>NW_023494787.1:21705745-22203245 GCF_904425465.1 Colossoma macropomum | reverse complement strand
CATCTTTGCCAGCATCACAGGAGCTATCAAGAAGGCCCAACAGCTGGAATTATCACCCAGAATGCACTTTAGCTTGCTGTAAAAAGGGCATGTTATTTGGCCACGGCCACTTCTTTTGTTAGCATTCTTGGGTTTTGCTTTTCAGACTTTTAACTTTTCTTGGACACTGCAGCCATGACCTCCTATGACCATGTTTTGCCATTTTTTCCAAAATTTCTTTAAACATGGAGCAGTTGCAATAAATGTCTTCTATTTTGTTTGTACTCCAAATGTTTATGAGGTTCGTTACCTAACTGTCCTGCCACTGAAATCCTCCTTCTCTCTTGTCCATCTTTCCTTCTCAGCAGCGCAAAACTATGACGAAGGTCAAGCTGGATTGACGTTCAAGTTGTATGAATTCTCACACTGTCACACTGCCACATTTGGGATGCATATTGGATTTCAGTACCACATATGAAAGGCTATGTTCAGACACTGAATGAGTGAGTGAGTGACAGAGTTACAAGCCAGGTCTATGAGATGCTTTGCATCTAAAAATCAGTGGAATTCCCCATTAAGATGTATTCATTACAAATTATTTAGCAGCTATTATGAAACTGGGTTGTATGTTACATAGTTAATGGCTGCAAAGAATTTAAGTGTATAGAGAGTCTGTATACAAAGCCTTGCAGGGTTAAGAGGTTAACTTATTATGCATGTTAATGTTGATTTTGAGATAAAGCAGGTCAGTTTTCTAAGGCCTTTGCACCCAGCATCTAAAGCGCAGAAACACAGAAATACAGAGTAAACAAGCTACTATCCAATCATTTTCTTCTCTTTGTTGACTGAACAGTTTGTGGTCTTATCAGTTCCCACTCCTGGGCTAGAGTCAACAGAACTAGTGTAAAACAAGACTTGCTCTTTTCTAGGGTGTTGCTCATTCTGAACTCATTACGGTGCACAAGTGTTTACTGCAGTTTGGTGAGGGTCTAGTCTAGGCCAATTTTTATGGAGACCTCCTGCTGTGTGTAACTGGGTTGGCCTCTTGATGTGCACAGAGGTCAGAAGCTCTGACCGTTATTGCAGTTTGCATTTCAGCAGTGACACAGTCTACAGGGGAGCTGAAACACTTCTGCATTGCGTATTATTTAGCAATGATCAACATAATAATAGTGGGAAATCTCCCATGTAATGAGCTGTGTTGACGCTCTGCTGATAATTATGTGATTGCTTTTCCGCTACAGATATTTGTGCAATTATTCACAATTAACAGTCTTAATTTAGGGCTCAGAATGCCTCTTCTGATGCTCATGAATCAGCAGAAACATGGAATTATAGTCCTCTGATATCAGTGAGACGCTGCTATTACAGCCAGATGATTCTATTACAGAGCAGAGGTAAATTAGAAGGGTTCGTTTTATGTTACTACGCCCTATAACCAAACAGTTATCTCCCTTTGATTTAATCAAATGTGTCTAAGATGTACCATTAGGGAAGTCATTCTATTAGTACCCAAAGAAAAGGAAATCACTAGGAAAACTAATCATAGTATTTTTGGAAAACCTTTTACATGCAGTTTTGTGATGTTCTTGGATGATTCATGCTTAAGGAACATTTGGTATGGTAGATTTTATTTAAGCTGTCTTTCTCTCTGAATTAGAATGTCAGTCAAAAATATGAAGGTGTTGTTTTTCCCCAGTTTTCTCTGTTGTTAAAAAATGTTAAACTTTGCTAAATGTGGATATTGGCTATAGGACAGCACTAAAAGCTGTAACATTGGCATATCCACCAAAGCAGATTGTAAAAAACAGTGACTGTATCTTTATTCGGTAGATAATGGACGCCAAAGATAAGTTTTTACCCTTTCAGACAGAGAAAAGGAGCCAAACTGAGGTAAAGAACTAGATAGCTAACTTTAGTTTTTAGCTTGTTGTCCTCCTCATCTGATGAGTCATTTTTGTCCTTCTAGCAATCCATTTTTTTCATTGTAATGATGATTTGAAGACACTTACCATAGTTATATGACTGCAATAAGATATTCAACTTCAATGTAGTAATCTTAGCTCTTTGCCTTCCTACTACATTCCCTAGCTAGCACTGAAAAAGACATTTTAAACAGCCCACTAGTGATGTGTTTAACCTGCTCTTCTAGATGAATGTTGGGAGCTGACTCAGATTAAGGCTTTTTTTTTTTAATTAAGACGAAACAAATGGAAAGATCTTATGACGCTGTTGCTATAAATCACAGGACCCCCCCCCCTCCTAGATCTCTTTGGATCATTCCAGCTCCACCCCCTCATTATTCCCAACACTTGTTGCTGGTTATATTAGTTTGTCTCTGTTTTTCTTTTCTTAGTGGTTTTCATGTAATTCCCAGCCATGTTTCCACAGTGTGCACTGTTAGTTCTTCTGATTTTTGTAACTTTTGTCTGCCTTTGTTTGTGATGACTGGTTGACAGATTTGCCCTTTTCCTGACCCCTTGCCGCTTAAAACTCATCCAATTATTTATCAATTATTTATCAATTATTCATCAATTTTTTTTTTATCTTACTCACTTGATTTTTAAAACAATGCAATTTTTGTTCATTAGTTAGTTAGAGGGTAACTATGTTTTTAAATGATACATAATGCTAACTTAGCCAATTTTGGGAACAAAACACTGACAATGCTATTAACTGAAGAGTCGTTTGGGAACCGAAAGACCCAAATTTTATTGGTGGATTGGGCCAGTTGGTCTGACTCACTGAAAAGAGGTGGCCCATTACTACTGCCAGCCCCTAAAAATCCTCACTACAGGAGATGTAGTTTTGCAAAAGCTCCTCCCTTCTCCAAAAGACATCATCAGAATAGGGTTTTTCTAGTCTTTTAATTGGAAAATCTCACTCTAACTGTAGAACTGCAATTAGGAGGTGAGTAGACAATGTTAGTAACAGATCTAACAATGGTTAAAATATTAATTATGGCCAAAGTATACCTCTGAAATTAAAATCTGAATAGTAAGCATACGTTTTCAGAAATTACAATCTTAGTAGTAAGGATCAAATCTTAATGCTGTATACAACATATATACATGTACACAATATGTTTCTATTCATTTATTTTTGGAGTTTCATTTAGTATTTTGTGTGTGTGATGTTTGAGTTTATGAGGCTATTGTGAAGTTCCGCTATGGTGGTGTGCTGAACCTCTGCATGGTTTCCCTGTGAAGTATCTTTTATAGGGTTTCAGCTCATAGAGCTCCATGTGCTCCTCAGTAAAAGCTCATATGCTCTTATGTGTCCTCACTGAGAGAAGTGAGACCGATGAGCCTGCAGGGTGATGAACGACTGACTGCTGCACGCTGCAGTGGAATTTAGCTGCCAATGAGATCCAAAACACTGAGCTGCAGGCCTTAACTACCCCCCCCCCAACACTCACACACATGCACTTCCTCTTCTCTGCTCTTCATTTCAACAAATCTTCAGATGAACACCATCTTGGTTTGTGTTGTGCGAGCAGGTAGAGGAAGTGTCCGAGCTGTAGAGATTCTGTAGCTGTGAGTGGGTAGTGAGATTTTATTTGCTTAGCCTGTGTCAGGCAGGAGAAGTCTCACTGAGCTGGAATCAGCGCTGTTTCCTCTGCCTGTCCCATGGGCTGTTGTAAAAACATGCTCATTCGCTGCCGCAGACCCGGACCACCCCTCCCCGAGTTCACAACATGGGCTGTGTTTGCTCTCGTCTGATCTTCAGCTTGGCTTGTGTGATCAGAGTGTGTGTGAGCGTGTGTGAGTGTGTGAAGACCGCAAAGGGAGCTTCATGCTGGCCTCAGTGACCACGGACTAGTCTCAAATGCCCCTGACATCTTCTCTTCCAAATAAATGTTAAATGTTGTCTCCAGTGTCAGTGTTGGCAAGAATACTTTGAAAAATCAGAGATGGCTGAATACTGAGTGCACTGTTCTAAATGTATTGTGTAGTGTATTTCATTAAAATACATAAAAGTAACATTCACAATAAATTTACAATACATTTACATATTGATTGGGCACATGGGAAAAACACTGCTCCTCACTGTTATTGGTGGGCAGTTTTCTTCGTGTAATTTCTCTGTTAATATGGACTATTCTACCGAGTTAGTTCAAACTGCAGTCCCAGAGTCCAAAAAAAAAAACAGTTAGTACTGTTTTAGTACCTTATTCAGACCTTAGATATTTACAGAAGTTATGTTATGATCGATTTAAACCAAAGGCATTTCAGAGCAGGAAGTGCAACTGCATCCCTGACCCTCATGGCCACATGGTGAGCAGTCAGATCCCTTTGTTTTGAAGTAAATGTATCCCAAAGTCTGAAAACCAGTGTGTAACATTAAGAATTATCAGTACTGAAAACATATTTTCTGCAATTAAGTAAACTTTTTTGTGTTTTAATAAAAATATTATGATTTTATGTGTGCACAAGTGTTCAAAGCTGTGTTTGCTAGTCAAGTACTGTAGTCATGTAGTGTTTTTGAGTTAAGCTCGAAATTGGATAAAATTGCTTCCACTGTTGTTCCCCTGCTGCTCCCATAACCCCTCTAACATCTCCTGAACTAAGCGACCAATTCACTATATCCCAGTAACAAAATATTGCAGATTTGACTAGTGGGTAGCCATGTGATTTTCAGTTATTTGCATGTATGCAACACATGCATGAGTACAACACCAATGCTAAGCTCATCACTCATGTCCACTGCCGAGGAGACTGTTAAGTTCAATCAACCCTCAAAAGATTGTAGTAACACTGAGGATAATAACTGGCTCATCACACTGATTTATCAGTCCACTCAGGCTTTAGCAGGAATTTCTTCTTTTTTAATAAAGAAGCCATTTTTGAGTTCTTCTTTAGAGTAAGTCATTACATGCTGTGAGCTGATTTTAAATAAAATAAAAAAAAAAAACAAGTGTTGATGATGTCCTTTTAAAGATCTATAGATATATACACTCACCAATCACTTTTTTAGGAACACCTCCTTGTTTCTACACTAATTTTCCATTTTATCAGCTCCACTTACTATATAGGTGCACTTTGTAGTTCTACCATTACAGACTGTAGTCCGTCTGTTTCTCTATGTACTTTGTTACCCCCTTTCACCCTGTTCTTCAATGGTCAGGACCCCCACAGGACCACCTCAGAGCAGGTATCATTTGGATGGTGGATCATTCTCATCACTGCAGTAACACTGATGTGGTGGTGGTGTGTTAGTGTGTGTTGCGCTGGTCTGAGTGGATCAGACACAGCAGTGCTGCTGGAGTTTTTAAACACCTCAGTGTCACTGCTGGACTGAGAATGGTCCACCAACCAACAATATCCAGCCAACAGCGTTAATATTTATAATTATTATTTTGCCCTGCCCACTAGTGCATGGTGACAAAACTCACAGGACATTGTACATCTGTTACACAGTCTTAGTGATCCAACTACCCAAGGTAACGTTTTTATAAGTCTGCTTTATGGTGTGGACACTTCAGCAGATTTCTGAACAAGGCCAAGCAGCATATCAGTATTTCTATTGTTGTTGCTTTTTTTGTTTACCCTGTGGGTGTCTTTTGGGGTCAGTATCATGAAAAAGTGTAGAAGGCACAGGTTGGGGGAGGGGCAACTATAGTGGGCAGTTCTAAAAAAATCCCAGTGCTTCTTAGCTGCTTATCCATCTTCAAGGCCTGGGTTTCCTCCAAGATGTCTGGTATGCCTCTACATTTTCCTCTTTTCTCTTTCTCCTATTTCCATCCTATCATCTTTTTTCCTCTCTGTGGCCCTCCCTTTTAACTCTGTGCTCTCTGGTGTTGGTGAAATGCAGTTTCTAAAGCACATTTAATCAGGTTGGGGTTATTGTAGATGCATATCTAAGACTAAACTGTGTGCATTATATTTGTATTGTATGTGTGTGCTGTATTCTGTGTTTATTAAAGGTGCAGATATAAAGTGTGTTGAATGTAGCAGACCAAACACCAAGACAAATTCCCAATATGTGATTCTGAACATGATTCTAATTCTCAGTAGTGATGGCTACATCACTCTTAAAAACTACGTCCTGCTCTTGTTGAATAGACTAGAATAAAGATAATTGAAACCAGTTAAAAGGAAGCCAATTAAATGAAACTAAACAAAGCCAATTAAAGGGTATAAAAATACATGCATAATCAAATGGTTAAGATGTAAATTAAATCATTCAGGGTGGTTTGATGTGACATGCTCCATTCTAGAGAAACTTAGTCAGAATTGCTTTCAATGTTAGCTTAAAAAAGTAAGAAGCCTGGTTGCCTTGGATTTTTGAGTTCATTGAACAATAAAATTTCAATGAACTGTATGAAATTAACCTGTTAATTTATTATTTGAAGTTCAATGAATTCACAGTTTTAGACAAACAGGCCACTTACTTTTTAAAGTTAAAACACCAAATAATGTTTTACAGTGCAGTGGTGGTGATAGGAACCAAAGCATTTATCCCAAAAGTATTAAAGTGCTTATGATGAAGAGGTACTTGCAGCGCCAAACAAGTCAAAATATTACTGAAAAAACATCTTTTCACAGTATTTTACCATCATCAGAATTACATATTTTAACTCAAAAAACATGTAGGTTCACTGGTCATTTTGGATGGAAAATAAAATTATTATATTAGTGTTGTAGACATGGCAACCCCTGGTTCCTATCACCACCACTATAAAGAAACTGGAGTGAATAAGTTTCTCTACAATAAACCATTTCACATCAAAGCACTCTGAATGACTTTGTTTACATCATTGTTTATATCATCATTAATAGAATTATGAAGGCTTTTTGATAAACCTATGGAATTCCTCTTTAACAGACCAGCGCAATCTTTTGCTTGCTCTCAAACGTGATTCTTTTCCTTTGAGCAGTGGATGACGTGGCTATAGATGCAAGGGAAGGTTTTAGGGCCTTGCTGCTCTTTGCAGTACACATCTCCAGAAAGAGAAGGAAAAATCTTAATGACATGCAAGGCAAGCCAAAGAGATTTGGACTCTGGCGGCCACAGTCTGAAATGCTGTGGAGCTCCTCCCCCAGTGGGGAGACTGGTCAGAATTTAGGACAGCAGAACGCAGCCCAGAAAAACAAAACGTTTAAAGCAGGATGGCAGTGGTGAGGAAGGTGAGCTGAGGTGGTAGGTTTAGATGGGCTGCCCCAGCAGATGGCATGATTCACAGCTCAAGTGTTTACCTCAGAGCAGCTGAAAACGGTCATAATTTAGAGTTAGCACAGTCAGTTGCAACTGAAGTAGCTTCTTTAAAATGGAAAAATATAGCGTTTCTGTGGTCTGAAGTTGAATCTAATGGTCACACTCTTAAAAAGTAAGATTCCCAAATGTTTTTTGCTTTGGACAAATAGTTCTAGACGAAACCTTCAACTATTATGGAGGTTTTTTACCCTTCTACATTTCATTTATAAGCTGGTTCTTCAAAATTCTTGGTTCTTTTATGGGATCACCCCAAAGAACCCTTTATTTTAAGCATGCAGAGAACTGCTAGAAAAGAATGAGAGGCTCATAAGGGAAGAGGAATATAAGATGTTTTCTTTTTTCTTTGTCATTTTTTAGCCAGATGTGTTTCTCCTCTTTGCCTCCCCCACAGCTAACCTCTGTGATTCATTTTCCACAGACATCTTCAGGCATAAAAGCCACCCCCCCTTCTTTCTCTCTCTCTCTCTCTCTCTCTCTCTCTCTCTCTCTCTTTCTCTCTCTCTCCCTCTCTCTCCCTCTCTCTCTCTCTCTCTGTCTCAGCCTGTCAGGCCTGGAAAAAAACACAGCAGAGGAAAGGAATGAAATGGCCTGGAGGTGCTTACATGTCAGCAGACAAAGGTGGGACTCCTCTCCCCCTCCCCAATTAAGATGGTGGTCACTGGGCTGACCTGACCAGGGGGTTTACTATCCTTGAGGGCAAGAAATTCCTATACCAACGAGGGGATATGATGGCAGAGGCGGGGTTTGTGGCCATTACTTTCACTGAATAAAGGAAAAAACAGACTGAGAGGAACACCCTTGTCTACACTCCTCCTTCTCCTGTACTTACACACCCTGAACTTTTCCCACCCCCAAGTAAACAGGAGAAACAAGCCCCCACAGCCCACCCTGCACATGGGCTTCCCTGTCTGAAATACGATAGCCTGCTCTTGCTTTTTCTGTGTTATTTGTTAGGCAAACTAGCAACGGATGGCTTGTTTGTGAGTGATGACATGAGCTGATGTCATTATTAGTGCTGTATCAGTGCAATTTTAATGACAAATTAACTCATGTTCTTAAATCGCCATCATGTAAGTTTATTTGAAAAAAGAGCAAAAAAAAGCAATAGAACAAAAAGTAAAAAATCTTCAAACTTGTAAAATTACGGCTACTAAATCATCATTTGATGTGCATGTTATGTGACACTAAATTTAACAGTACATTCCATATAAATATACACTCTTTTTTATACTGTATATATCGTTTAATGATTCTTGCATAAATGGATCCATGTTGTCATCACTTAAAGGAAAAGTTTGGCAAAAAATCAAAGTAACATGATTTATATTATTTACCCAGAAACAATCAATCAGCCATTATGTCTGACGTGTGCTTCTTTACTTTACAATGGGAGATGCTAGGCTAATGTGGCTAACAAACATTGGACTTAGACTGTTACCAATCTCATCTTGTAAATTCATGCCAAAATCTTAATTTATTTGCTTAAAAAATCCTTTGAAAGCTAGGTCAAAAAGATTTAGTAAAATGGCACAGATAAACCTTATTTACACATTTAAGCTAAAATTGGAGCTACATTATCATTGCTTTTAAACTGGACCACAAGGGATGAGCAGTACATCAAAATGTCTCACATAGGTATCACATTTGTTAGAATAGTTTAGCCTTTAGAACTGTAGGACAGTTCTCAAATAATGATAAAGCTACAAAAATGATGCTGCATTTAATTTTGTATAAACAGTAAACAGAACAAATAATTCTAGGTATAGTCTGATATATTACCACCAATTCCCTAAAATTCAGATACATGCAAACTGTGGCTTTTGGCAATGAACCGCAAACTAGCCAGAGTGCCGTTCAGTAAAAGTTTCATGCAAATTCTCCAAGTATGCAGTGATCATTTTTACTTGCCGCTTACAATGAGGGTCGCAAATGTCATATTCCAAAATCAAAATCTGCAGCTGTTTTAAGTAAATTTCTATAGATGAGAGGTGAATTTGAGGTAAGTCTTATTGGGTTTTAGATGCTGGTATGCTGGACAGCAGCAATGGATCCACCTGACACATTTCTTTATGTATAGACTCATTTGACCTAAAAATGTGGTTGTCAAAAAAAATCATAATTAGACATTATTGGATTTTTCAGGTACAATAGCTTAGCTTCTCTGCCTAGTCAATTACACTGCATCTATGTTTAAGAATTCATGCAGCCCTGTGTTTGGTTGTCTTGTGCGGAATGATGCCACATATTACGCTGAGGTAAAAGTGGTTCTGGTTACTCACAATAGCTGCAGCACCATTCACCTTTGTGGAAACGTTTAACTTTGTATTCATGGACTAATGTAAGTCATACCTCATTCAAATCAAAGTGTCTGCGTCAAACAAATGAAGATCTGGGTGCGTTTTGAATGGGTTGAAAAATGTTTTTGGGCATGTATGTTTGAAGATGAATTAGGTGGTAGTCTATCTCTAGTGTTTGTAAGCAACGTTAGCCTAGCATCTCCCCTTGTAAACCAAAGAAGCACAAGATATCAAACATGTCTTGGCTGATTGACTGTATCTGGGATAAGTGATAAATCATGACAATGTGACTTTTTGCCAAACTATTCCTTTAACAGTAATTATAAAAAGCTTAATTTTTTGCCAATACATGTAATATTTGGCATTGACTGTGAATCTACCGCAGTGCAAATATAACATACATGTTAATTTCTCTTCCCCATGTTGATAAATGACTAATTGTGTCACCCTATATTTCTACACAGGGCAACTCTGCTTAAGAGTTCCTGGACACTCAGATGGAAAATATAAAATGTAAATTTGAAATTAGATTCAGTTGCATTTGGTTCCAATTGTTGTGACACATGGTTTTGTTAAATAAAGAAATCTTTAAAAGGGTTTTTATTGTCTTAGACTACATTTACTTCAAATAAAGGTAATTTTTTTCATATTTTCAGTGTGAGATGAACCACAAAGACATGACCTTTTTTTACCCATCTTTACTCTGGGCACCATATGGGTACAGTTTCTTATACAGGCACTGGGCCTTCAAATCATATCACATCTAAAGTCAAATTCAACCTTATTATTTATTTCTTTGCATGTAGTATAGTTGGTTGCTCTTGTAGGTTAAGATAAGATACATCATAAATTACCTACATTACATTTGTTACACAAAGATATTGTGTGTGTCTGGTCTGTTTGATAGCCTGAGGCGGTGGAGCCCAGGCCTGGCCTAGTAAAATTACACACCTGGGGAGCGCCATCCCTGCTCCTCAGAGGCACGCGTGGTGTGATTGCATGTTGAGAGAGCTGCACCATTTCAGAGGTAATAAAGCTTAAATTGAAAGGTGGGTTAGGAAAGCTCTCAATTACAGCAGCAGTCTGCGCCTGACTTCCTGAAGGTCTTCATGGCATCTTCAACTAGTTCAAAAAGAAGTTGAGAGCAGATAATTTCAGTGCTGAAGCTGTGATACCAAAGCAGTTTTGGAGACAGTAACATGAAGATACAGCATTCAGACTCCTAAACTCTTCATTCGAGCTAAAGCAATATGTTAGTGCCAGGATCTATTACAGCTGTTTCTTTTTGTTGTTCCTTCTCTGAGCACAGCACTGATATCTCCACGGCCTAATAAACAAAGTCGAGCTTCTAATTTTTGTGGAGAGCACAGAACTGTAAACAGGAAAGTGTGCAGCCACAAGAGGTTTGTTCGAGAAACAAAGGGCAGATTCTATTGTATTTAAGTGATTGTTGTTCTATCATTTCTCTTGTTCTTAGAGCTCCATGTGATAAATAACAGTTATTTCATGAATCATTGACATGGATGGACTACTTTTGGGATTTCATATATAATGCCTACTGTTATGTTCATGTGTGCATATTCTTTTTATGAGTGATGCTGTGTTGTTTTGATATTCAGGTAGAGAAGTAAAGAAAGAAAACAAAAATGTTACTCATTTTTCAGGAGATTTGTCTGAGGAGATTACATGTAAAATAATCCACTTGCTTGAGGAAAAGAAAAGCCCAACAAGCAAAAAAGTGAAATAAAAAAGGTTTCAAAATTATTAAATGATACAGAGACTGTATGGGACTCCTAACAGCCATGAAAAACCTGCTAAACCTCAAAAACTCTCCCCTTCAGGTAAACTGTAGCTTTCATTTTTGAGAGAGAGGAGAAATTCAAGCTCCACTCTTGCTTCAGATCTGAAAAAAATCCACAATCATTTCTATCCATCCTTCCATTGTGAGAAGACAACTCAACACTATGAGTCTGAAAGGATGTGTAGCTGTCAAGAAGCTGCTGGTGTTCTCAGAACAATGGACTGACCACCCCAGAGTCCAGACCTCAATATCACTAAATGTGATTACTTGCATCATGGGAAGTAGAAAATGCAACCAACATCTAAGACTGAAATTTGCGTGTGTGCAGATTTCTTTGGAAAACTGAAAGCACACCTCCTGGAAAAGACCCACCAAGGCCTACTGGCTCTTCATGAAATGTTATGGGGAGGGGGGTCTGATGCCTGGGTTCACCAACCAAAAATACCCTCTACATCTCACATTCCACATGCGTGTGTTTAAGTCTACACAGTATATGTTTGTATTGTCTGTTATGTTACATAGTTAATGACTTAATGTCAAATTAACTGTCATGGTTGTTGATTTTTGATTGAGGCCTTCAGTTCACACAGTCTGCTGGGCTACCTTAGGTGAACCTTTCACTGCTAATTTCACTGTCTCCAAAAGCTGCGCTGCATTGCTCTCTGCCACGTTGTCTTTTTCATTTTCTCTCCCCTCCCTGTCTCTCACGCCTCTTCACTCCCTCTGCTCCCTCTCTCTCCCTCTCTCTCTCTCTCTCTGTGCCCTCCAAGTAGCTGCTCAGTCTCCGGCGTATGATGTGGTCTTTGCCGGGCCAGAGGGTGGGTCTGGGTAATTGAGCAGCTTCCTGAGAGTAGCACAACTTAAATGGCATCTTCAAAACCACCCTGCTTTCGTTGCCCGTAGGGTCAGGTCAGGAGGCAAAGTGCTGTCATACTAAAATAGCGTCTGAGGCTGCCCTGTCACACACATGGCACAAAAGCTGTGGGGGTCACTTAGTGAAGCACCATGGAAAGATGCCAGTGAGCAGATATAGCTGGAGTATCTTGTCACCATCGACTTCATACCTCAGAAATTGTAATTTTGCAGGAGAAAGAAAATGATATTAGGCCTATATCCTACACTTTTCTTGTATTTTTTCCTTCAGGTGCACTTATATATGAGATTTTGTGCTCCAAAAACAATAATAATTCATTTTTAGATAACAATTTTCCAGCCTCGCTCTATCCCTCAGAATTAAATGAGTTGTTTTTGTTACTGTGCCTTTAAGACTTTAAGAATTAAATCTAATTTATCTCTGCCTGTATTATGTCTTATCAAAAAGCAGACAAGGCTGAAACACTTTTTATAACTTCAGTGTGAATGAGGGGGCAATATATGTATATATGTAAGTGTTTTGTTTTTTATGACATCACAAAAACAATGAATTAAAAACTTTTATTCAGCTTAGCTTCTGTATATAGACTGGACTGAATAGTACATTTGTTTATACACTAAATCAAGCTCAAGCAGTGAAAATTCAGTGGACTCTTTAAGGTTCTTTAATAAAGTAGGATTTTATTTTAAGTAGTTTGATTTTATTCATTATAAAGTGGTCACATGATATACAGAGTATCTGATGTAATCGTGTTTTTTTTCTGAGGTTTTGATGTGATAGTAATTATATTTAGCAACAGACATGAAAAAACACCTTACCAATATGCTTAACAATGCATTGTTTACAGATTACACTGAAAGAAGTTGAGTGTTTTTATTGTGTAGTTCTGTGTTTGTGTTGTATTGTGTTACTTTTAGAATTTAGACCCCTTTTCAGAAAGCACATTGCATTGCTGAGGCTTTGCAGTGTTTTTATATGAGGAAAACACATGGTTAACCCCTGTTAGCCTTGACCAAATAAAAGAATAATATTTTTCAGCTGTTTAGAAAAAAAATAAAGCCATTTTGCATTAAGGGATCTGGAAATATAGAGTTATGAAAACAGGCTTTCTGTAATCATCTTGAAAAATCTCCACTCTTCTGCTGAAAGCCACAGTGGATGTGGGAGGTAATCAGTTCTGAAGGAAGCAGCTGATGATTTTTCTTCAGTCATATTATACAGAGCTCTGAATGCAGGACTTAACAGTTAGTAAGCTGCTAAATGACTGGCCTCTGTTTTAACTGAAACAAATATAAAAGCTTCTCAGAAAGATGTTCCTTGTACTTTGTATACTCTACACAAGAATCTAGGAAATCATGATGCTATTTGATAGCTTTAAGCTGTGACGTGTCATGTTAGCGTTTAGGCCAAACTATTCTTGAGCGTTGCAAACACATTTTACATGAAAGCTTTTAGGATGAAATACCAAAATACCACTGCTGGAATGACTGAAACATGAAAGTACAGCATATCATCATTATGTTCCTGTATTTTTTTTTCTTTTTTTCAGATTTTTTTTCAGTTTTGCCTTTGCTGTGCTAGTTCATGGATAAGATCAGGCCTGTTAGTGCTGCAGAAACTCACCACTAAACACTGACTTTCATCCTTAAATGTTCCACAATCCACATGTTCAGCAATCAAGCACTTTTGAGAAGTGAACATAACATGATACCAAAAAAGAAAGAAAGAAAGAAAGAAAGAAAGGAAAGCCAGAACAATAAAAGGACAATTTCACTGAAATCTGCATAAATCGGTATCTTATGCACATTTCATAAAAGTATTTTTAAAGATAAATTTAGGAATAACTTTCATTTCCAGCACTATTTTCATGCTCACCTTCTTAGTTTTCAACATTTGTCAAAAGACAATATTTAATCAGATTTTTGTACATATATATTTCCTGGGCACTGCCTGCTGTTTATAGCATTTTGTTTTTCAAGTTGCGCTATTAATGCATATAAAGAAAGAGTTAATGCACAACACTTCTGGAACAAAACTAAGAAACATGAGGCCTTCAGCACCTCCCCCTATTCACAGGCTGTTCCCAAACGACTTCACCAGACAAGGGACGAGAAGGGAAAAATGAGACAATTTTTAGACTCAACACTTTTGACTTCAAAGAAAACTAGAAAAAGTACAATATAACTATAAATTATTATGAGTCCAACTAATTTCTATGAAATGTATTTTTGGGTTTACACATGAAGGGAATAAAATCAGCACATTCTAATAATAGTCAACCAGTCAATAGTATCCCATTTGATTAGAAAACATACAGTAATCATTACATTAAACATGTTGCTAATCTTGTTAATCTATGCAAAGCATTTTTCTCATTACCCGTTAAAAGCCTGTGGTGAAGCTATTGTGTGCAAATACTCAAAGCCCTGCTGCTCTCCAAAGGCTGTCTGCCCTTTTCTTCATGCTTCATGAGTGAGAGAGTAGCATCCTCTTCTGGTTAGAAACAGATCTGTGTTTAGGAGCAAAAGATCTGGAACAGCCATCTGCGCCAAACAGACTGCAGGAGGAATCCTTTTTTATGACTCTGTGGTGGATGATTGATCAGTAAAAGTATTTAACTCTCCATCGCTCTAAAACAGAGAGATAATGCCCAGAGTACAGTACTCTGAAAGGGGAAACCATTAAATCCAATGATAGACATTTTATTTGCTGTCCAAAATGACCAGTGAACTTTTAAATGTGATGTTGATAAATTGTAAAATAGCAGTAAATCCAAAAAAGTGGTAAATATTTGGGTATTTTTTTGCCTTATCATGTACCTCTCCACCAGTAATGCTTTTAAATATGTTTAGCCCAAAATCTCAAAACTATCGTAAAAAACAGTGTCGAAGGCATTATGTTTCTTACCATTCCATGCAATAGCTTTCTTTTAGCTTTTAGAGGCATTAAATACTTCAGACATCTGGTTCCTATCACCACTGCTGTGAACAATGGCCCTCGTTCTCCAATATTTTCCTCAGTTTTTCCTTAAATGTGTTCTTGAGAAAGGTCCTAAGAAAAAGTCTGCATCAGATTCTTGATGTGTTCTTAAACCGCAGAATTATTCGCACCTTTGTGCTCTTGAGTGTGTGTAGATTCTATTCTTACCTAAGAACAAATCCCAAATAAGAAAACACTGGTGAATCAGTCAGAATCTTTGTGAAAACTGTGTAAGTGGGTTTTAAGACAATTTATTTTCTTAAGAATGGTTGGTGAATGAGGCCCAATTTCTCTAGAAAGGCACATTTCCCATTAAAACAGTCTGAATGACCTTGTTTACATCTTAACAATTGAATGGTCAAATTAATGTCATTAAAAATAAAGGTGTCAGCAGGGCTTCTTTGGAGAGACACCACAGACAAACCTCTTTTTGTGCACTAAAAAGAACCTTCCAACAGATGAATTTGTCTTTGGAAAAAATCAAGTAAGGCCACTTAACTGAAAGGTTATAATGGGAACCAAACTTCAAATAACCTTTTACTGACACTTTCATTTTTAAGATTGTAGTGAAAACAGAGAAAAAAAAACGAGGCAGTTCTTTGATAGAAATTTATGTAGGTGTTGATTTTCGCATCTCTCTGATGATGCTATGTTAAATTATGGGTCAGTTTCTAAATGTATTAGGTCTAATTTTGGAGTAAGATACAAATGCTTTTTATTGTAATTCTGCATAATGAAATGGCTAAGATGCAAAGTCATTCAGAGTGGTTTGATGTGAAATGCACCATTCAATATAAACTTACCAAGTCAGAATTATTCATAGTGGTGATGATAAGAACCAGAGGTCTGACTCAGAAGACACTTGTAGGTTCACTGGTCATTTTGGATAGCAGATAAAATGACAAAATACATCTATATTTCACTCTGCAAGTTTCTCTATAGCTCACCATTTCACATTAAACCATTCTTTGTTTACGTCTTAATAGCTGAATTATGCAGATATTTTGAAAAATCTTTCCTCTTTAATCTGGGTCAGGGTCAGAGAAACTGGCCCTATATAAAGTACATTCTTGCTATGGTTCACTACAAGGGAATGCATCAGTGCTATCAAAGGCACTGGTGATGAAAAAAGCAAAAATAATGTAGTGTATCTGGTTAACTGTATCTATGACAAAGAACTGGAATAAATGCTTAGTTTGTAATGAAACTCCTTCCTAGAACATTCCATTACTGATCAGACCATAAACAAAAACTCTACAGTATAATAATGTACAATGAACACAATACAGTCATAACAGAACACATAATAATTCAAAACAGTCAGTGGTCATTTGTTTCATAAGTGGTCTCAAAGACGGTGGCGCTACTTCACCACTGGGTGGCACTCAGAGACAGGTCCTCAACTATGGAAAGAATGAAGACTGAAGTGAACTTTCCAGCTGCCATTTCAATATAAAAGCTGATGATCACTGATCAGGACGTATATGCTTTGCCCTCATAGCCATCATGTGTCCTTGGAAGATACAGCTACACATTGAACGTGTAGTCACTGACTGTGTCCATAATATGATCAACATGATTAACTCTGAATGCCCAGGGCCTGTTTTCTTCTCAGAGTAGGAGTGCTGATTTGGTATCTGCTTCTGTCAATAAAGTCATAATAAATAAGAAATGAATCTGATCCTAGATCAACCCCACCTACTCTGAGAAGCTTTGTGAAGATAGGCCTGGATCCTCTAATGTAAAAATAAAATAAAAAAATTACCATATAAATAAATATTTTGTAAAGATAAAATAAATATAGACTTATAAATTAATAAATAAATAACATACAACATATGTTCCTGTTTTTCAGTAACAGTAAATTATGCATGTATTATTTATTTTAGCTTTATTTCTGAATTTATTTTATTAATTTCTGTTCCATTTATAATATAACATATATATATATATTGTGGTGTTTGCCATGGGCTGCATCGCCAAGGGGGCTTTGGAGATGTGCCCATGAAAAGAGGCTCTTGGGAAGCACACGCTCCTAATGTGAGATGTATTTATGTGTTGTTTGTGAGTTACTATGTTGGGGTGTGGGTACAGTTAGTGTGGGTTAAGTGTCTGCCATAGTCCTATGGTTTGAGTTGATCTTCCCACAGAAGAATAATCAATACTTTAATAATTTATTCATAACAACATTCCGTTTTTAATTTATTTTTTAAATTCTGTTTTTATTTTAAGTTATTTTTGGCATATTCATTCTGCACCATAAATGTTATGGAAAGCTGATTTTTACACCAAAACAACATTTCTACAGCCTTTTTCATTCTTCACATGTTTTCAGAATACGACAATAAGGACGACTGTGTTATCGAATGTAAATGGGTTTGGAAGGACATCACATGGCGAACTTCAAATAACTAGCTTCAAAGGTACAAACAAAATCTTGCTTGAGGAGCAAAAACCCTGGAGAATTTGCATTTAATGAACCACATCTCCTTGATCACAGGCAGGTGGATGATCTGGACGCATAGCTGATTACACAAGGCTCTTCAAAAGAGACTCCTATACATAGCTACACATTTTGCACACAAATTTCCTTTCTGCACTGCAGCAAATCTGCAATGCACTGGGCATTCTGAGAAGCTGGCTTTTGTGGATGTTAATGAACCGGATGAATGGTTTAATCACAGCTAAGCTCAATGAAACAGCAGCTGGTGATAAAACGTACATGCCATGCTGATAGAAAGCATCTCTGGCCTAAACGAGGTCTCCCGAAGCCTCCCCCGGAGCTGCCAGAGCCTGATAACGTCATCAGACTCAGGGAGGAAGAAAGTAAATGTCAGTTTGAGCCCATCTCCATGAGAATCCAACCAGAGCCATGTCTGTGTGTGTGTGTGTGTGTGTGTGTGTGTGTGAGTGTGTGTGTGTAGCCAGACCTTTAAAGAATGCGGGTGCAGGTCTGGCCTCAGCTCTCTTTGTGAGTAACCAGGGCTTTGTGTGGAGGTGATTTCAGTTGGAAGACGTCTTGGATTCAGAAGGGCACGTCAAGTTCAAAGGCGTATGTTCCTTACAGCTTACTGTGATTCAGCTGTTGTCTTTCTAGAATGGAACACACTGTATTTCTTGATTGCCTAAACATATTTAGACAAACTGGGGTGCACTTAGTCTTTATTGTTTAATTCATAGCAAAAGCCTCCTCTTACAGATGTGTCATCATTTTCTCTTTGTTTTAAACATTTTGGGAAGGTTAAAGCATTTTGCAAAAAAAAAAAAAGGAAATGTGTTAGCAGGCTTCTGAACAGGAGTGTGTTACTTGCTTTGAAAATATGCAGAAAACAAAAACTGTAAAAAATAATCAAATGTCATTGCTACTGCATTCTGTAGATTAGCCATGGAGCTATTCAAAACTCAGTTCCTTTCAGTTTAACCTCAAACTAAATGTACCAACGTGAAAGCAAAATACATTTAAGTATTTTACTTTATAACATAAACTCTCCATTTTACAAAACTGTGGAAATCCACAGGAATTTTTAGAAACAGATTGTAGTGGAAGACATCTCAGCTACCTTGAGTGAAGGATCCACTTTGGCCCAAAGTGTCCCCAGAAATGGATATAAATGTTCATCACAGCTAATCATGACAAAACTGTTTCATTTTATTTAGTTATGTAATGGAGCAGTTGTATTAGAGGGCCCACGTCTGACATTTGTCTTACATATTATGTTTCTCCCAGATATCCACTTTCCATCCTCTTACAGTTAACATTACATTGTTTGTACCCTGATGTATGCAAAATGTACATTTGTGTTGTTTAAAAACCAATAGACATGACCCAAAATTATATCAAAAAAACTTTTTTATATCAATAGCCTATTCATTGAAAGTTAAGAAGTTTTTCCTTCTTCTGTATAGTACTTTGGATATAGAAGGTTTTGTTATGGCAGTGATGTGTTACTAAGCTCTGTTCTGATTGGTTGCCCTGTGTTGTGACTCATTCAAAAAGCAGTCTGGGCTGAAACATTCCTTACAACTTCAACATGAATAGGCAGAGCTAAACCGCTGTGGTCCAAAATATATCACTGCTTTCAAAACAAAACCTCGTACCTCCAAAATGGCAACTTTACAGGAGAAGGGAAAACATACTTCATCTTTAATGTAAGTCTGTATAACTAGATGTTTTTCCAACTCATTTTGGGCCTTTTCTTTTGGTCCATTTATCATTAAATTTATCCACAACGCAAAGGGAAACAGGCATTTTCAAATTATGTCAAAAACTGAATAACAATGACAAAAATGGAGATACGAGGTTTTGTTCCAACAACAACAGCGATATGTAACTGTTGTCTTTTGTGACATCACAAAAAACAAGAAATTCAAAACAGGCTGTCTTTGCTGCTTAGTTTCCATGGATGGGATGTCAGGAGTGTGGAGTAAATGATATATTTTGAAACATCTAGCAATGTTCACATACCGGTTTCCATGATATGAGCCCCTTAAGAATGAAGTGGCAGTGTTCAGTAGACTAGTCAAGGGACCGAAAACTCAATTCTTTTCACTCTGACCTTAAACCAGATTTACAAAACACAATGGCAGCATACAGTGTGTTTTATAATGAAACTCTTTATTCCACAAAACTGTGCAAATCCACATGGATTTATACTCCAATTGCACCTTGACTGAAACCATCTCACAGGACTACTGACATAAAAAACTCCACATTATTAATTGGCTCTGAAAAGCGTGCTTCTCCTCAGAGACACAAAACCTGTTTAGCATTGCTGTTTCAGGACGTCTCTCATCATTTTAAATGCGTTCAGTCATAATGTGATATTGGTGATTAATATAAAACACAACTCTTCACTTCATCATCTGAAAGCTACTGTTCGTGTGCTGTAATCATATTTTCAGCAGGGGGACAACATGATTGATGGAATGTGTTTACCTCTGTGTAGTCTCCTGCCTCACACCTTTCCTGCACACGCCACTACAGAGAATAAATGCCGATGTCATCTGCATACATCAGACTTGTAAATGGAGCAGGAGTACGTGACAGAGCTCATGAATAAAGATGAAATAAAGTGTCATCACTCTACGGAGTGACTCGAGGGAGACAAATCACAGATCAATACTCTTGAAGGACAGCAAGAGAAAGCCAAACTGAGACAGGGGATCGAGCATATGCTAATTCATTGAGACACTGAGATGTGTGGCCCCTGAAATTGTTATAGAGAAGCTTTTTGTATCTTACACTCAGGTGGACTCTTGTCTGGGATGAAATATTCTAGGATGATTCTACCTTTATATTACATGGAGATTCATTACACTTTTACACCCACATCTCATTTCTTACCCACATCCACTGGTTCTGTAAAGAATGATGCTTCTATGGCATCCCCCAAAAAATGTTTTTTTAGCTTAATTTTTAAGACTACTGTGCAAATGTCAAAGATGAAAAAGCAGAAAAAATATATTTAATGGAGAATTACACAGAAGCCTCAACAACTGATTACAATATTAACATGTTCAGTATTTAATATGTGCACCGTTTGCCTTTATTACAGCCTCTGTTCTTTTTGGCAGAGTTTCAAAGAAATCTGCAGGGATATTTTTCCACACCTCCAAAGTTCAGTCGTAGAATTTGGTTGCATTTTCTGCTTCTCACATTCCAAGTAGTCCCAAACACATTCAGTGATGTTGAGGTCTGGACTCATTGTTCTGAGAACACCAGCAGTTTCTTTGATATGCAAAAAAAAATCTTTTTGTCTGTTTTCTTTTCTCAGTAATGGCTTCTTGACAGCTACACATCCTTTCAGACTCATAGTGTTGAGTTGTCTTCTCACAGTGGAAGGATGGACAGAAACACCTGTGGATTTTTTCAGATCTCAAGAAAGAATGGAGCTTGATTTTTTCCTCTCCATCAAAGATAAAAGCTTTAAGTGCTGTTAATCTGAAAGTGACAGTTTTGGTGGTAAAATCCTAGAAATATTACATACTAAGGCTTATTTTTCAGTAAATACAGGGAGTTCAATGCAAACTGGCTGATCTAGTCCTAGGTTATAAAAGTGTGTAATAAAACTTTGGGCCTGCCAACAGGCCCTGGCCATTTAAGAGGTTAAGCATACATTGTCTTCAGAGAACAACCCTCTGCACACTGTTTATTTGTTGAATTTAACATATTGGGGAAGAAATAAAAATGAAGAAATTATGTACTAAAATCAACAAAACGTGTAACTTCACCAGGTTGTTCAAACTTTTGCAGGGTTTTTTTTTGATTACTGGTAATGGGGCTGGCACGTAATAGAACAATCCAAGTGCTCTTTCCACATGTGTACATGATTCAAATCACTGATTTTTTGAGAAGCACTTGGATTGCTATAATGTAATTATCCTGAGATGTTTTGAAACATGATGTTAAACTGAAATTTTGACATTTGATACAGGAAATCTTTAACAGCATTTCACTGCACTCGTGTTTGGTAATCAAGCTTCTTAGAAAGTATTTTGCTTTTTCAGAGTTGCTTCATTTAGATATTTCATACAAGATATGTGGTTCCAGATTTGTGTTTATAGTTTGGTTTATAATGTTCTCCTAATTCAGACCCAGACAAAAAATGCCACATTAAAAAACAACAAAAAATGTAAGTATATTTTCACAAAGTTTGAGACATTTTGAATTTGAACCTGAATTGGATTCAACTTCTCTTTCCAATCACAGACCCATCTCAAGCCTACCCTTTCTAGCTAAAGTAACGGAAAGAGTGGTTACTTCACAACTCCAGACCTTTCTCAGTGATAATGCACTCTATGTTCCAGGTCAATCTGGTTACTGTACATACCGCAGCACTGAGACAGCTCTTCTGTGTGAGGTTAATGATCTTCTCTCGTCTGCTGATAGTGGTTCTCTCAATATCCACCTTTTTCTTGACACTGTTAATCATGATATTTTTATTTCTCATCTTTTCTCTATTGTTATCACTGATACAGCCTTACAGTGGTTCAGGTTGTATCTTATAAACAGACAAATTTATCACATTATGTCCACACAAGTCCTCCATCTCTCCTGTTACATGTGGTGTTCCTCAGGGTTTGGTTTTTGGACCACTTCTTTTCCTAATCTACATCTTACCCATTGGCCAGATAAGTCATAGCCATGGCCTTAATTTTCACTACTATGCAGATGATATCTTAAGACCAGTTAAAAAATTGCAAGAATTTTCACTTTGCACTATTGGATATTAAGAAGGTTCTAAGTAGAGCTTCACAATGCTAAAAGAAGAAATAGCAGCAAAAGACAGAAGATTTTGAGCAGCCAATTTATTAAAAACAACAAGTTAACTGAAATAGGCTGTTCATCAGCTGATCAAAAGTTTAAGACCATGTCTCAAAAAAAAACGAAACCCCCCCAAAAAACAAAAATTGAAATGTCAAAAAAAGGACTCAGTAGTGAGTTGGTCCACCATTGTGGTTGATCACTTCAAACAATCGTTTAGGCATGCTTGATGCAAGTGTTTCCAGGAGGCTAGTGGGAATGTTGCTCCAGGTGTTGAAGATGGCTTCACGAAGGGTATCCACTGTCTGGAACTGATGTCCATTTTTGTAAACTTCCCTTGCCATCCATCCCCAAATGTTCTCAATCGGATTTAGATCTGGGGAACACGCAGGATGGTCCAAAAGAGTGACGTTATTCTCCTGGAAGAAGTCCTTTGTCAGTCGGGCATTGTGAACTGCAGCATTGTCCTGTTGAAAAACCCAGTCATTACCACACAGACGAGGGCCCTCCGTCATCAGGGATGCCCGCTGCAACATCTCCACATAGCCAGCTGCTGTTTGACGCCCCTGTACAACTTGAAGCTCCATTGTTCTATTGAAGGAAAAAGCACCCCAAATCATGATGGTGCCCCACTGTGCCATGTAGAAAACATCTCAGGTGGGATTTCCTTGTCATACCAGTAACGTTGGAAGCCATCAGGACCATCAAGGTTAAATTTTTTCTCATCAGAGAATAAAACTTTCTTCCACATTTCAGTGTCCTATGTTTGGTGCTCCCTTGCAAAGTCCAAACGGGCAATTTGTGGCGTTGAAGGACACGTGGCCTTTGAAGACGTTTTTTGTTTCTGAAGCCCTTCCCTTGCAGATGCCGTCTGATGGTTATTGAGCTGCAGTCAGCACCAGTAATGGCCTTAATTTGGCTCTTGCTCCTATTTCTTCTTTTAGCATTGTGAAGCTCTACTTAGAACCTTCTTGAGATCCAATAGTGCAAAGTGAAAATTCTTGCAATTTTTAACTGGTCTTAAGATTTTGATCAGTACATACTCCCACTCAGATTCCCCCCAATGTACTAACTGATTGTATTTCCGATTTACAGCTTTGGATGCATGACAACTTTTTCATGCTTAGCACTAACAAAATTTAAGTTTTAGTGGTTGGCTCTTAGTCTTCACTATTAAAAATTTTCCTATTTTTAGTATGAATAGTGTGCCTGTTAAGCCTGCACCTGTTGTCAGAAATCTTGTGGTGTTTTACTTGACCCATTACTCATTTTTGATCTATACATTAAGTCCCTCACTAAGACTGCATTCTTTCACCTGGGTCATGCCTTTATTCTGTCTTGTATTGATTACTGTCACTCCCTCTTCACTGGCCTCCCTGTAACGTCTATACAAAGGTTACAGTATATTCAGAACTCTTTAACTAGAGTTCTCACCCATACATACTCAGCTTACACCACCCCACTCTCTCTCACAGGCTACCAGTCCTGTCCAGTATAAAGTTCAAAATTTTACTTCTCACTTTCAAAGCCCTACATAACACTGCTCTCCTCAAACTCAGAAGGTAGGCCCTTCAGTGCCATGGCCCCCGATCTCTGGAACTCTCTTCTTCAATCTCTCCACTGCTCTTCTTTATCTACTTTCAAATCTGATATATATATATAGACTCTTTCATGAGCATTTCTCTTCCTCCTTTACTGCTTAGTCTTAGCTTCCTTTTTTGTGTGTGTTCTTTGATATGTAAAGTGACCTTGGGATTTTGAAATAATTATATATATATATATTATATTTTTTTATTTATTTATTTGATGCCAGCAACACATTCCAAAAAAAGTTGGGATGGGGGCATCTTTACCACTGTGCTGCATCACCTCTTCTTTAAACAACACTCTGTGAGCGTTTGGGAACCGAGAGGACCAATTGGTATAGTTTTGAAAGTGAAATGTTTTCTCATTCTTGCTTGATTTGTGATTTCAGCTGCTCAACAGCTCAGTTACCTTTGTCATGTTTTTTATTTCATAATGCGGCAAATATTTTCAACAGGTGACAGGTCTGGACTGCAGGCAGGTCAGTTTAGTACCTGGGCTCTTTTACTACAGAGCCATGCTGCTGTAATATGTGCAGAATGTGGTTTGACATTGTCTTGCTGAAATAAGCAAGGCCTCCCCTGATGGTAGCATATGTTGTTTTGGTAACATATGCTGCCATCCAGACGACATCTTTTTCAGGGAAGGCCTTGATTATTTCAGCAAGACAATGACAAATCACATTCTGCATGTATTACAACAGCATGGCTCTGTATTAAAAGAGTCCGCGTGCTAAACTGACCTGCCTGCAGTCCAGATCTGTCACCACTGAAAACATTTGGCGCATTATAAAATGAAAAATACAACAAAGGAAACTCTGAACTGTTGAGCAGCTGAAATCCTATATCAAACAAGAATGGGAAAACATTTTACTTTCAAAACTACAGCAGTTGGTCGCCTCAGTTCCTAAACGTTGTTAAAAGAAGAGGTGATGAAACACTGTGGTAAACATGCCCCCATCCCAACTTTTTTGAAATGTGTTGTTGGCATCAAATTCAAAATGGGCATATATTTTTCAAAAAACAATAACATTTCTCAGTTTTAACATTTGATAAGTTGTCTTTGAACAATTTTCAATTAAATATAGGGTTTAAATATTTGCAATCATTGCAATCTGTTTTTATTCACATTATGCACATTGTCCGAACTTTTTTTAGACACGGAGTTGTATGTTTAGGTTATTATTATCTTCAGAAATGCTTTAGTTTTATAATTTGGATAATATAATATAATCCTGGTAAAGATCTAAGGTCTGTATATTTAACTGTTTTTAAGTAGTTTTTTCACAGTTTGAACTAATTCAGTAGAACGGTTCATATCACTGGGTATAGTGCAGTACAGTATGTGAAACACTGAATAAAAATCACTGTGTTGATAGTTTTGATAGTATGTGTGTATTAAATGTAGCACTACTGGTTCTTTTTTCTGTTCCAACTTATCAAACATCAGATAAACAAAATATCATAATGCACGTTGAGTTCTGTGAATATATTGTGATGTTATGTTTTTGCTATACTGCCCACCCCTGACATGCTTACAGCTCTCACTGAGTCACCTGCAGGCTTGAATGTTGAAGAACTAATTAAAGAGTCAGTTAAGAAAGTTTAAACATGCTCAAAGTTCCAGCAAGATATTCTTGTTTTTAGCTTCATTTAGCCAAATTCACCTTCATGAACCAGCAAACAACCTGAGTGCATTTGTTCAGCATTGATACCAGTCTGTGGATTAATGTGCAAATAATCATGTGCCCCTCCATATTAAGCTTGCTTCTGTCCGTGCATCGCTCTGCTTCAAGCTTGACTACACAGAATTTAAATCAGCTAAGCTTAGCTAGAAATGCTTATGCATGTGATTAAACTGTGAAATAAACTTAAAATAACCTGCGCTGACAGCATGTCAGTGAAGAATAAGCTTTGCTCAAGTCAGCAGGGTGGGCTTAGAGACTGTTTTGTGTGTGGAACATCATGCATTGTGTTGCTTGTCACTGCTGCTGTAGAAGCGGCATCTTAATGGGATGATGTTGAGCCTGCGGTGGTATTAGCAAACAAAGTGATTAGCATGGCGAACACAGTGGTGAAAGCGTGCAGTGTAGGGTAAAGCTGTGATGATCATGGCCTGCAGGATGTGTTCCTGAAAACACATATGCTCACAGAAAGCAGAAGTGCCTCATGCCACCCTCCTCCTCCCCGTCCTTCACATCCTTACTTCACAGCTTTCCTCAAAGGAGTGAAGCACAAGAAAATCACAGCTGTGGGAGTCGAGTGCATCAGGAGCAGTACTGTTTGCTGCTCTTGATGATGAAAGTGATTTGGGATATGAGTTTCATGTCTGATCCATGACAGAAATACTAGGCTGCATTAGTGGTTCCCATTCCTGGCCCTGGAGTACCTCTTGCCCAGCGCATTTTAGCATTATCCTTCTCCCAACGAATCTACACCAACTAATCAAGCCCTTCCTGAGTTACAGCAGGAAAACAAAAATGTGCAGGGCAGGGGGTACTCAGACACCAGGGCTGGAAACCAGTGGGCTACATCTTTTTCTATCACATACATGTTGTTTCTGTTGGTTCAGAAAGGCTAAACTTATTTTGATGCAATGTACTGTGTAATCTGATTAAAGCTCACAAGATTGAATAAAATAAATGAAATTAACAGTAATTAACAGTGGTTGGTATAACATTACACCACCGTCCAGACTCGGGTTCAATTCCCTGCCCATGCAGGAACACCACTTTGTACCACTAAGAGTCCTTGGGTAAGACTTCTCATGCCACATTTGCCTACCTCTGAAACTTGCAAAATGTAATTCTACTGTGGAAGTTATCTGTTGGTAAAAACAATATTGAAAAAGAGGATTCACCTTGAGAACATCAAATATTTATTAGTGTTGTAGTACTCGAGTTCGGTCTCTGACTTAAAATAACAGTCTCTATCTTGATATCATTTACCCTCTGTCTTGTCTCTGTCTCAGATTTAGATCAGATATTGTGAGTAACTGGAGGTAGATCCCAGGTGTCTAGTTCAACCGAAAGGGCAGGTTTAAAAAACCTACTGTACACTGGGGACATTTAAAGAGGTTAAACAGTTATCTGTAGCTAATGTAGCCTATTGTTTAATATAAATCAATTTGTTTTTTCATTAAAAATAATTTTGGGATCGTTCCAGTATTCAGTGCCTATTTTTTGCTCTTGTAGTTTTGGCATATTTTGAACCATCAATGGCCAGTTGGAGTCATGGCAAAATGTTAAGTGAAAATAAAATAAAAACACAGCTGACCCACAGATTTGTTGATATTTTTTAATATGGCCCTTTTAATGGCTGAGTTTGACATCCCTGCTTTAGGTAGTGATTCTGAGCAAGTTTCAGAGAAGAAGGACAAAAAATACTATATTATGCTTCCAAAAGTTACAATGCAAAGTTGGACTAAGACTTGCGTTTTTTTAAAGTTATATTTTACAAAATGTATTAAAAAATGCATCATTATTTATTGGCATCTCTTGTAAAATGAATGATAATGAATGTACAATGAACTACAAACAAATTTAAGCTTTTTTACCCTTTCTTCTTCTTTATTTACATTTTTGATTTTTACATTTTTTTACATTTGATGTGTCCAGGTTTTGGTCTTGACTACAGCACTAATATTTATACAGTATAGATATATGTACACTATATGTCCAAAAAATTCAGAAACCCATTCATGCTTGGTACACAAAAATGAATAATAAAAAAACAGGAAATTAAAAAAAAACAGCAGTGAAGTATTAACTCAGTTAACATGGGCACACATAATGACACAATTTACTTACATTAATATCGCATACTGTACATGTCACATAGTTAATTTATGCAAATCCCATCAAAACTGACACAATATAACTGTAAATGTGCTGGCATATGAGTGACACAGTAAGCTGTGTATTTCCAACCACTGGATGTCTGCATTCAAATGTATGGGTTTGGAGAAAACTGTGTTAAATAATATTCAGTACAGCTTGTAGCACAGTGGGAGAAATGCAGACAGCTTTTGGCAGGTATTCTGATGCCGCATTGAGTTTGGGGACATGTGTGTCCCTTTTGATTTTCATGGAAGTTTTCCATTTCATCTTCAGGGCTAAGGATTAACCGTCAAAGACGAGAATGTGGCTGCACAGAAAGAAAATGCCAACAGAATCACGTTGGATTTTAAAGAAACTGGATTCAACTGTGTAGGGCAGCAATTCAACTCCACTGCCCATTCAATAGCACCTAGGCAAATCTGTCAGCACCTTGTCCATCGTACTGTACATCAGCCTCTGCTTGCGACATGACCACTGTGTAACCTCAGTGTCCCTCAGGATAAATTATTCTAAAAAGCTAAAGATATACATGGCCTTTCTACGATAAAATTCACTGAAGGCTGCACTGTTGATAAAGAACCACTCTGACCACTTTTTCAAACTGGAAAAATAGAAAAACTATACAATTCATTTCAGCTTCAGGCTGCAATTTGACTTAATTCAAATTCCTAAATGGGCAACATGATAGTTTTTAGTGCTGCAAAATAGAGAGTTCTTCATGTGGAAAACCTTATTAACTGTTTGTCCCTTACAGTATATAATTTGCAGAGATTTTCAAGCATAGCAGTAAGTGTTAAACGATTTGTATGGGCTGAATCGTTGTTGAATAAACAAGCTAAATAATAAAAACCTCGTGGTGCGTGACAGAATAATTTAAATTCAAATCCAGACAAAAAAAGAGTTAGTTGAGAGGTTTTGTGACTGTCTATTTGAGCGACATTAAGGCCTTTTCACAGGCCATTAAATGGTGGAAACTTTCATTGGGTTTCTTTTGAAAAGCAGACTGATACCGTAATGGTCTTAACAAAGCCTTATGGATTTCTTCATGTGAATGCAGAGCACAGAAGCTTGTGTAAGTTGGACATTGCTGGTCATACTGTGGTCAGTATGGCTCGTCAAATATCTGACTATGAAGCCCCAGTGTCACTGGGGTCACAGCTAAAAGACAGCATCATTTTCTTAGCTCATTGACCACTGTGTGTCATAACACCTTGTCAAATACACTCTATCACCCCCTAATACTGTTGAATAGGCAAAGATAATTTCATAAATGCTTTGTTTTCACATTTAGATGGAAAGATTATCTTAGAGAGCCTCTGATCCCCAATTAAAGTCAAAATGATCACCCATTAAAAAGATGAAAATGCCCAACTCTGACTACCGAGGGATAAATGACTCTCATTTTTTTTCCTAATCTCAGCTCAGCCATAAAGTGCATGCTGTGTTATGGTGAATATAAGAGCTGGCCATTTTTTCAAATAATTCTTTTTATAAATGAGAACAAGTACAAAAGCATGATGTACATCAACAACATGCTCTTCTTTTATTTTTCTTCCCCCTCTGTTTAACCCCGCTCGCCACCTCCCATTTACAAATAAAAGGTTTGGTTTGAGGTTAAGGTTGCCTGAAATATGTGAAAAACAAGCAAACAAATAAATACTAACAAAAATAAAGAAAAGTCATTAATAAGGAACATGGGGTACAATAATAATAATAGTAATCATTGTTATTATTACAATAATAATTGTTATGACAATAAATCAAGCTAGTCATCTAATGGTTCTAGGGATGTAACAATTCAATAAATCATATTTAATCAAATAATATTAAATCATACTGCAGTGTTGTATTGTGACCAGGGTTGGGAAGGTTTCTTTAAAAATGTACTTTGTTACAGATTACTGATCACCTATTAAAATGTGATCTGTAATGTCATCTAAAGGATTATTATATTAAAGTAACATAATCTGATTACTTTTCATTACTTTTGGATTACATGTCTTTTGAAGTCATATAATTTAATAAAGACAAAAGAAAAACATTACAGGAAGACTTTTTCAACAAGAATTTCACTTAATACAAGGCAAACAGGAACACTGTGCTTATGAAACAAAATGATAGATCATAGATGAATCAATTGTCTGTGCTTTATGTGAGCTATTTGTACATCCATTCGAAAATTGGGTTTTAAAATAAAGTGAGGAGCAGCTGAAGTTTAAGCGGAGTAACATATGGAAATATTTCAAACATAAAGGTGTATATTATTAGACTTAATATTGGTGTGTCGTATTTGGAATTTGATAATTGCATTTGTAGATGCTTCCCAAACTCTCAGCCTACAGAAATTATCTTGTACTGTGAGTTTAAAAAGGCAAAAACGATGTGGGAGCTGACTGTCTTAACTACAAACAGAGTTATGGAATAACTGAAATTTGGGAGGAAGACTAAGCCTGAAACCCCTCCTCCTTGAAATCTAATACCATTTAAACTGCCATCCCTACCCTCCCTTTACTGTGATGAAGTTTTCACAATCCCCATTTCCTCCCTGTTCCTCAGTCCTATCTGAGGGGGAGGTCCGCACTTCTAGCTCCAGGCAGAAGCCGTCCAGAACTCCAACTGAAGTTCTCAGAGTTCTCTCCCCTCCCTCAGTCAGTCTTCCCTCATTCCACTATATGTTGAGGGCAAGATCTGAAGTCACAACATGACGATAATTTACACATATTAACATTTGCACCCATAATCTGAAAGCTTTTAAGGAAAAAGAAATTAAAACTGATGTTTGCCACTCACAGGACTTTGCTTTCGTTCTACATCTCAGATCTTTTAGTTAATGTTAGCTCACTTCAGCATTCAAATCTGGCAAATGCTGAATAATAGATTTCCAGATCAGTCTGCTACTGTAGAATCAGGCGAGGTGGAAATCAGGTTAAAGGCCTGATTCAAATGTCTTCAGGAACATTCTAATCTCAGTCTCAGGAAGATGCAGATCTTAGTTCCGCCAAATAAGAATAAAACAGAAAATGTCCATAGATGTGGTTTGAATGTAATCCTGCTAGGGTGATTTGTTCTGTAACTGTAATGGAATGCAGTTACGTTTTCGTATCCTGATTACATAAAAGAATGTATTTCATTACTATTTAACTCTAATCATGGCCAGCATGTTAACTTGTGACTAGTGTGTTAGCTTGGAGCTAAAATATTATCTTGTGGTTAGAGAGTGTTAGACTGGGACGCTATAAAGAACAACTTTTGCTTCAAATGTTGAAGTCTGTATTGTATAATGTTGAAAGCTCTAATAAACTGAAAATGAAAACAAGATATTAACATAGAGCACATTTTCAGCCACGCATTGATTTTGCTGTTTCAAGAAATGTATCAAATCGAATTTTTAATACTGTCAAATTTTCGTTTTAAAAGCTCCATGGCACCCCTCATAGCGGTCAGTCAGGAAGAGGATATGATATGTCATCTGGAAGCCTTTAGTCAAGTGTAAGTGTATGCAGACTGGAAAAACACATTTCTTTCAGCTTCAGGCTGTCATTTTGATTTGATTTGAATGCTCAAAATGTGCAATTTAATAATTGTGAATGCTGTAAAATGTTACCTGTAAGCCTTTAGTCCAGGATAACAGTATGCGATGATTCAACATTTGATCTCACACATGACTGTCATGGATCAGCTGGACTCCACAGTGCTTTTCCTCACTATCATTTTATTAGATGGAGTGAATCCTTTTTGGGAAAACACATGAAAGTAGATTAGATTAGACAGCCTTTGACAGCCAGAGGAGATCTGCCATCTCCAGCTTCATTTCATCAGACACACTAGTTATGTCTGTCTTGAATAACAATGACTGTGACATTTTATTCTCAAGCAGTTGGCTTTTTGCTGTGTCTTACAGGTCAGAGGGACATTTATTTTAATATTTTTCTATTTAAGGTTCTCTTCAATATCAAGAAAGTTCATATTGACAAAGTGAAATTCTGCCTGATTCAATTGTTGAGATGTAAACAAAGTCATTCAGGGTGGTTTGATGTGAAATGCTGTGTTCTATAGAAACGTAACAAGTCAGAATTGTTCATGATGGTGGTGATAGGAACCAGATATCAGAAGCGACTAACGCCTCCGAAAGCCACCTCTCTGAGTTATTACATGAAATGGTTGCATTGTTTTACGCAGAGGTGAGTAAAGTAGCCAGGGCCCATACTTAAGGAAAAGTAGTGATACTTGAAAAAATAATGATGACTCCAGTAAAAGTCCAATCAAAAAACTGAAATCACTCAGGTTTTAATCAGTTGTATCTCAATGATATCACTTTAAAAAGTCATGTAAGTCAGTGAAGCTGAGGTAGTTGAGTTATTTCAATGAATTTAACAGAGTTGTCAGATTTACTTTATAAATATTTGTTTGGTCAGTGTAATATTCCCATTGGCTCCTGCATCAACTATTTGCATATTCTTTTACTGGTTTTAGTCACACTGTTTATGTTGCCCTGGCCTACATGCCGTCCTCCTACTTATAGTTAACTGCCAGGACACAGTGCTGTTGAAGGTAAATGCAAGTTACCATGTAACCTACTGCAATACTGAGCGTAATTCTGTGTCAGCTCAGTAACACAGCAATCAGATATCAAAATTATATAGAATGTGTTGAATATGGTCCTATAAAGAACTTCTTTGAAAAGGGTTCAACACATTCTCAATCAATCTGAAGTCATGATGCAAAGAACTCTTCAATCATGCAAAGGGTTCTTTGAGTGTTTGTGGTTCTATGTAGAACCTTTTTTACTAAAGAACCCTTAAAGAAACCATAATTTTTAAATGTGCATGATTAAAGGTTTTTTGCATTGTGAAATGGTCCTTCAGATTGATGGAGAATCTGCTGTAGATGGTTCTATCTAGAACCTTTTTGGAAAGGGCTCTATATAACACCAAAAATCGTTCTTCTGTTGTTACAAGCTTGACACTGTTACAAAAGCAGAGCCCTTTTTTGGAGCTACCTTTCCGAAAAGGTTCTAGATATAATCATCTACAGCACATTCTCCATCAATCTGAAGATTTCATGATGCAAAGAACTCTTTAATTATGCAAAGGCTTCGTTAAGCATTAATAGTTCTATATAGAACGATTTTCTTTACTAAAGAACTCTTGAAGAATCATCTTTTTAAAGAGTGTAACTTTGTCTTTTCAGTCAGAATAAAGTGCTACACAGGCTCAGGAGACCGTACATAATACCTGCACTAATGTTAGTTTAGATAGCTCCAGTGTTGGGGATTACTCAGAAAACGTAATGCGTTACAAGTTACTAATTATTTCTCTCACATTGCAGTGAAATCACTCATTACTTCTACATTACTCTGTACCAAACGTATCTCACTATATTGGCAGATAAACAATCTTCCAGGAGGTAAAATCTTAGAGTAGCCTATTCTTACAGCAGTTTCACAATTCAGAATGTGAAATAGTAGATATACCAACTAGATTTAAGATGATTTCACTTGCCAAGATATCATTTTCTGCAGTGTGTACAGCTGCATCACTATTTTTAAAAAATGTGCATTCGGGGGCCTCATTCCTGTCTTTTGCTCAGAGCACCAGAATGACTAAATCTGCTCCTGGTTGAATCTGAATTCTTCTGAATTTCTTCTTTTTGGGATTCTTTTGGTATAAATTAATATGTTAAAGTCCCAAAGTCAGAGATGTGACTAATCACAAAGCAGTACACACACTGTCATTAAGAAAACATAATGAAATTAAACACAAAAAAGAAATTAGTAAGTAAATATGAATGGCTAAATTGTCACTGAGGATTAAGTAGATTTTCTTACTAACTAACATACTTGAGTAGCAGTAACAGTATAATGATTTGATAATACTTAGGAAAGTACAAACTCATCAGTGTGTTACTTAAGTACATGTTCTTGAGTAAATGTAACTAGTTACTACCCACCTCTGGTTTTATCATAAGGTTAGTTTTCCAATAGTTTTGAGATAATGTTTTGGCCTTAATTATGCTTTTTTAATCCACTCATAGCAGACAGACACATGCAAGGTGTTATAAGGCAAAATAGTCCTCAAAAAAAAAATAAAAAAACAATTCAAACAACACAACATTACATATAAAAACATGTACACATACAAGTTCACTTCATTTTGGTTAGTAAATAAAATGTCCATATTTCTGTACTGTTCCTTTCACCACCACTTAAGTTTCTCCGTAATGCACAATTTTTCTCAAAACGCTCTAAATGTTGTTGTTCACATCCTTACTACTAAATTATACAGGCATTTGGAAAAATAAAATGGCAGAACTGTGCAAAAGTCACAGCGAAATAGCATGTGTACAGACATTAAAGGGGAGCTACAAACTAGATGGCACTGTTGTTCCTTCTATCTGTGCGTACAAGGGACTAAATGGAGCCTCCACTGTTTGGTGCAACACACATACATTTATATAGGCCAGATTTAAAGAGATTTGTTCTGGCTTTCCAGATTCACCTAAGTGATTGTATTTGTCCTCATATAGCTTACTTTGGATTCTAGAAGAAGCAGACAGGAGTAATGCCTTTGAATTTTACATTATGAAGGTTTATGAAAACATTTTAACATTGTAATCAGTGTTCCTGCCTTCTTTTATGAGCTGATGATATAGCAGGGACCTGTGATGCACTATACACGTTACCCATGGGACATTTTGACCTTTTATATAATTGCGCCAAAAGGAAAAAGTCCTCTTAAACATGAAGAGGGCTTCCTGTGAGATGCTGGCTGATTAGAAGCACTAAAATCTCATTAAGAGTTGTCCGCATTTAATTAAGTTTTTAAATCAGGCATACTATCCTTCCAGGGTACGCATGTACTTGGGGATTATTCCAGCACGTACATATACTTAATTACTTTTGCTATTGTACACATATAATTTGAGTACTTATTCAGAACGCATGGCTAGACATTCAATCACCTGCACATTCATTTGGTGCTGTTATCGTGCCATTTGGTACCTGTGTGCTTAATACACAAAGAGAATCATTGGAGGTAATGTCATATATTCATAAAAGCAAACCTGCAGCATCCTTTCAAATGGAGAAATAAGCTTGATTATGCTCAGCAGATGGTCCTCTCCCTAGAGCGTGCACTTTCAGTAGTCAGGCAGCCCAGGGGAAATTTGTCTTGTTTGATAAAGGCCCAGCCTGTCTCAGTCAAGGCTTAAGTAAAAGCAACAAGTACAAATCCACGATGCCGTTCTCAGAATGATAAACACCCGCTTTTATAATAGAATGCGAAGTATTGGTCAAGCCACTGCTTCATGGGTTGGGGGGTATTGCAGGTAGCCAAAGCCATTTACCCTATTCAGCAGACTAAGAATAACTTGCCAAAAGCTGTTATACTGTGAATTTGCAGTGAATGTAACAGAGCTGGACCCTGGAGGAGGCATGACAGGACTCAACAACTAATATGTTCTTTATTTGTATTTTGCTGGTTTGTAACTGGCAGAAGAATAGATTTTATTTTATACTCGCAGGCAATCCTATATTTTAATGGGCCGATTTCTTATGTTGTTTTAAGTTGGGACAGTATGTATGTTAAATGCTAATAGAAACAGTGATAAGTAAATTCTGTATGAGCTGAAAACAGTACAAACATGAGATTTGTTGCTTTGCCTTGTAAATATGATTTATTTATTTATTTATATACTCTCATTCCTAATTCGATACCTGCATCACTTTCCAAAAAAAAAGGTGGGACAGCTACCACTGTGTTACATCACCTTTCCCTTTACCAACATTTAATAATGAAGACCTGATCTAATTTTGAAAGCAGAATTTTTTGCCATTCTTCCATTATACAAGTTTTAAGCTGCTAAACAATACAAGGCCTTCATTGTCACATAATGCACCATGTGTTTTAAATGGGAGACAGGTCTGGACTGCACACAGGCCAGTCATGGCACAAGCCATGATGTTGTAACATGTGCAGAATGTGGCTCGCTGATGTCATGCTGAAATAGGTATGAAAAAAGACGTTGTCCAGAAGGCAGCAGATGTTGCTTTAAAATATATATATATATATATATATATATATATATATATGTTTGAGCGTTAATGTGCAAGTTACCCATGCCGTGGTCACTAATACACCCCCACTCCATGATATACCTTGGCTTTTGAACCTTACACTGGTGTCTGAAAGGTCCTTTATGTCTTTGGCTCAGAGAACACATTTCCATCAATTAACATCCTGAAAGTATTTCGGGCTGTATTTCCATAAACAGTGCGAAAGGTGAACTGGTCAGACCACAATACATGTTTCCACTGGACATCACTCTATTTCAGACGAGCTTATTTCTGAATGTTGCTGACATATGGCTTCCACTGTGCATAGAGCAGCTATGAACAGTGCTTATGGACAAATGTGGTTATATCCACCACAGAACCATGCCGGTTTTCAATGCACTGCCATCTGACAAGTCAAAGGTCAAAGGTATTCGGTTGTGGTTTTCAGCTTCGCCCTTTACACACAGAGCTTTCTCCTGATTGGCTGAATATTTTGATGACATTATGCACAGTAGAGGGTGAAAGACCTAAAATCCTTGCAGTCGCTCATTGAGAAACATTGTTAATTGTTGGATTATTCGCTGGCACATTTTTAACAAATCCTTGCTCACAAAACACTGGGCCTTTACTGGATGCTCCTTTAATACCCAAGCATGATTGCATCACCTGTTTAAGACGTTTTGTGAGCATTTCACAATGTTCCTAGTCTTAAATTGCCTGTGTCCCAAATTTTTTGGAACACAGGCATCAATCTCAGAATGGCCATATATTTGTGAAAAACAATGAAGTTGATTGAAAACACAGTTGTTGTGCTGTTTTTGTTTTAAAACAAGTCAAAGTAGATTTAAAATCACTCCTTTCCTATTTACATTTCACATACTGTCCAAACCTTTGGGATTGAGGTATGTAATTTTAAGTTTTGAAACTTCAACAGTGTTTACATAGTCTTTTATTTAAAAAAACAAAGCAAGGAAATGTGCTTTTCCATGATTTGGCCCCTTTCAGTTTTGATTTGTGTCTGCAGCATTACTGTGTCTGCAGTGCACTTACATCATGCTCTTATTTGATCATTTTAGGCTTTTGCTTAAGATCCACAGGTTTTCTAAATGACTGAGAAGACTGTTCACTAGCCCATTGCCATTCGTCTTGTGAAGGATGTTGCATAATTAGCACGGCGAGGCATTATTAGTCATACTGCATGACGTGGGACATGGTATTGAGGCCAAATTTACCTCTGTTACATTAATTAGCTCTGATGTCAATTCATCCTCTTTTAATTAAAAGGCCTTCATACGTTCTGATCTCTGCCTGTGGCATTTCTTTTGTCTTTGATCAAGACTCGAGAAAGAGAGAGTGAGAACAATGCAAACTTTCATCTGACCTTTGCATTTAAGCAGAACTATTACAGTGTTTCCAGTCAAAGGCTGCTCTGTGGAGGTGTTGACAACAAAAAAGTATAATATGGTATAATGAGCAATAAAATGAAGTCTATTTAAGAAAATATATTTTTATAGTTGCCATGGTGCTGCTTCACTGTTTAACACCTGAACTGTTTAGCACCTTTACACATGTTTGCTCTGTACCTCATTCTCCCCAAGTGATAGCACAGTCTAAATAGAGATTATACTCAATGAAACCGAAGCCTGCAAAGCTGTACAAATATTGGCTTCAGATCTATGCTAACTGCTCTCTGGCAGCACCTATTTTGGCCCAACAGAAGCTAGCAGGCCTACTGCATAACTATGCATGAAGCTTTCTAATCATTAAGAGTGTGATTATTTTTGCTCGGTAAGGTAAGGCTCAGCGCTCAGACTGAAGGGGAATTCCACCAACTGTTTAAAATTTCTGTAAAATTCAATCACTGAGATTGAATTCAGAGTCATTCAGAGTGGTTTGATGTGAAATGGTTCATTCTGGAGAAACAAAACGACTTTCTTTAGAGTGGTGGTGATAGGAACCAAAGGTTGTGATGTCTACAACACCAAAAGAGACATTTTATTTACTGTCCATAACAACTAATAAACATACATGTGTTCTGTGAGTTTTTATATATAATGCTGATTATGGTGAAGTAGTGGTCAAATGTAAATAAATATGTTTTCTTTGAGGACTATTTTGCCTTTTGCTCTGAGACATCGAACATCGGTGTATTCGGATCCATTTCATGTAATAACTTTCTGTGAGGGAGCTTTTAGAGGCTTCAAACACTTCAGACATCTGATTCCTATCACCACCTCTGTGAACAATTCTTACTCTAAGTTTCTCTAGAAGGGAACATTTCACACTAATCCAGACAAAATTCACCAGGCCTAGGAGAAAAGCAGTCCAAGCCAATGTTTTGTTGGTGCCCGGGCCATACAAAATCAAACTGGATTTAGTTCAGAGAAGGCCAGCACACTAACCAAAAAAAAGTTTAAATAGTTTTAGTGAGATCATTACTAGAGAAAAATTGTGCAAATGTTTTGGTCATATAAGACCTTCTTCAGTGCATTGTGGCTCTGTCTGAATATTTGAATGAAACTGATTTTGCTATGAGCTTTCCTTGTTTTTTTTAGATCTAGTAGCTGTATGGATCCACATGCCTGTCAGCTCTGCCACCATATTTAGTGAGATCATTCAAAATCAAGGAAAGAATACAGGAAAGGAAGTATCATTGAAGTATTTGGGCGCTGCCGGACATTCAACATAACATGGTGGCTACATGCATGTTATGTGACAAATCATCTGACCAAGTCACATAGAATCCATCATTAAACTATCATCATAAATACCCTCACAGTGCAAAAGCCAAATGTCCTTACAAAAATGACTGCACATAAAAGACAGAACAATCATTTCACATTAAATCACTCCAAATGATTTTGGTTACATCTTAATGATTGAATTATGCAGAAAATCTGTGTAACTACCCTATAACTGAGGATCTGGACTATGTGATGTTGGGGAATATGCTGTAATTATTTTGTAACATTTCCTGCTCTGGTGCTCCTACTGTTCTATAGAATTAAAAAATGAAAATGTGCTCTGAACAGTAGAAACATAATAAAATAGATTAATATTTTCATCTCTAAATCAGATCCAGAGTGGCTTTAACATCCATCTGCACTTAAAATTAAAGGTGTCTAAAAGGGTTCTTTGGAGTGATACCTTAGACCCATGGTTTCATCTCCAGTCCGGGGACCCTCTGCCTCAACACACCTGAACCAGCTCATTAGTTATTTATGAAGGACTGTGTCCAAAACCACAAATTACTGTACCAAATAGTGCACCACCAATAGAGGTCCTTTCATTAGCATAGTATGTGTAGTAGAGTGGTGTGTGGTTTTGGACTCCAAACCAAGCTCTTCATAAGCTGGATCAGTTTTGTTGGGAGCAGAGAATACCTGAAACTGTGCAGCGCAGAGGATCATCAGAACTGAAGCTGAAAATCACAGCTATAGATGAATCTTTTGATTATTTAAATAATTTTTCAGACATGGTAGAGGTGCATCTCTGCTGATATCCTTATAATATTAGGAATATTATCTGAATATTGTGTATAACAGATCTACCAGGCCACTTCAGAACATCTCCTGAGCCTCTAACTGGTCCATTTACAAAAAAAAAATTAATTAGCAGGAATTAATGTAAGCAATAAATTATGTATAATTCTATATGGTTACATAAGAATATTACTATATGCTGGATATGCAATCGTAGTCCTTGTTTATACTGTCTTTTTGTGCTTAAGGAGCTTATACAGAAGCCTGACAGGCATGTTTTTGAATTATTTTTAAATATTCTCTCAAAATAAAACTGTAAAATGAAAATTACTGTAGAGCTTTGACCTCTGAAAAGGAATGCTAAGCTACACAAGCCACAAGCCCACAGCCTTTCAGGCCAGATTAATATGCAACAAAAGAGTCAAGTGTAGCCCAAGGTTGGGAGATTCTTTTATAAGTGCAGTTCAAAGTAATGTCAAGAGTGGGAGTGAGATTCCATCACATTACAATACAGCAATGCTATCTCCCTGCGCCTCACTCCTCTGGGATTTCATTTTTTTAATCTTCTTACATGTTTCTGACTCACTGAGAGAGATGAATGTACTCTCTGGAGAAATTAATGAAACCAGGACGTATTATAAACTATCTTAATGCCATGCTATGATCAATGAGGGTGAAAACACCATTTCCTGTTCTTCTGCCAATGCACACACTACTTGCACAACAGTTTACCCTGCAGAAATATATGCTGGCACCTGAAATCCTCTAAATCCAGTCAATGTTTCTAATATTTCTCATTGTTTAGTAAAAATATATAGGCCATATGCAAAAGTTTGGGCATCCCTGGTCAAATAAAATGTTTTGTTGATTGAAGTGAAAATAAGTTAACACACTCTACAGAGAACACACTTCAGGACATTTTCATATAATATTACTGTTTATTTGCTGGATTTAACATATTGGGGAAAAAAATTAAACATAAAATGTGGCCTGTGCCAAAGTTTTAAATTATGTGTGAAAATCTGCAGAAAAAAGGCATATTTAATTTTAAACATATATATATATATATCGCTACTGTCAGAAGAAAACTCTGAAAATGCCTGTTGCTCTTTGCATTGCACCTCCACATCATCCATATCAGCAGTCATTGGTTATGGCCAATGACAATGCGTATATTTAACATCTATAAAAGTATCCTACATGGATGCATTAAACTGAAGAATATCTTCGTATTACATAGTGCATACCAGAGAGTTCATTCCATATTCAGTAAGCCATCATACATTTTGATTGCAGTTTTTTATGTTTGTTTTATTTGCAAAAACACTACAAACAGTGTGGGCCTCAATCTCTGTATATGGGAACATGCCATTACTGCTCTGATCCCAGTGCATTAGCTATGTCAATGGCAGAATCAGCTCAAGCACTGCTTGCGATTGCACAGAGATTAATTCTGTCTTTCTTTCTGACACATTCAGGAGCCTTGTATTTGAAAGGGAATCAAACTGGTCTGATCTTGCTAATCCGAACGGAATCTTTAAGGATAGTTTGAGAACTTTCAGGGTAAACCAATGAGCCCGTCTTATAAGCATCTACAGCAGTATGGCTGGGGGAGATATAAAAGCAATGAAAGACAGGGGATATATCGAAACAACAAGACTCATTCCCTTGATCATGACTCACAGTTGATTCAGCTTCACAGCATGTAATGCAGTCAAGAAACGTTATTTGCAGCTCATTGCAAAAGATCAGCTGTGAAATTAATATCACTCACAGCATTTAATGCTGTACTCTGTATTTTTCTAATATGATGGCATGATTAGTTGTAGTATGGGACAATTAAGTGTAATTAAAACCATCTGGACAATTATACACTCTTAAAGGTGCTAAACAGTGTTCCTTGGAGCAGTGCCATTTAAGATTGCTTAAAGAAACTTTCAGTAAGTGGTTCTATAAAGAACTAGTTTTGTAAATAAGATGTACAAATATGAATAACCTTTTTAAAATTTCAAGAACCTCCACATAATGTAAAGGTTCTACATCATTTAAAGGTTTTTATTAGAACTGTAGGTCCAAAAACCATTTAGAAACCCTTTAATGAGGTTGCTTGCTAACTAGATTGTACAGGAGTGGAGTGTAATTTCTCTGCTACTGGCTTATTAAAAACACTCTGCATACAAACATAGTGCAGTACTAGCTTTCACAGCATGACTTCCTATAAAGCACCATCAGGTGCAGGAATAACACTGAAGTCTCCAGCTCAGGCCACTGTTTTTTTTCAGCCTTTAAATAAATAGTCTGCTGTCTCAGGATTCTTGGCCTGCCCTGTATCATTGTAGTCACATGTGTCTTGTTATCTGTTGTGTATATATAATCCTTATTTTCTTCATCGCATTTCTAATTCATAGTGTCTATCTGTCCACTTATCATTTGTGTATTTATTTAGATTATATTATTTATACTTATAGGAAAATTTGTCCTCTATTTGTCAGAATCTATCAATAATTTCAAAAATGGCTACAAAATCTGACAAAAACAGCATTAACAGTTTGTTGCACAAACACAATTTTTCAGCTTGTTCTAGCTACTGCACTTGCACAGATCTCCACAGTGATGTGGGGCTTTTCCCACAGTAAGTTTCCCACAGTTCAAACAGTAAGCTGATTGGCTCATCCTCATAAACAGGTACCATGTTGAGCTTTATGAGCTTTCCCATTCATATTTCATCCCCCGGATACCCTCGTACCCTCCGTCCATTTCTGTATGCTTGTTAACCCCCTCCACTCTTATGTTTATCCTTTTGATAACTGCAATATGGACTGTCACACAGTAAAAAGACTATTAAAAATCAGTATTAAGACCTTATGAGATATTTACAAGGGTTATGATCTGTTTCAACTCAAGGCATTAATTAAGATAGTTGTAATTGTTCAATTACTTATGGTCCCCTGAAATGGGACCATGAGCTCCTTCAGCATTCTGTGTGTCTGCATGGCCAGATTTCCATATGCTTTATTCAATATACATGTAAATTTCATTTCAAATCCAATGTACTATTGCACAGAGCCAAAACAACAAAAAACTGTGTCACTGCACAATTACCTATCGACTACTCAGTATCATTGGCTAATGTTATATGACGATTGAAATGCAAATCTTCTTTCAATCATTTTTGTCTCAAGATTACAAGGTAGAAATGCAGAACACAGTTACACATCCCTGTGTGGTTGTTTACCCACAGTTTCCACTGAAACAGAAGGGATTTGTGAGCATGATGATGAAAGTTGATGACAGAGGACCTGCTGTGCTGTGACTCACACTCTTCTGTACAGATGCCCTGGCCTGGTTCCTCATGATTAGACTAGGAGCCAAACTGGTTTGTGAGAATGCAGTTGGGTTCTCTCAGGCTTTACATCAGTGATAACTGAAGTGTGAGGTTTTAGTGCTTCATTGCTACATTACATGGGTTTGAATTGTGTTTATCAAAGTTTTGATTAACTTGCATTTACCTTTACAGTTGCATTTGGCAGATTCTCTTAACCAGAATGACTCACTAATTAATTATGGTTCTAGAGTCTACAGTTCTAGAGTACAAATGAATTAAACTGCAGGACTCGAAGTAATATCCAATCGTGAACCGTTACTATTAGACTAAGCCTTCAGTTTGGATCAGAAATGTCAACATTCAGTCAAAAACTAGAACAAACCTAACTCTATGATAATGCTAATTTCTGCTAGAGCCTCTATGGGAGTTCTACTAGTACGTAAGCGCTACAATAACGGTGATGCACATGAATGATTTGGGCCGGTTTAGATTAAACACACACTCAAGCTTGTAAAATACATGTTTTATTTGAAGCCTGTAAGAGGCAAATGAACACATACCTTGTATGTAGCAGCGACTACTTCAGGGCCCTGGCATACAGCTGCCACCACTGTTTTCCATGGTTAGGAATACCGCTCATATTTGCAGCCAATAGTCGTGTCTACAGCCAAATTGCCTTTCAAAACAAGCAGAAGAGGGTAGGCAGGGCAGTAACAAACAATGTTCAGTTGACACACAGACCAAAGGCATATAGTGCTCTGAAAAAGTATTCACCTCCTCCTGATTTCTTCTATTTTTGCATATTTGTCTGAATTAACTGTTTCAAAACTGCAAAAAAATTGAACATAAGACAAAAACAGAGTAAAGGCAAAATACAGTTTTTAAATTATTTCATTTATTGAAAAAAAAAGTTATCTAGGAAAAGTAATAACAAGTAATTGCATGAAAATTTAATGCCCCTTGGTTAATCAATCAACAGATTTCACTGATAATCAGGATCAATTAAACTAGGCAGACCCAGGCTCAGATACTGCCAGCCCTGTTGAATCTAAACATCACTTAAATAGAACCTTCCCAGCAATGTGAAGTAAGCTAAAAGGTCTCATCACACTATGGGAATTCAGCAACCCCCAGTCAGAGCCATTATTTCCAAATAGAGAAAACTTGGGACAGTGGTGAATCTTCCCAGAAGTGTCCAGCCTATTAAAATTCCTCCAAGAGAACAGCGATGACTCATCACAAAGAACCAAGACGAGCAGGAGTCCTGTTACTTCTGGTGTAAAGCTAACACAGCATTCTACAATAAGAATATCATACCAACAATCAAACATGATGGTGGTAGTATGATGGTGTGGAGATGCTTTGTTGCTTCAGGACCTGGGTGACTTCTCACAATTGACAGAACCATGAATTCTGCTCTCTACCAGACAATTCTACCTGAGAGATGGTCTGAAGCTCAACCTCAGTTGGGTTACACAGCAAGACAACAACCGAGAGCACAAAAGCAAGTCCCCCTCAGAATGGCTCTGAGTGGCCTAGTCACAGTCCTGACTTAATTGAATTAAAGCAGTTCTGTAACAAAGAGTTGGCCAATAGATGTATGATATTTAGGTGTTGCAAAACTTTTTTTCCTTCAATAAATGAAAGGATCTTTTAAAAACCTGTGTTTTGGGTTTCCTCATGTTCTCATTGTCTTGTATTACAATTTGCTTGAGGATCTGAAACAAATTTGTGTGACTCAAATCAGTGTTCTCTTTAAGAGGTCTCTAAAGTTCCTGAATGGAATCATATAAATTCTTGATTTACCAACAGTTGACTGCTTTGTTTTGTTGAGCCTGGCTGTGAGATATTCCATGTAAACTAAAAATGTAAATGTAAAAATTAGATGTTTTTTTAAGATGGATATCCAGAACTTTGTAAGTGAAAGTTGCGAGTTGATCCACAGTTGTACTACTTTTTTTTGTGTGTACCATTAGCAACTTTGATTCATTTCTTAGAAATCTTAAGACTCAAATGCTGTGTCATTTGAGACTTTCATTTACCCACAATCCTTTTCAACTTTGAAAAGTGTTGGAAACAACCTTTTGCGAGGCAAGATTTGTAACAAAATGTAATGAAATGTTAGATTTAATTGTTTTTAAACATTTAACCGTAGGATGCATAATAAAGGGGGTCAAACTGACCGGATAGGATGTGATTTCTGGAATATTATATTACTTGATATTCCATGTATTCCTCAATCCCTTAATTTCTTTGTCAGTTGTTTCTTGGTTAATAATACATCACCAAAACTGAAGTACCTTGCAGTGTGAATGCATAGGATGAAGGAAATTTTTAATTTTAATTGCATGTCACTTTCCCTGTGCTGTCACGTTCCTTGCAATGTTATATTCAAAGATAAGCTTCCTCGCCATATTATAACAACCATAGGAATTGGATACTGTCAGAATTTAAATCATATTATTGGACCTTTCAGAATTCAGATAGCATTAGCCTAACCACTTCAGTGTCTGTTCTTACTATCCTATAAATCTGCACCTTCTTCTATTACAGTGATCATCATGTTGAATCACTTGCTTGCAAAATTTCACAAGATCCTTTAAAGATACTCTCACAATCCATTGCTGAGCCCAGACTGTTCAACAAATGATTAATTTGTTTCATGGCTGCATGGGAATCTTTATTTATAATCTCTTATTTCAAATTATTTATAGCTCCTTGGTGATGCAAACTTGTGAAGTCATTGCTTGCACAAGCTGATACCAGTGATCTGAGGATATAAGGGCTCAGTTTGTGCGGGGCACACAAGCATTATTGTACTGAAACATTATAACTATAACATTGGATGTCACAGGTAGTAGTTACAGCTTATAAGTCTCATTCTTTTAAATGGTGATGCTTTCATGCTACAAAATGCTTTTTGCTGCACATTTTTCTGCACTAATTCTATAATACGCTGATTGCTGTTCTTAATGAGAGATATTTGTGCTTCATATAACCACCACTATTGCTCCTAATGACTACTTGTTAATAATAATAAAAATAATAATAATAATAATAATAATAATATAATAAATATAATAATAATAATAAATATAATTTGCTGCCGTGTGTAAATTTGCTACCCTTTTCAAGCGCCTTGCTTTTCAGTAGGTTGCGTCCTAATCCGGTGTGGTATGTCAAAATAGTACACTACCATTAGTAACACATTCGTTCATTAACTGAGTTAACGCTGAAAACCATAAAAACTACATTTCCCATGCCTTCTTGTAATGATGACTATCCGGGCTTCCGTAGGATGTCGTGGCGTGAGAACGTAGGCTGAACAGTTATTCACGTTCTTGTAGGAAAGAACGAGATTTTTCATTAATTTTGGGCAGTGGTGTGACTATTTAGGAAAAACGTATTTGGGACATTGTTTAAAGCAGTAAGATGAGGCGTGCAGGGTTGGGTAAGTAACTTCCATTAATGTAAGTTATTAAATGGCTCATAGTAGCTGTGTTAGCAGGCTGTGGCTACCTGCGTTTGCCAGCCGGTAAGGATCATCTGTGTAACATTAAGGGAAGGTAAAAGCATAAGCAGTGTTAACCACAGACAGACAGACGGATAAGTTGCAAATTGTTTAATGTTACCTAACAATATTTGTTTCTTGCGTATGTTGCTTCCTGTCCACATAGCGAACGCATTGATTTTAGCTATCCTACTTAGCTAACAGGCTAGCTGGCTGACAGGAACTTCATACGTGGAACTATATATCTAGCTAGCATGCTAACTAATAAATAACATTACGTGTTACGAGCAAAGATTATTAACCTTAGCCACAGTTTCTGGGTTTTCATTTGCTACCCTGTAATCTTGTTATGTAATCTGGTTTATTATTTAATGTAGGACGATTTCGGCTTGTAGTACTCCTGCTAGTTTACCTTTCTTGGCTTGCTGCTTTGCAGCTAAATAGTTAACCTAGCTAGCTAAGTGTCATCATCACAGCTGTGTCGAGCAGGTCAATTCTCATTCATCTTACCCCCTTTACAGGCACTTGCCTTTTCCTGGTGGCTACATAGAGTAGCTTAAAATGATACTCAAGTAATTTCAATAAAGTGACTCAAACAGAAGTAAAAGTACCTATTAAAAACTAAGCAGTTCTGCGTTACGTTACTTTTAGCTTGGTAGGTTAGTACATCAAGCATCTGCATAGGAAGTTTGATAGGTGCTGTTCCTCTTTTGTTGTGATGCTTTTCATCATGTAACAGAGCGAATAAAACTTTTTGCAGCCCACTTCTGTTGCATTTTAATGTTTCTCAGGTGAGGGAGCCCCTCAAGGAAATTATGTTGCAAGTGGGTACAGTGTTTATGAGGAGGAGAACGAACATCTACAGGAAGGCCTTAGAGCGAAAGTAAACGCACTAAAGCATGTAAGTTGTAACCAAATGTATAGCATTTAGCATATCACCGAAGATGCAAATTGTAGTGTTTTAAAAGCTGCTCAGTAGGTAAACTTCATTTGTTCCTCCTTGTATCCTTTCAGCTATCGATTGACATTGGGAATGAAGTCAAATACCAAAATAAAATGTTGGGAGAGATGGTAAGTTTGTGTATGTGTCACATTAACAGATGTTATGTTAAGCAGATGTTACTGGTACCATTTATTCTGAGTAACAGTTGTTTTGGAGCTCAGTTTATGCTGAAGGGATAATGGTGTTTTGGCTTACTGTAGGTAGGGCTGGGCAATATGACAGTATCGTTATTATGATAAATTACTTAACGATGTGTCACAGTATGCTTGTCTGAATATGTCATGGATATCGTTAATACTTAAAAACACTTCCCAGCTGCATGTTTGATTACAAAGATAGCATAGTTAGTCCTGTTTAATTGGATTTAGTGCAGCACAATATGTGAAAAGTTGAATGAATCATTGGGTTCATAGTTTTTATGGTATTTTTTTTTTTAGGGGTGCATCGATACTGATGCTGGTATCGGGTATCGGGCCTGTACTGCTCATGTACTCAAAGCACATTCTGATACCTACTGTGATATAAGCTGAGTGTACACTGCCATGTTAATGAACAAACAGTGAAGGAGGCTCTGCTCACACAGAGAAGAGTTACTGACTCCGTGACAGTTGGACACAAAGCCATCGGTCACTTCCACCTTGGCACATTCTCGCCAACACCGTGTGATTCTGTTTTTCTATACACACACAAACACAATCACAACCCCTTCCCCAATAAGCATTGGAGACATGCAGGTCAACTAAACGGAGGAGAAAAAAAAGTCGAAATTTTCTACCAAAGTGCCTCTATGCTGACTTTACTCTGTTTACCTGAATACAATAGTGAACTATAAATGTTAATACAGTGATTTTTCTTGAAAAATAGGCTGTAGAGAGACCGTATTGTCCTATTGTGTACCACCGCCTGGCTTTAGCTTCAGTGCAGTGTTAGCAGCATGTTGTTTTGAATGAAACAGCTTTAAGTGAAACTGTCCATAGACAGAGCTGTCTGTAGAGGCTGTGTTTCATGTATAAACTATAGGCTTTGTCTGTACATGATGGTCTATTCAAACAAATGCGAGTCACCAACAAACAAGAGTTCTAAAATCACACAGTGTATGTCTGGCTTTAGAAGACGTTCAACTACAGCTCACCCAGCCAAACAAAAGACTCTAACAAGACGTAAAACTTGAAACATGAGCTCGTCGGATATGTTAGCCTCGGATGTGACTCCTGCTGTCGCTGTGCTAAAGAGACAGTTGTTGAAAGAGAGGAGCAAAACTGACTTGTGCTTTACTTACATCTGCTTACATCTGTACAGAAGCACTTTTCTTCCTGCTCTTCTCCACTACTGTACTCAACCCAAAGCAGGACTAATGCAGCATAGCTAGCTAATGCATTACATTTAAAATAGCTAGAATTTAATGATTTAATTTTTTAAGGTTAATTGCACTTATTTAGACCAACATCTACTTAATTCTAAGAAGGTTACTCAGTATAGTATCAGACTCTGTATAGCCGAGTATTAAAAATATGTACTCAGTCTGAAAAAAAATTATGTTGATGTATCCCTAGTATTTTATTCAAATGTGGCTCTACTTTGTCTGCTACATGTTATCAGATGTCAGAAATAAAATGGGGCACCCAAATGGCACAACTGTCTAAGCACTGGCCCTGTCCTCAGGAGATTGGGAGTTCAGTTCCCAGTTTTGCTACAGCTATCTGTGGCATCTCTCCCCCATCACCCAGCACGGTGCTAGCCGGTGCAGGCGTCTGTTAGCTGACATAACAGAAATGGTGATTAGCGTTCTCCTCCAAGCACGTTCAGCAGTCCAGTGACGTTGCATTCGCGGCAGTTAGAAAAGATATGGCTTCGCATAATTTGAAGGAAGCACATGCTTGCCTTCAGCCTTCTAGCGCAGTAACTGCTTCACCATTTAAGATTTAAGGAAAATTTGAACAAGAAGCTGCTGAATAGGGAACCAACTTCAGCCTCATCCATTTCTACTATCTAGTTTTGTTATTAAATTACTGAGATGTCGCTTCGAGCAGGACTACTATTACTGAGGAGCTGAGTTTGGTGAATTGTAGAAGGTAATTTACTTTGGAATTATTACTTGGCAGACTAAAAACTAAATACATGGGAGATTCATACTGGATTAAAATCATGGACCTCTTCGGCAATCACTCAAATTACAGGACGTAGATAATACTGCTCTGGCTGGAATAGGACTTAAGTCTTATTATTAAATATAAGTGCTTTGTGAGATATTTTCAGAGTGCAACAGATACAGCAAACTTTTTCAGATTTTTTGGAATCAGTCACTGAGGTGTGAAATTGTCATTGCAGAAAAACTGACCAACTTTTCTTTACAATGTTGGTTATAAGAACCAGGGGTTGCAATGTTTACAGTGCAAACATAGTTATTTTAATTACTGTCCAGAAGAACCAATGAACCTGCTTGTGTCTTCTGAGTTTATATATGTAATTTTAATAATGGTAAAATAATGATGACTCTGAAGTTTTCTTTGGGTATCTGTATTTTAAAAATACATTGTAGGTCAATAGCTTTCCTAAGACTACAGTAAGACAATGTTTTAGGCATCAGGCTGTGTATTTAAATGTTTTGGGGAACACTATTCTGTGAGGCATTAAACGCTTCAGACGTCTGTTTCTTATCACCATCACTGTGAACAATTCTGACTCACTTTCTCTAGAAAGGCGCTTTTCATATCAAACCAGTCTAATTATTAAGTCTAATTAATTAAGTGTAACTATTTAGAAAGTCCCCTTTCAACACAACCACTTGTCTAAACGTATTCTCTGCGTCACAATTTTAATTCATTGTGCTTTTATCTGATATTTTGTAGGACACAGATTTCGATTCAACTGGCGGTCTGCTGGGAGCCACCATGGGCAGATTGAAACTGCTGTCCAGAGGAAGTCAGACCAAAATCTACTGCTACATGCTGCTTTTTGCTCTCTTCGTCTTTGTAGTCCTTTACTGGGTGATCAGACTGAGGTGATACCTAATGAATCTGACCCTTCTTTAGACCCACTCTCCCCTGTGTGCCATGGCCCACTAGATCGGATGATCAGACAGTTACGATCAGGGTAGTGATTTCAACAATAAAGATAAGGATTGAGATGATTGAGTACCATTAAAATCTTGAGAAATCTTTGTCAGTTATTGTGCAGTGCTGGAAGGAAAGAACTCTTAACATGCCAGAATTCCTCACTGCCACAAGTAAGTAATTTTAGAGTTAAAGGATTTCATTGCTTTTGGTTTCAGTATTGCTTCTGAGATACAATGATTTTGATGCAATAATCAGTGTACGTCATTGCTTATATGCAGCCTGTTCTGGGATTGATGGTCCTATATCTGACATCTGTGCCACAATTTAATGTGTGCATCATCTAAATGTGTCATTATTATGAACTGAATACAACAAAGATGTTTGTACAAGTGAGCAGATTTAGGCTACACTAATGCAGGTCGAATAGAGCACAGAGTAGAAAAACAAACTGGCAAAAGCTTTGTCTGTTTTGTCAAGGTAATTGTGGGTACTGTCAACTGCTAAGAGTAATTTGGCTTTGCATGGTGTAAACACATTAATGAGCCGGCCTTAAGGTCATCTTATACTTTCAGAATCATTAAGGAAGGTTGAGACAACAGCTACAAGAAACCTCTTTGAAATGTTTTAATACTGGATGCACAAAAGGATTTTAAGCAGTTATGGGAAGTCCAGGCTGAGACTTTTCTATTTCTCTTTTCAAGGCATATTGTCAGTGCATATTATTGAAATTCTGTTTTTGAGGCTAATGATGAGGAAACAAACTTGATATCATCTTGTTAAGCTTTCAGTTGGATTTGTTTAGCTTTTCTGTTAAATGGATTCACTTCTTGGCTATCATTGCTGTCGGAATAAAATCTCCATAATTGTTTTTAATGCTATTTGAACATTCTAGCCTCTTTTTGCATTGTGAGAATATTTTATGATGAATGGACTGAAGGAAATGGCCCAAATTTAAGACTTTTTACATTAACATACATATAAAGTTGTGTTTTTTCCCCATCTGCTGTTGCCATTTTGGAGATGTGAGGTTTTGTTCCAACAGCAGTGATATATAGAGCATCTTACAGTTATCTCTGTAATAATACATATTTTTTGTTGTATTTCTTACTTGTGAAATGTAAGTAAGGAAACAGGCATTAAATGTTAACTGAAGAGCATGAATGTTTTATATACTTTGTCTAAGGTTTTCAGAAAAACATGAAGGTGTACAGAAGATTTAGTCAGTATTATATAAAATAAATTGTTGCTGTCGAGCAAAAACCTTGTATCTCCCTCCCTTTTTTTTTGCAGTTTGAAAACTCCAGATATCTTTTGCATTGCATTCAAATTTCTTGATAAATGGAGTTACAGAAATGGTCCAAAATTACTTGGAAAAGTATTGTTACAATAACTTCTTTCCTAAAAACTTGCCTTTCCTGTAAAGTTACCATTTTGCAAAAAACAAGGTTTTGTTCTGACAGCGACAAAATATCAGTAGAGAGTGCTACTACAGGGAGTATGGAGTGTTTATGAATGTGCTCTATGGTTTTAGGTACAAAAATGAATTTCCATGGCACTCTGCTAGAAATTAAAAAGCTTTTAATGGTTTGTGTGAGTACTGTTCTGAGGTCAGAAGAACATTTCCCTTTTCTAGAAGGGAAAAACATGATCACAGAAGTTGATTTTTTTTTTCTTTAAAATAAAGGCTCATTGACCAGCTTCAGTTTATACATGGCATAAATGGCTTAATACAATAAGTACAAGGTTTACATGACAGACTACAGTAATCACAATTAACATATGTACAAGCTTGTCAGACAAGCTTATCAAGGCAACAGGTTATAAATTCATGTTCTTTCAATTTTAAATTGAATAGTCTTCACAAGTTTTTTAAACTATATTAATTTAGTTTTCTAAGCTATTTTAAGTGCACTTCGTTATCATCAACACAGATGTACCATTGGTGTCATTTTTTGGGTAGGGTGTCCATGTACTTGCAGATGATTGAGAGCATGACCTCATCGGCGCCTGCCCCGATTGACATCAGTCTGGAGTCCCTGGTGACATAAGACAAAACAGGAAGATCTGATGAATAACTATGCATTACCATGAATGTGTACCTAAACTCTACGTTCAGAAGGTCAATGGTGATGAATTGTTATATAAACTATAAAAATGTACCATTTATTATTTGGCACTAAAAACCAAGACAGTCCATTTCTGCTTTAATATGCCATATCACTAGGTGTCACTGCTGCTTAATGCACGTCAATAACAGACTGAAGGCAGAGACTCGCACTGTGTGGGATTAAATTCAAAAACCCAGCAAGAGACTGACCTATAGAATCTGCTGACCAGCACGTCACTGGTGAAGCCCATTCCTCCCCAGTACTGCAGGCAACTGTCCCCTAACTCTCTGGCTAGACGGCCTGCCTTCAGCTTTGCCATGGATGCCAACTTTGTCACATCGTTGCCTTTAATGTAGAGAGCTAAAACAACAGATAAATAATAGTGGACATCAAATCAGAGTCTTCATTTTAGTTAATGGTGACATACCTATCCACGGCTGCAGGTTTTTATTTAACGTGCAGGTAGTGAAATGTGCACGTTAAGAAATATGAATTTACATAGAATTTGCAGTTTGCTGCCCAACAAGTACATCTGCACATGATCCCAGCTCAATAGTAGCTGTTGAGTTTTAGTTAACCCTGCAGTGCAATCATCATTAGACTTGCATTTACATGCTCCAGATTCAGAAAATTAAGCGCTTGTGCTGTATGCATTTATATTTGGATATTATTTGGTTTTAGTTTAACCAAGACAAATTCATTGTACATGCAAGCCAATAGAGTGATTCTGGAAGAAAGCAAAGAAAACAGAACGAGCAGATGAAAATAGGTTGAAATGATGATGAGTGGGCCCACCTGTGCAGCGGTATAGGAGGGAGCGCAGTAGCTCAATCTCAGTCTGCAGCTCTGCCAGCCTGAAATGCACAACCTGGTGATACAGCACCGGCTGGTGGAAGATTTTCCTCTGCCGAGTGTAGTTAATCGTCTCCTGCACCACATTTTCCATTGTCGTCAGAACTTTAAATTAGAAACAAGCAAAACAGTTGAAAAACAGTTTGCATTCATACGATGAATGGCAAAAAGACAGAATGGTCTCTGACTGCAAGTTATTACAAAACTTATTTGATTATTCCAGTGACATTTAAGACGGAGATATGCAGTGGTCAAATGGGAATATTTCCAAAGTAATCAAAAGGAAATGAACAGATTTTCCACTTCAGATGATGGCTGTTCCCGCACATGCAGCCAGCTGTTTTGTTTAAACAATATCTGAAAACTCAGTGAAACATTCTGAAATTTCACTGTCATTTCACAAAGTGAAGCAATGTACACTAAAGTTCAGTGACCTACATGGCCATCATGAACGTGATGTCAGTATTACACTGGCACTGAATCATACTCCACATAACCTCAGAGTGGCGGGGGTCATAGGAAATGTCATTATAACTTACTATTTGCCACTCCCCAAAGCCGCTCTTCCTGGAATTGGAGCATTTGGTACGTGAAGCCCATTCCCTCTTGCCCAATGACGTTTTTACAGGGGACCCGGACATCATCGAAGAACACCTCTACTGTGTCTGACGACCTCATGCCCAGCTTATCAATCTTACGAGCAATTTGAATTCCTGTAAATATGATGAACATTAGCATCTACAATAGATATTGACGTCATGGCAATAAAAGAACTGCACACGCAGAAAGTTCTGCTGATGTCCATGTTAAGAGGGCACGAAAGCTTCCTGGCTTTTCCCATGTTCCTACCAGGTAGATCCATGGGTAAACAGATGAGGGACTTGTTCTTGTGTGGAGGCCCATCACTGGTGTTGGCCAGGAGACACATCCAGTCTGCTTGTGCTCCATTAGTAGTCCACATCTTTCCCCCGTTAATGATAAACTCATCTCCTTTTCGCACAGCCTTAGTCTTTATGCCTGGATCACAAAACATTTCATATTCAGCCTTACTTTAAATCAATGCTCAGTTCCCACTTGGGGAACTTAGCCCTAATTTCCAGAATGAATGAATACTTGAAATAAAACTCTCTCATTTTGCCAGGGAGCAAGGTCAGGTCGCTCGAAGCAGAAGACTTTTCCAACTATCTTATCAAAACGCTCACAGAAATAATGCCCTTATGTGAACCACAAGGGACTGAAGGCAGAAATAATTAGCCTTCACAGAAGGACCTGCATCTAATTTTGTCTTGTATAAGATAAAACATAAACAGAAATAAATAAATAAATATGATAAAATATGAATCTATTAGCTCTGCACAATATACCCATGAAATTGAGTTCTTTAATCTCAGCATGACTAAAATGCTTTGAAGTGCTCATTTTAGGAAATAATTACGTTTACATCCTCTCTTGTCCATGTTTATCCCTTGTTTAGATGTTGCCATAGGCAAAGTGAGGACTTACTCGCCACATCAGAGCCAGCGCCTATTTCACTCACTCCCAGACATGCCACTCTGTCTCCCATTATGGAGGGCAGCAAGAACTCTTTTTTTAGCTCTGCAGATCCAAACCTGGCGGCACAGAGTTCAGTTACATCCCTCATAGCAGTAATGACATGTTATGCATTATTCAGAAATTGTTTTTTTTCTTTCCCTGTGTCATAATTACATCCTTGAGAGCCTTTGCATGGTGGACTGAAGGTTTATTAAAGAATATTAATCTACAGACACACTGCATGAACGCACTTCATCAAAACAAGACAGAAAGGTATGGAATGCACTCGTTGAGTTCAGAGAGCTGTGTCCAAAATCCAAAAGCGAATACATAAAGAAGTTACCTGGCTAGCGCGGGGGTAGCCATATCACTCTGAACCCCGATGGCCATTGGAATACCTCCACAGTTGATGTTCCCCAGCTCTTCTGCCACAGCCACACTGTAGCTGAAGTCCAGTCCCAGACCTCCATATTCTGCCAACATCAAACAATGCAGCTCAAATAAGTGTTTACTTCAACCGAGTCTCCTCACATTTCACTATAGCGTAATGAGTACAATATCTTTAATATCTCAGTGCTGGCGGGGACGACGACTCTAGGAAACACTCTGAAAATCATTTTAATTTAATGATTTGGAACACTGTTCACATCTATTCAGACAATTCAATTAAGAATAAGAGTTTTAATGTTATTTATTGCATCACTACAGGCACGATGTTTGGTTCCAGCATGCACTACGCAAATAAATCATACAGCCATTGTGAATCCCTGTGGTGTCAACCAATCCTGACTGCTAGCATAGCCACTGATCTATAAGCCAATAAATACAAAGGTTTACCTCAAACTTTTAAATTAAACATCATATGATGTTTCTGTTGTTTGAATAATCCATTCTCTCAACTGTTATGATGATCTGAACAGTTACCACAGATATACGATTGTAAAATTACACCTCCTAGCAATAATGTTAACTATATGCCTTCCTTCTCATAACAAAATTCAAAACTGCCCACCACAAAGCCCTTGTATTTTTTGCAGTACCTCCCACCTTCAAGATTATTCATCAGAAGGGGGTTTAAACCATAAAATCCCACCCTAGAGACTACTGCTCATTCTCTGTAGGATTCAAGTAAGCATGTTTACAACAGGTGTAGCAATACATTTCTCATTTTCGCCAGAATGTCACTTTAATTGTTTCAGACATTAGTTGCTAATTATGTCTGGGGCAGTCATGGGCTGGAGGGTAGGGAAACAGCCCTGTGACCGGAAGCCCCTGAGCCGACAGTATGTGACTGAAGTGCCCTTGAGCAAGGCACCTAACCCCCAACTGCTCCCCAGGCACTGCGGATAGCGCTGCCCACCGCTCTGTTCACTAGTGTGTATGTGGTATTTCACTGCACGGATGGGTTAAATGTGGAGATGAAATTTCCCTGTTGTGGAACTAATGAAGGTCACTTAATTGAAACAAAACTTTGGCGATGCTACTTATTAGGCAGAGCAAGATTTCTGCTTATGCAACATCAGAAGAAAAGGGTCATCTAGCCTGGATTGTGAAAGCTTTATTGCATTTATGAAATTAGTTTCAACTGCCATGATTAAAACACAGTGGTGAAATGTCAGAACTCAGAAAATGACAGTTTGAATAATAAAGGCTGAAATCATGACCTTCAGTGTGATTTAAAAAAAGGAAAAACTTACGCCTTTTCCTCTGTCATTTAACACTTAACAGAAAACTCGCAGCCTCATTTAAGACTCTTAGTCTCTATACAAGTCCTGGAACATGTTGCATAACATCATATAGGTTAACCTACGTGGTCTTTCACTGCTAAACTCATTATTAGCACTTTTTATAAGAGTTCTTTTTGCAGACTTTGTTGAGGCTTTGCTTTACATGTTTGTCATTAGGGAAATAATGTGGATGTTTCTTGTTGGGAGATTAATGCTATGGACCTTGCAAAGTTTTCAGCATCACAATTATTTATGGACACCAGTGACAGTCAGGATCCGAAAACATGTCAAAAAGTGGCAAAAGGGAACTCGACATACATTTCCTTCACGAGCACAGGTCATTTTCTCCAGCCACTCAGGAGAGAAGAGGCAGACTTGGGGAGAGGAAAGTGAAAGCAGAGGAAACAGACACAGCTGTGGAGAGATAAGGCTATTGCAGTGATAGAGCCTCAAACAGCAACCAGACCGAAGAGGAAAGAGCACTGGCTTCAGCAAGTTCAACTGAAACAGCCAAGCAGATAACTCCCAAAGAGAGACAAACAACCACTGAGAGTGGTTCCAACTTATCTGATCCTTCCCATGTGTTCCCATGTTGGAAAAAAAAAAAACAAAGAATGTGGTTTGGCTCTGTCAGTGTTATATTTTGCAATGAGAAAGATTTACAGCAATCTTATGCTCAGTGCCAGAGAGACGGCCGGGTTGTGCCCCTCATTATGGAAACATGATTGACCATAAACTGCTTTAATGAATCATATCTGCATTTGGGAGAATATGTGTATGTGAATGAAAGCCAAGTATGTAATTAAACCTAAGTGTATTTCTTAACTAGGTCCCTGTTTCCCCAAAGAATTGTAGCATCAAGGTTATTCTATCACAGAGAGAGTTAAAAGTAACTCTCTCTGTAACATTTTATGATTCTTGCAGTGCTAGAAAGATTAGCTGCTACATAAAGTTGTTCAAACAAGAATGATCAGTAATTCACAAACAGTATTTTTATCAGATTCCATTTGATTAGCCCTGAAATGTCCCAGAATAAAAAACAGAGACACTAGACATTCAACAAGCTCTACTTTTTCATATATGTTCAAGTAACCTAACAGACTCATCCTAATGAGACAAAAACAGGCTACGCTGCCAAGTTAAGCAAGTGTCAGTTTGCACTAAATGCTTCACAGGTTGGAATAACAATTCTTTAAGCGGCAGGGAGGAGAGGTCACTGACACAATGTCCGAGCTTATCTGCGGTTTGGTAGTCAGTCTTTCCTTTTTGTGATTAGGGATTTCTGGGGACTTCTTTCTCAGTTGAGAGAGATTTTTATACGGGCATTTATCCGTTCTTCACTTTCAAGAACCTTTGCAACTACCATCCAGTTTCTGGAAGATTCCAATAACATTCCTATGCTGAGAGAAAAAGAGGAATTCCTTTTTACTTCTGTGGTGGAAGAAATAAAGCCTGAGTTTGTATTCCAGTGTTTTTAAAAAATGAATCTTATGACCTTTTAGGTAATTTAGGTAGTATTTATGTAAAAAAGCAAGAACTGTTAATGAGGAGCTTTAAATATCTTGACTGAGCACAGTAATCAAGACTCAACGAAATCTCCTACTTGTGCCCCATTGTATTTCAGAGGAAACATGACTCATATCACTTTTTCGGCTACTGAAAACTTATCCTTTAAGATCGTTTCATTTCTTTCCACTTTGTCATACTTCCTAAAAAGTATGACTATCACAATCATTTTACAATTATTGTGATAAAGTCAATGCCGAAGTACAAAATCTAAATGTGGAATCTCTGAGAAAAAACCGATGAAGTGAGACAATATCCTAGAAGGTAATCTTGTATCCAGGACATGCTTCCCAAGCTCTCGTTTAATCCTGCCTGCTAATGCAAAAGGCTCCCAGTGTCAGCACTTCTTAATGCGAGAGCCTCTCTCTCCTGACCTACAGATTTATGAGGTGATTTCCCCATTGGCCCAACAAGCTCTCAGCACTGTTCTCACCAACAAAAGCTCATCTCTCTTCAGTCCTGCAAATCCACATAACTGAAATATGATGTAAAATACGAGAATTCTTAAAGCTGTTAGAAGAATGCTGTGTGGAGGGCACCCAAAAACAGTTACATAATTCTTGCAAAGTGCAGACTGTCATTCCAGCACTTTACAATCTATAAAACTTCAGTCACAGATCAGTCAAAAATGTTATACAAATGTTCACACATTAAACATTTGTTATTTATACACAAATGTTTATACTGTGAAAAAGGCCACCCTTTATTTATTCATCTACAAGTTATAATTTTTTTTTTCAATATTATAAAAAAAGCAGAAAACATTTTCCATTCAAGGAACTTCCATTCCTCGCTTTCAGTTTTTCAAAGAAATCTGCAGGGAAAATTTTTACACAAGTCCAAAGTTCAGTCTTAGAAGTTGGTTGCATTTTCTGTTTCCCACAATCCCAACAATCTCAAATGCATTTAATGATGTTGAGGTCTGGACTCTGCAGTGGTCAGTCCATTGTCATGGGAATAATAGCAACTTTGTTGTCTGATTTGCAAATTTTCTTCTTTTTTTCCTATTTACTTTTCTAAGTAACATCTTGACAGCTACACATCCTTTCAGACTCATAGTGTTGATTTGTCTTCTCACAGTGGAAGGATAAACAGAAACACCTGTAGATTTTTCCATATCTGAAGCAAAAGTGGAGCTCGATTTTCTCCTCTCTCTCCCAGATGAAAGCTTTAAGTGTTGTTTATCTGATGTTGTCAGTTTTGGTGGTCTACCAGGTATTGCACGATTGTTCAGAGTCCCATTTTCTTATTATGTTTTAATAATTTATTGAACTTTAAAATGTATATATTCTTCACAGATTATCCCTTGTGTAATATAAATATTTTTGTACATAGCAGAGAGATTTTTTTCCCTTACATAAGTCTCTGTCTCTTAATGGAGAACCAGACTTGGCATAGATTTCATCATATACCTATATATTAGATAAATTAATGTCTGGCTGCTGCTGAGGATACATATGCTACATGAGAGTTATCTTAGTACTATTTAAGACCCTACGAGAGCAAACTTAATGCTCACTAGAGATTTATTATTTTTTGCTCAGAAATACACTGCTCTCTCTTCTTTTGTAAAGGTGGCTATTTAAAAGAGCTCATCTTTAATTAATAGTACCATTATCAAATGCTGTCTGCTTGTGTTTTAAGTGTATTCTCAATTCTCTTGTAGAAAGGTTAAATTACTTAAACAACAGTTTGTAATTCCAGGTCATTTTAAGTCAACAATTTATGGTCTGCTCACCCACAGGTTTGTTGACTCCCAAAAATCCAGCACTTCCTAGGATCTTGAAGATCTTGTGAGCTGGGAACTGGCCCTCCTCCTCCCATTTGTCCACATAAGGATTGATCTCCTGATCAATGATCTGCAAGAATAAACAAAAAACACAATATTTTGTTTAAAGATGGCTCAAGTAGATGGAAAAAAAAACGTACACATGCACAAAAGTAGCACATGAACGAAAAGATAGTAAAAGTGCAAAATTCAAAGTCTACCAAATTTCACTTTTAACATAAGTGTAACTAAACCTACTATAACTCTTGTTATAGGATGTTTACATGTTTGCAAGTAAGTCAGCACACAGTTCCAAGTAACTTTTAAATAAAGGTGTAATATGTAAGTGTGTCTCATGTACCAGCGGAACAGAGAACAGAGAAACTACTTAAGTGAATATATGGGTACTGTATCACAATGAATATGGAGACCTGCGTGAAGGTAAAAATGTATTATCATTTAACACAAATAAATGAAAGGTTTTCCTCTGTTTGGTGATGTGCGATTAATAAAAGAAAAAGAGAAAATCTCCTGGCCTTTGAGATTTAAATTTTGTACTCTGAAGAACTAAATGAAAATATAAGGAGTATAAAGTATTCTTTAGAAATGTAATTGAGTAAAAGTACAAGTATTCAATTTCATTAATACTTCTATAAATTACAAATCTTCCAAAATAAACTTAAGCACAATAACGAAGTACAACCCCATTTCCAAAAGACAAAGACAGCATATCAACTGTTGAAAAAGAAGATTTATTGCTTGTTTCAAATATGCCCATACTAAATTTGATGCCAACAAGGTGGGACAGGGGCATGTTTACCACTGTGTTTCATCACCTCCTCGTTTAACAGCACTCTGTAAGCGTTTGGGAACTGAGGAGACAGACTGCTGTAGTTCTGAAAGTGAAATGTTTTCCAGTTCTTGTTTGATATAGGATTTCAGCTGCTCAACAGTTCAGGGCTTGTTTGTCGTACTTTTCATTTAAAATGTGCCAAATGTTCTCAGTGGGTGACAGGTCTGGACTGCAGGCAGGCCAGTTTAGCACCCGGACTCTTTTACTATAGAGCCATGCTGTTGTAATACATGCAGCATGTTTGGCATCGTCTTGCTGAAATAATCAAGGCCTTCCCTGAAAAAGACGTCGTCTGGATGGCAACATATGTTGCCAAAACATGTATATATTGTTCAGCACTAATGGTGATAACAAGCTGAGTGGTCTTTAGCCCGGAGGACACAGGCCCATGATTTTCAAAAAGAATTTCTAATGTTGATTTGTCGGACCACAGGACACTTTTCCACTTCCTGTCAGTCCATTTTAAATGTGCTCGGGCCCAGAGAAGGTGGCAGCATTCCTGGATCCTGTTTATATATGTTGCATTTTAGAGTAGATGCAGCAACGAACTGTTTTCATAGACAGTGGTTTTCAGAAGTTTTTCTGAGCCCATGCAGTGATTTCCTCTACAGAATCATGTCTATTTTTAATGAGTGCTGTCTGAGGTCCCAAAGATCACAGCCAGCAAATACTGGTTTTTGGCCTTGTCAAGGTAGGGCCATTTCACAGTGTGGGTAGGGCCATTTCACAGTGTAGCCACTTAGTGAACAATTACACAATGCTACACAATGGGCTGTGATTTCTATAGTGTTCGCCCATTATAGTAATAATCAATGTAAATAATCAAATTATAGCTGACATTCAGCACTTTAACTTCAAATCCATTGACTTGTCTGAAATCCAAAGATAAAACTCTTAAACTCTACGGAGCTGGAGTACCCAAAAAATAATAGGTTCAACTAATGCTCTCCAACGATTTCTGGACTACTCTGTGTTTGCATTTTCTCAATCCTACTGAAGCGTGTAAGAGTGAAAGATGTGATTTCATAATTTTCAAGGCTGTGAAAGGATGAACAGTCATCCCTAGTGCTGAAAAAAAGTGATTTCCTCACAGCATGACACACAGAGAATTTAATGTCCCTTGCATACAGAGATTTCTCCAGATTCTCTGAATCTTTTAATCATATTATGTATTGTAGATGATGAAATCCCCAAGTTCTTTGCTACTGTACATTGAGAAATGTTATTCTTGAATTGTTGCACTATTTCCTTGTGCAGTCTTTCACAGAGTGGTGAACCCCTCCCCATCTTTACTTCTGAAAGACTCAGCCTCTCTGTGATGCCCTTTTTATATCCAATCATGTTACTGACCTGTTGCTAATCAACCACCAGGTGTTTTTTTAGCACTGCACAACTTTACCAGCCTTTTGTTGCCCCTGTCCCAACTTTTTTGGAACATGTTGGCATCAAATTTAAAATGGCCATATATTTTCCAAAAAACCATAAAATTTCTCAGTTTCAACATTTGATATGTAGTCTTTGTACTATTTTCAACTAAATAAAGGGTTTAAATGATTTGCACATCATTGCATTTTGTTTTATTTGCATTTTGCACTGTGTCCCAAATTTTTGGAAATGGGGTTGTACAAGTACTCAAGTATTTTCCTGTTAGTGGAGCATAACCAAAACCTACATGTCACCCTCCTGAAGTATTTCACTGTACAGTAAATCAGGCTGAATAACTCACAGTCCTGTTGCTAATTTTGCTCAAGTGAAAACAGCATCACATCCCTTAAAGTTTTCTACAGATGATGATGAACTCTTCAGCCGCTATCCACGTCATTTAAGGATTTCTGTCTACAGCCCTAGAATCACTTGAGAAAAAGACAAAGGCATAGAGTCACTGAGGTCTGACACCCCTCCCAGTCTGGTAAAATGAAAAATAGTTCTGTGGGAAACACACGAGTCACTACGAAGTCATCCACGATTAATATTACGGCTCTTGCACAGTCATGTTGCTCTCTAAGACAAACTTTAGGTTGGCAATTAACTACTTCCTACCATTGTTTCAGGTAAACTTATGTCAAGTGAGCTTAGTGAGTCTTTAGCATTATTTCTTATTTTAAAAAGAACCTCATAAACTCTATGGAGCTGTACACTGTAAAAAAAAAATGAAAAGTCAGCTCAACTTCAAATCGTCAGGTAACTGATTACACAGCTTTTGAGTTAACTCAACTTGAGGATGCTAGAGATCATTCAACTCAAACTTTTCCCAATTCCCTTTTCTAGCTCTGCTTTTCAATTATGTAAACAATACAGAGTTTTTTTTACTAAATTTCCCCACTTGATGGGACCCCATTTCTATCACACAATCCCATCAGACATTTTCTCTTCTTAGGCTTCCAGATATGAACAAATGTGGCATTGCTGGGCTTTGAACTTCAAACTGATGGAGTGTATTAAAGATTTATGGACATGATATCAGAGTTTGAACACCATCAATGCCACAGCCACCCGTAAGTGAATGCCTAAGAGGAGAAAATGAGAAAATGGGGGAACTGAGTTAAAAAAACAAATTCTATATTATTTACCTCACTGAGATGCAGAACTAAAAATTAAGACAACTTTTGACTGAACAAAGAAATTTAAGTTGGGTGACATCTAGCATTTTCAAGTGGGATTAACTCAGAAAAAGCTGTGTAATCTGTTTGCTTACAATTTTAAGTTGACTTTTATTTTTAACAGTGTAGCATTCTTCCATCCTATAACGTAAGAATAACTCAGTCAGTTTGCACTGTTTTTCAAGTAATCACCGAATAATAATCCTTAGCCTGCAAACAAAAGGCAGAGTGTAAGAGGTTACAGCTGGTAGGGCCATTTCACAGTGTAGCCACTTAGTGAACAATTACACAATGCTACACAATGGGCTGTGATTTCTATAGTGTTCGCCCATTATAGTAATAATCAATGTAAATAATCAAATTATAGCTGACATTCAGCACTTTAACTTCAAATCCATTGACTTGTCTGAAATCCAAAGATAAAACTCTTAAACTCTACGGAGCTGGAGTACCCAAAAAATAATAGGTTCAACTAATGCTCTCCAACGATTTCTGGACTACTCTGTGTTTGCATTTTCTCAATCCTACTGAAGCGTGTAAGAGTGAAAGATGTGATTTCATAATTTTCAAGGCTGTGAAAGGATGAACAGTCATCCCTAGTGCTGAAAAAAAGTGATTTCCTCACAGCATGACACACAGAGAATTCACTCTTGTCTGATCTGTTCAATTATTTTCCTGTCTTGTCCCAATCCTGTTACTATTCTATACCTCGACTTCCTGGCACTATAATTTCCTCACAAAATTTCCTGTCCTTTGATGTATTGTAGTAAACATGTTCCCCACCTGTCCTGCATTCTCAGAAAAAGGGGTTTCAGAAAGAGGGGTTTGCACAGTACACTGACCACCTACATGTTAAAAGTAGTTCAACTTTGGTTCAGATTTTGGAAAGATTCTCACTATAAATAGAGCAACTGACAACAATGGTCAGTATTGATGTTTGTATTTAATTTTGTTGACATCTAAGCTTACACTCTTGTACAACTGGAGGATAAACAGTTTTGTTTAATCCTGTCCAGGATTACTGTTGCAATGTTATTCACAATAATAGCCAAAAGGCTTCATAAACAGAGGAATCAAACCATAGCATTATTTATAAACACTGAAATAAAATCCTTTTGGGTGGTCAAAATGAGATAAAACTGCTGAATGTGAAAAGTGAGGCCACACAGTGAAGCTGTAGGTAACCATGGCATCACCATCTATGAGGCAGGCTAATAAAAAGATGCAATCTTTAAGACACCGTCTCTGACTGACCCTTTCTTTCTTATTCCTCAGTAATACAATTATAATAAATCTGACCATCAGTTTAGCTCACGTATGACGGACATTTTTAATTTTTTTTGGTAACACTTCTTGAAGCACTGTAGATGCTCACTTTGTCTTTAAACAGCTATTACATTTTAACAGAACTTTTTCTTCAATTCCTTCAAATGTAAACCTAACTCTGGTCCTAACCCTAGTCCTAACCCTAATGCTATTAATGATCATCCGAAATTCACCAGACAGTTTGTTAGTGCTTTGTGCATTTGTAGATTTCGTATAAAATAACGTTTTTTTGATTTTCAAATTATAATGGTGAACATGCTCAGTGGGAATGACTTTTTCTTAATAGATTATTTCTTGTTTCCCCTCCAGTCTTTTTTAAATTTAGCAATCAAATAATGTACAGAGTATGACAATATAATGTGTAATGCAGTACAAGGACAGCTGCTACATATTAAAAAAAAAAAATCAACAATTTAAATAAGAAACATCAGTAATAATAGCTGTAATCAATAATTAAGAATATTAATATCAAGCGTAACAGAAAAGTACAATAAGACAGTCCAAGTCATTATTATCTAATCGATTTCAACACCGTAGCACATTCCTGATGGCAGGTCTGGTGTAATCCCAGAACCCGCCCCAGGCTTAATAAAACTTCTTAATCTAAATAAGCTAGGGAGGGAGGATATTACGTGTTGTTTCATACCTACCAGTTATAGTACGTTACAGTAGGTGGAAGTCCAGTTAACCATGATGCATTTTCTTGCCACAGTGAAGAGGCCCTTTATCAATAAATCTTGATCAGAAGAGATTCCATTAAATGATGCTCCTAGAACTAAGACTAAGGGTCAAGTGGCACAGACATTTGCGATAAACGCTTAAATCTTAAACAGATCTGACCCCAAAATTTATTAATATTGGTGCAAATCCACATAGAATGCGAGAGCGAGCCTAATACCTGACATTTACTGTAATACTGTCTGTGGTTGCAACAATAATAATAATGATGATGATAATAATAATAATAATAATTATAAAGCTTTTTTGTATCAAAAAGATGTGAGGAATAGGCAGTGGACTGACATGTTCCATCATTAGCCAATGCCAACATATGGTTTCAAACCAAGAGTAAACAGAACAAACAGATCTGAAAAGAATCCTCTGCCAGTCCAGCATCACATCAATCTAAAACTGAAGAGTTTAGTGTGGAATTTACTAAAAACTTGTCAGAGAGTAGAAACTGCAGTCCAGCTTAACTCAGAACAAGAAAAGGCAGAACAAGGAACAATATAAAGGCAATTTCCAAATATCACTCACTATGAAGAGGAAGGGAGGGACTACAGAAATGCAACGAGAAAAGCGCTACAGCCTTAAGGGAGCCCAAGTCTCAAAAAAGGTCACTGTTTCAGGCGTGCATTCTGATTATGTTATGAGAGTTCAAGAGCACTGGGTTATCCGCCACTTTCAGCACATTACATAAACAGGAGACTGGCCTGGAGATTGGCCAGAGGATCATTATTTGTCTTCTGAAAAAACAGTGTATGGATTATATATTGGTTTTCACAATTTCCCTGTACATCAACCTATGAATGAACATATTACTCAAAACACTTAAGCACCGTTTCTGTGTTTTTGTTTGCTTTGCTTTTGAAACTTATCCTTACTTACCTACTCTGACCCCCTCAAAACCACTGGGGATTAAACAAAAGGCAACATCCTTCTTTTTTGTAAAAGCCATTTCCTGTTAGACACTATTTTGAGCCAACAGCACACTGATTCCATCTATATGGAAAAGTTCTTTCTTCCTTTAAAGACGAAAGGAAGTCCTCCACCACTTAAGGTCTACATTTTCACTGGCACGCGTAAAAGTATGACCAAAAATGACGCCTTCTGAGCTTTTATAACTACTTCCTGCTCTTTATACCAACCCAGGTATCTGACTTTGAAATCTGTAATGTTAAAGAGCTGTATCAAACGTGTAAATGTGAATTTCCAACAAATAGTCCAACAAATGCCCTTACGAGATCTCTGGATGTGCATATGTTAACGCATTGTCCTTCACGTCCATGCCAAACGATGAATGCGGCTATCCAATGGCACTCTTAGTATGCAGTGTAAGCTGTATAGTTTCACTATTCTGTTATGTTGACATACAGCAACAAAAATGCAAAGAGCCTTGTACATTTTTTAAACATATATTGCTATTATTTATGCCATTTTCTGAAAGAAAAATTGTGACAATTCATTATTTATGCAGTAAAGGGTTAAGACTTCGGGTTTGCAGTGTTTTATAGGTATTAAGGTACAATAATGCTACTCCCTTGTAAGCTCTTACAGGTTTAGTTTTGTAGCACAGTGAAGTATCTGACATAAACAAACACTCATTCACAGTTCACAGCTTATTTCTCTCAGGTGTGAAATGCAGATTAGTTAATCAAAATGTCTTTTTCTACCTGCTAGCCTTGATTTTGCCTGATCTAACCCATGGCCTCAATGCCAGGGCTGGCTGGCATGCGGATCCATACGGCTACGAGATCAGGAAAAATCAAGAAAAGCAGACAGCAAGAGAAGGCTGCGTCCAAAACTGTATACTACAGTACTAAATACTATGTCAAAAATGGCACACCACTGTTAGAAATGCCTGCCACAGACTGGCAACCTGTCCAGGGTGTATCCTGACCTCCACCCAATGACTGCTGGGATAGGCTCCAGCTCCACCCGCGACCCAGAAGGATAAGCAGCTTAGAAAATGTGTATGTGTGTGTGTTAGAAATGCATTTACTAGTATTGCATGTATAGTATAGTTGGGGGCCGTCTTTGCACTAGGCAGAGGGAAGCAGCCACCTAGGGCCCCTATAAGCCTCTGACTTTTAAATGATTACAGCAGTCTTTACAGGGTGACTCGCAGTTGTGCATGCACATCATATACTCAGTAAACGTACTCCTTTTAGTTTTAACAAAAAATATTACATAGTGCTCCTTCAAGATGATGACTGTCAAGATATAATTTTTTGCAGCGCACATACATCCAGGGGGCCTATTCCTGTCTTTTGCCTAGGCCCCCGCAATCCATAAATCCGCCCCTGAATAGTACTATGCAGTTTTGGACACAGCCGGAGTTTGTTCAACTACTCGGACGCAGCCTCCCTGCACAAGGTACTTCCTGGGCGTTTTACAGCTCCGTGGATCCCCGGAGCATCAGCCTGGGATCTCGGCAGAAAGGACTTCAACCTGTGCACAATTACGAAAATCTGCGTGACCTTTGGGTCAGTCAGACGCATTAAAACTCCGCAAAGAGCCACAAACATTAGATGTGCTTTTAAATGAGCCTCTGCGCCAATCAGTCGCAGCCGTTCGGTGTATGTTCGGAGTCACGTGACCACATTCATAGCGTTCTTTATGCCTTTCTAATGCAAGAAGGAAGTTGGAGCACACACATTTGAACGTCTCTGCATACGCTAAACATATCCTGTTACGGAATATAAATCCAGATATTTCATTTTAACCTAAATATAAGGCCAGGTATGTGGACGTAGCCTGCCTGCTGCTAGACTGAGCTGTATGTATGCAAGTGTGCTGTGTTATGACCTCTCACCTACACTGCAAACTGACCTTTGAGAGGTTCTTATAGCTCAGTGTCCACACTTTTACTGGGCTTGAAAGTTTTACACACGACAGCGAAGAAAAGCTCAAGCTGTCATGCGGTATGCTAACTTAGCTTGCGCTAGCTACAGCTTTACCTTTCTCAGTGAGTCCTTCAGGGCAAAGTGCTCTTGCGTGTAGAGAACATGGTCAACTGTCTGGACGGAGGCCTTAGATTTAGGAGATGAGCTTTCCGATATTTGTCGTTTGTGGCAAACCGCAGTTGGTTTGAGAATATTACGACTGAAAGCCAAACGCTTCTGCAGGGCTCTTCCACACAGAGCCATGATCACTCTAATGTACTGCTGCTCCGCAGCGCGCATGCGTGCAAGCGTCAGTTACAAATCCGAGGAACAGTACAGTGGGGTTAAAGGTAACCTTCCTTCTGTCGTTTACATTGCTTGGCCCACGGGATGCATATATATTTTCCCACAATATTCCAAGTTCACTGATTATTCACTGGTTATTCTTGTGAGTGGATGATTATAAGGTACAATCTAAAGAAGAAAAAGTGTAGACTAAAGATAACTAGAAATCTCAGTTTAATTGGATCTCATTCTGGAATCTGTTTACGGATAATGCATTGTGAAAATGAGTGGTTAATTCCAGTTAACTGCAACCTCACAATAGAGTCGTTTTGCATAGTTAAAAAATTGAGAAAATTAAGAAATTAAGCTTAAGAATCCTGAAATTGGACAGAAACAAGACCTGTATAGCAGTGCTTTGGAAAGGGAACCTGAAATATTCCACAAATATCCTTTAAATTTTCAAAATATTGTAAACAAAGTCATTCAGAGCAGTTTGATGAGAAATAGTTAATTGTAAGGAAACACTGTCTCAAATTTCTTAATGTTAGTTATAGGAACCAGGGATCGCAATGTCTACAATGCAAATACAGCTATTTTATTTACTATCCAGAACAACCAGTGAACCTACACATCTTCTACATTTTTGTATGTAACGTTGATCAATGGTAAAACAGTGGTAGGTCTAAAAAAATTTTAACATTTTTTTTTTGAGGACTAACTCTTTATGGACCCCACCCCCCACTCCTGCTGTGCATCTACGCAATGAATTGATTTTGAAAATATATTTTAGGCCAAAACCTCAAAGACTGACGTAATGTCTCATACAAACATTTGTAACCTTTTCATGGCATAACTTTCTGTGAAGTACTAAACTCTTCAGATGTCTGGTTTGTATCACTACCACTGTGAACAATTCTGACGTGGCAAGCTTCTCTTGAATTGAGCATTTCACATCAGACCACTCTGAATGTTTACATCTTAAGGATTTCACATTTTTTTTTAAATATCAGTGGAATTCCCCTTTAAGATGACATTGGAGGTACATTTCCACATCAGTAGATGGGCTTTGCCTGCTCAGCTTTGTGCAGATCATACCGATATACAGCGGCCCTAAACAGTGCCACCTTAATATTTTGTCCAGCAATGAAACAGAGGATACATTTTGACTGACCACCTATAGGATGATTTATACACTTATGCTCCATCAGACAAGGTTCTGACATCAAACAAGGCTTTGACAATCACTGCACAAACAAATCTGGATTTATTACACCATTTCATAGAGGAATGCATAACAAGTGAGAGGGTCCAGATCCAGGGGGCTTATTTACAAAGTGACATTAGCCATTTAGAATAATTTGAATATCTATCCTTCACTGTGTTTTCCCTGTCTCAGGCAGCAGAGAGGCTTAAACAGTAGCAGGCATCCATGTAGCATACCAAAGGTCTAAACAGTAAAAGGTAGGGGAGTTCCTCTGTCCACATTAGCAAATGACACATCCACCCTTTTCCTTGAATGGATTCTTCTCCTCCGGGATGCCTTTGACGAGGGGATCTTCATCTGTACCACTCTGAATGTATTCCGTGATCTCCTCACAGCATGTAGACACCTACCAAAAAAGTGTAAAAACAGCTGAGTACTTCTGTAGGATATATAATTGGGCCAATTTGGGACATTTTGGACTATTTTAACTGGATCATCCATCAAGAAATTTAAACAATGTAGACCAGTTGCCATTATCGAATGGTGAAAAATTGTTTTTAAAACAACAAAAATAAAGATACATGATGTTTTTCCACAGCGACAATTTACACAGTTTTCTACAGCGCATAATAGAGATGCATGGACAGAATGCACTTTAACTGCTACAAACTATGAAGCCCAGCCAGGGCTGATCACCCTGTATCATTTTTACTGTAATTTTATTATTAATACTTATTTTACTGACAGATATTCATGAATGGATAAAGTTCCAATACTTACCTTTGCTCTCTCTAGTTTCACCTCAGTTTTCAGCTGGGTTACTTCCATTTTTGCCTTATCCAAGTCCGTCAGATTCTCTACATCTATGACCGGCATTGTCTGAGAGATAACAAATCAGCAACAAATTTGTGAACAACACCAAACACTATCTATTACTTTCAAAACAAATCTGAAACAGTTTTACATTCTGCATAAAATTGGTGATGATGACCACACTTACTGCCACTTACGGTGAGCTCCCTTCTGCCCTGAAAGTGGCCAGAGAATCCTGCACCTCTCTCTCAATCCGGGTTATAAAGTAATCTGTATAAACATTGTAATCTCTTAATCTTATTAAAACAAACACTCTTATTCTGCAATAGCCATGTTTCATGTTGAGAATTCTTTCTTTAAAAACGTGAGGCACGGACGATGTCACTGATTTTGGTCATCACAAAAAAAATACCGAAAATGCTCGTAGATTTTAGTTTGTGGGCTGTTATGTTGGTTGCCTTGCCATGATAATATCATGGTAGCAATGTAGGTCAAGGGGACAGAGCATTACAGGCTTCTATGTAAAGCAAACTAATCTGTGTTTACCCCCAACCTATTACGCTGAATAAGGCATCATCACTCCTAATATGACAGATGTGTTCCCTCAGGAATTGTACGCGGGAGACGTGCCCTCAGACAGTGACCGCGGACATCATTCTATGAGCTGTCTTCCTAACATGGTGAGGAATCACGTAATCAGAGAAAGTTTTTTTAAGAGTCTGTGGCTGTTCAGCACATATATTCTGTAGAAAAACAGTGTGTGTTTCTTGGGGCCACATAAAAGAATAGAAGGTGTGTGGTACGTGGTTACAGAGTAGAGATTTTGAAGAATGGGTTTGTGATGTGGAAAAAATCACATCACTAAATGACCGTTGTTTTTAAACTAGCGTGGGCACTTGGAAACAACTGTTTCTGGCTCAGATTCTGTTACATTGGTTGAGATAAAGCTGAAAACCACGTCATTGTGATTGCATCATAACCTAGTGTGTAGCCTACTGAGTCAATATATTCTTTTACAGCTTATCAACATGAAACTATGCAAAGAAAAAAATCTTCTCGCTTTAAATCAACAAATGCTTATCAAGCATGTCAGAACAGGTTGATGCATTAATCGCTTTCTGCCCACATTTTTATATTTGCAATACTTGCTTATGTTGGCATATCTCCCTGCTGGGAGAACAGTGCTTGCACCAGTTATTCCACATGTCCACAAGTACGGAAACTCGCTTCAAATTGGTTAATTCAGCTACTTTGTTGAGACATATATTCAATTGTGCATTGACAGCCTGTATAATCTCCACAGAAGAGCACTGTCAATAGAATGGACACTCTAGAGCAGCCACTCATGAGCCTAAGCCTCCCAGCACTGGGTTGTGGAGGAGTCAACTGCATTCTCTAAAGTGATGGAGCTCCTCCTAATACCTTTGGGATGAGCTGAAGTGGCATTTGTGATCCAGAACTTATCATCCAACATCAGTACATGACCTCATTAATGCTCTTGCGGCTGAATAGATAGATAGATAGATAGATAGATAGATAGATAGATAAAGATAAAGGCCAAAAGCATACATATAAACACAATAACATAGTATGTCTCCTGAGTTTTTATAGGTAATGTTGTTGATGATAAAATAGTAGTAAATCTGCAAATATATGTTTTCTTTAGGGGACTATTTTGCCTTATGGCGCTCTGCATGTACCCCTCCACCATGAATGACTTTTAAAATATATATATTTTGGACCAAAACATTATCTCAAAAATGTTGTGGAACATGTCTCAGAAATCAGACAGCATATTCATAGCCATTTAATCCAATAACTTTCTGTGAGGGAGTTTCAAACGCCTGGTTCTTTTCACCCACCACTGTGAATAATTCGGACCCTGCAAGTTTCTCTAGAACGGAGCATCTCACACCAAACCACTCCGAATGACTTTGTTTACATCGTAATGATTGAATTAAGCAGAATTTTTGAAAAACCGGTGGAGTTGTCCTTTAAACCTCCCCCTGGAATGCATAATATCCCTCCACTGATTAGTCATATAGGCTTAATACCTGAGCGGGAATCCGACACATTGTCTATGGTGCACTGGAAACTGATCCCCACTGAGGGTTGAATTTGAATTACACTAAGTAACGGACATGAACCACAGTCAGGGTGTGACGGGGGCTCGGAGTGGGGTCAGTGGCAGTTAATGAACGCATCGTGACCAATGCCATTTCCTTGGAGACAGAGTAATATTTTGTTGTGTTAGATGTAATAGGGAAGGATGAAGGTGGTGTAATCTAAGATGACATGAACGAGTAGACGAAGGAAATAAAATAGGAATTCCTCACTTCTCAGTCAGAAAGTGCTTGTGGAAATGCTTTGGTGGTTGAGCAACTACAGGGACGTGCTAAAGATAATCTTGGAACTTTTCCATTTACATCACAAAACATGTCTTAATGAAACTGTCACTCTGCGAATACGTTACACTGCTATGCGGTAACGTTACTCCAGTGAGTCAAGTGAAAGCAGCCCGCCCTTTCACTACCCACCGTTCAACTTCCCCAAGAACCCTATAAAACCGCCACTGAGCCAAACCCAGACAGTTAGGCTAGGTGCTACAACACGAGACACCCCAAACTTGGACCGAGCACCTACTTTACAGTAATGGAGTGCCATCTTCTTGGAAGCCTTGTGCTCATAAGCTTACTCCAGAGCACACTGGCTCTGAAACCCACAGGTAACTTTGCTGAATGTTTCTCTTTTTTAGGTTTTCACGCTTGATGAAGGCAGATCTGCGTACTAAGTAATTTTATAACGGTCTTCTCTTTCGAAAAGAAGCGTAGTCTGGCTTAAAATACACGTTTTCTTACGCTGCGCTTTGTTACCACTGTGATTTCTTATCTGATTTTGTACTGTAACGGTTTTACAGATGTGTGCCTTCTGCAAGTGGATGAAGGACCGTGTCGAGGAGACATCCAGCGTTTCCACTACAATACAATCACCCAGCGGTGTGAGGAATTCAGCTATGGTGGCTGTGCTGGCAACGACAACAACTTCGTCTCGTTTCAGGAATGTCAGAAAACGTGTTTCAAAATACCAAGTACGTCTAACACTGTAGTTTTCGCCATATCATTCCTATGGCTTGTTAAACGTGCTGTCGATACTTTGTTTACCATGCGGTTCCTGTGCACAGAGGTGGAGATGTTAATCTTAACTGCAGGCCAGTTATCCACCCTCCATTTTGTCTAATATTTATACCTGTGAAATATGCAGGACAACACACAGATATGCTGTTGTATTCAGATTCTTGTGTTTGTTAAATTAGCCTCAGTTCAGCTGAGAACATGGGATATTTGTAGAATGGTAGGCTTAAAAGAAAGTACCAGTACCAAAGAGCTGGCTGGTATAGAGATCCTTGGCTTAAAGTTTGGAAACTGAACTTGGTAGCCGTTTTACTCCAGTTTCATTCCTGTAAGCACTCTAGATAAAAAACGTGATCTACAAGGCACAAACTGTTAATGCTATGGCTCTTAAAGGGGAATTCCACCAGTTTTTCAAAATGCCTGCATATTTTAGTGGTTGAGATGTGTGCGAAGTTATTTAGAGTGGCTTGATGTGAAATGGTTCATTGTAGAGAAACTTATCGACTGGTGGTGACAGGAATCAGGGGTCGCCTTGTCTACAACTCACATATTTTATTTACTGTCCAAAACCACCAGTGAACCTGCACGTGTCTCCTAAGTGTTTATTTGTAATGTTGATATTGGTACAATAGTGATAAATCTAGGAACAAAACGTTTATTGCCTTTTAACACCGTACATATCTATCCACCATTGACAGATTTTAAAAAGTACACTGTAGCCCTAAAGGTTATCTCAAAACTATCATAGGACAATGTCTTGGGCATCAGGCAACGTATTCATAATTTAAAAGCTTTTCAGCTTTTAGAGGCATTAAACTTTTCAGACGCATGCTTCCTATTTATTACCACCGCTGTGAACAATTCTGACTTGTTAAATTTCTCTAGAACAGAGCATTTTTCAAATTTCTGCTGATATTAACACCTATACATATCCTGGTATCTGGAATAATGACGTAATGTCATATAATTGAGACACTGTTGACCCAACCAAAGAAATCAGAATCACATTTAGCCTTGGTTTTTATGAGAGAAGGAAAGATTATTCTAGGAACCTTCCTATAGGTTCAGATTAAATACAACATTCTTTGGATTCCCTGTGCAATTATATATCATATTACTGCTGTATGTGGGATGGGATAGCCACCTTTAACACTGCAGAGAATTCAGCACTGCATATTTGTTGTCAGTAGAGCTTCGTTCAAGAACAGTGACCTCTTGTACACTTGATAGTTTTAAAGTCAATTTTAAAGTCTCAGCGTATTATGATGCCCACTGAGAAGTGTCCACAGATTTTTAGAATCTTGTCTTTTTCTATGGACTGTAAATGTGACGTTAATCTCAGGTGGGTCATCCTAATATTCCTATTGAAATATTGTATTCAAGTTTTTTTACTACTTAAGAGTAGTTTTTTTTGTAATATCAGTAATATTGAGAATGTGTTACTTCTTTATTGCAATGAATGTAAAATGTGCTATGTCTAATACAAAGATAGGCCGGCAACATATTGCAGACAGATTTATGCACTGATTTATAGACTGATAACATGGCGTAGTTATATGCTCATTTGAAAATATTTTTTCCTTTCCAGAAATCCCCCAGATCTGTCGTTTTCAGAAGGATGAGGGGTCATGCCGTGCCCTGATCATACGTTACTTTTTTAACATGACCTCCATGCAGTGTGAGCCTTTCTACTATGGAGGCTGCATGGGAAATGAGAACAACTTCCAAGACCGCCAGTCATGCATGGAATACTGCAAACCTCCAAAATGTATGTAGGTCACCGGAAAACAACTGACTAGGCAGAGATACTACCCTGTAGGGGTCTGATGGCCAATTAGTACTGAAGTGTTTTTCGGGGCATCATGCCATCATGTCTGACAAAAAAATCTGGAAAAAAAAATCATCTGATTTAGAAAAGACGAAAGAACATAGTGAATGCACAGCTTTAGCTGTTTCACTTGTGAGAAAAACTATCCATAAGAGGAATAATTAGGTTTATTTAAAGACAAGATATAAATTGGCCTTTTTTCCCTAGAAAATTGATCAATTTCATTGAAAGTTTCCTGACCATTTCAGTGGGGCTCTGAGACTTAATGGCTTAATGGAGAAAAATTGATGGCAAGAATAAAATGAGTAGAAAAATAGAACTGAGAACATGAAAGGCCTTGTGCCTGTACTGCCCGTAAAGACATTAAGGGCTGGTTCCAAACACAGACTAAAACTAGTCTTGGATTTCGTCTACTGAGTCAGTGGGGGTTCTTTTATATGACCAAATAAACATGTTTTAGATATTTCATGTGTTGCTATGAAAAGTGTTGTAAACTATACATGTATACAGTTTTGATGATTTACAAATATCACTGCTTAAAAGCATTAAAAATAGCTCAGCTTTTAAGAGTGTATACAGTGTGTTTATGAATTTTATTGAACTATTATGGTTTTGTTTTGCAGCTATCCCTGTGATTTGTTTGGATGTCCTGAATAAAGGAGGGTGCTCTGCCTCCATACCAAGATATTATTTCAACCCTGCCACAAAAATGTGTGAAGAGTTCATATACACAGGATGTGGGGGAAGCAGTAACAATTTTGTCTCCAAAAAAAGCTGTATGGATGTTTGTGGTAGAAGTGAGTATGGAGCTGTGTTTGGTATTGATTATGGGAAAAATGTTATTTCTTAATTGCTGTTTGTGAATCATGGCAGCATTAATGAGCAAATTGTTTTCATTTGCTGTTTTCAGAGAGCAATCCATGGAAACAAAGGAATAAGACACGTCAAAGAATGATCCTAAGGAGAATATAACACCCTATCGCAAATGCAGCAGGCTTTTTCAGAAAAAGGTTTGCATTTAGCACTGGACAAAGGACACATACTTAAACAGCTTCTACCCACAATGTAATGTGAATACATTGTACCAGATGTGTTCTAATGACAGTATGTAAATTAACATATGCTGATAGCAACAGAATCTCAAAATATATTTTTCAGCTATACTATTTTTAAGTTATGTACTGGAATCGCACTGTGAATTTTTTATACTCACTGAATGTACATGTGATATTCACAGAAAAGTGCTTCGTTTTGAATGGGCCTTTAAGTAAGCTTCACAGGGCTTGCTTATATGCTGTTTAACACTGTTTTACATTTCTGTATTTTTATATAATGTTTTACACATTTCAAATTTCATTTAAAAGTCTCTGATGTAAAAAGTATCTATATCTTTTATATTTTTTACATGTTTTGTGTATTTTTTTTCAAATAAACACCCACGCAATTTGTCTTGTAATAAGAGCTGTTGTCATTTTGTTTAATCTCTGTAACTCTTGTATAAAGAGTCAGGTGTTAAAGAGCATTCCTGGAAAATAGCTTGTAATCTCTAGTTTTTATCAATACCAAGAATTATAATATAGTTAAAATAAGAATTTTATAATTAGCTCCAAAGTTTAGCATGGTCAGAGCACAGGCTTGACAGATAATTCTTTGACAGACATTTTTGCATTTCCTGAAGATGTACATTCTGGTGAATACTTAAAAATTTTATGCAGTACCCCATGCAGATCAGCCCATTGAACGAGTTAGCAGCAGGTATCAATATGTTTTTAACTCCCTCGACTCCTTTGAATAAAATATAAAAAAGTATATTATTACCATTATATTGTATTACAACTATTTGATCACCTACGATAATTAAATCTTAGAATTGTCTTGCAATCATGAATACTGTTTATGAATGATTGAATGCAATGAAATGATGTCCAATAGAAGAACTGCCATCATTTTAGAACCTCGTATTAATTGAACTGAACTGCTCTCAACACTGAATTCCAAATAAAGCTCCAAATTAACATATCTCAAGTATCACTTTGACAAGATCTTTCCAGGAGGTGGTGATTTTATGCAGAGTCCAAAAAGTGATGAGTTTAAATGTAATCTAGTTTTAGCTGCAGATGCTAAAAGTCAAATTGACACTGACACTCTTAAAAAATAAAAGGTTCTTGGCTTGACCTTCAAATGCTATAGAACCGTAATATTATGAGGAGGTTCTTTAAACTTTAGAAAGGTTTTTTACACTTGCATATCCCATTACATTTTTAACAATCCCTCCATTGAAAGGTTCCTTTGGGAACCAAAACTTCTATACCTTAAAAAGTGGCTCTTCAAAGTTTCTTTAGTAAAGGCAATAGTTACAAATAGAACAATGACAACTCAAAGAACCCTTTGAATACAAAAGTTGTTCTTTGCATGGTTAAATGGTTCTTCGCTGTGATTAAAAATCTGTTGTTATAAATGGTTCTATATAACACCAAAAAATGGATTCTGCTATTGTTACAAGAGGGTTTTGCGTCACTCCAAGGACCCCTCTTCAGCACATTTATTTTTAAGTGTTTGCAGAGGAAATACATGCAGATAAGCTCATCACCAGAGTGCATACTACGATGTTAGTAGCCAGGACATGTACCAGTTACAATTCTAAAGATGTAGCACCTCCTTGTGTGCTTGTTTGACTACAAGTCAACTAAAGGCTTTGAGCTGGTGATACGATTGATGGGACAAAAATACAAAGGCTGTAACATACTATAATTAAAGTAAAGGCCGCTGTTTGGATATTTAAGACACTATATGCTTGAATGGCTACCACTGGAGTCCTTGGAAGACATAAAAAATAGGTGTTTTCAGTTCACTCAAATGTGTAAATTGGTTTCATGTGAACAAATATTTTGCATAAACACCTTTATTGTCAGTTTATTGACTTCTGGCAATCATTTGTTAATACAAATGGTTTTATTCATGTGAAACTAATGCGCATGTTTTAATCATATAATTTGAAGCACTGTGATTTTCAGTGGGCTTGTAGTGTCCGGCCCTGGTCTCATGGTTTAAGTGACCTAAACAGCCACAAGGTGGAGTTCTGGATTCATACTTTAGGGATTTTTCTGGCAAATGACATCTGAAATTTCCCTGACAGTGCTTCACTCAGCAGAACAGTTCAGTGTTGTCGTGGTCTGCTTTTGCATAATTATTCATATATAAAAACATACTCATCTATAAGACTGGAGAATATTGCTTACATATGTTTTTAACTCTAATCTGTAAAGTCAAATGAAAAAATAGATTATATGAAAGTGCATGACACACTGATTTCTTGTATAGCTGATCACGTTGAACTTAACATTTTATTTGTTGGGGATACTATACAGTTCTAAAAAATAGTTTACATTAAAGAAATACACTTTATTGTAGTTTTCCAATAAAGTCTAAAGAATCTACACATGATGATTAAGACCTCCCACACTGAAAACACTTAAAGTTCCTTTTCTGATACATTCTTTAACAACATTTAGATCCTCTGAGGAAAAAAAAGTTAGGGGAGGAAAATCTATCTCAGGTATTTTGCAGTACGCTGCATCAGCTATGCAGCAGTTTGCAAAGGTTAATGGCTTTAGATTAGAAAGAGATTCATTGGTTCTCAGAAGGTTTGGCAGGTAAACACGCTGGCACAATCTAATTTGCAGCTTAATAAAATGATATTTTATGTGTGGTTGCTGGTAGGTGGCAGCACACCTCCCCTGAGATAAATGCACTGCTGACTGCATAAAAGAAAGGTGTGCAATGTAGAACTGCAATCTCTCTGCAATGACTCTCTTCTGCAATGACATGAGAAAAAAAAAATTGCTTTTTAATAAATAGTCAATACAATCAAGGTGCATGTGCTACTGTTAAAAATTCAATTATATGATCCCTGATTAGTTTTCTCTTTATATCAAACTGGAAACAAGAGGTTTAAGTGGGGTTTAGATCCTCTAGGGAGTGATCCTGATTCTAGGACATTCACTTTGGGGCGTCTCTTCAGTGATCTGCTCTGTAAAAAATATTTTTATAAAATAATACAAAGAGCGTCTAAGATTTTTGGCTTTCAGCAGTAAATTGTAAGCATATAGCAATATGTGTATGATCATAAAACACATGTTCTGTTAATTTGAGGGGAGCTTTTACAAAAAAAATAAATAAATAAAATAAAAATGTACATTTATTTCATGCAGTTACTGAATAATTTGCCTTATGATTTGGTCATGTAAATTCAGATGGACAAACCAAAATATACCCTGGAGAATAAGAGGTTTTAATAAATGAAGATGTAATCTGCTCACAGGCAGATAGTATATCATTACTGTGATATTGGTGTTGCTGTTCAAATGGAATGTTTTAGACGGTGTGTAGGACTACATCTGTTTTTGCATTATGACAGTTCTTGTTGAAAGAAAAAGAGAAGAAAAGAGCATAAAATTGTGCAGAAAGCGTTAAGATGTAGATGCAGTAGAGCACTGCACATCAATAAGGCTCATTTTTTTTTGCTTTCAAGACAAAAAAGAAATGTGGACAAAAACACACACAAACTATTGTTTAATCTCACTTTTCAGGTCCTGAAAAGGGAGGGGTCTCCAAATACACTTGTGCCCAGAGGTTGCACAAGATCTGCCATGGTCATGCCTCTAACTTTTGAGGTTTTGAGGTTTTTCATTCATGCATTGCATTGTAAGGAATGCATTGTAAAGAGAAGAATACAACCTAAAAGCTTTTAGTTCCTGTTGATCCACTGCTGTCATGTGACATATTTCCAAATGAAGCAAAAAAGTAGTAAGGGGGTCTCTGAGCTAGCAGAATGTTTAGTTTTTAGCCTCATACTTTTTTTTACTTCTACGCAATTTTTCACTTCTATGCAATTCGTTTTCTGGAAAGCTACTTTTACTTTTACTTGGGTTTATGCTACCCTACCACCCTCTGATAGTGACAGATTAATGTACCAGTGAGTCACAACTGCAATATCATTTGATTAATTTAAAGAAATGAACGCATTCTGAAACATTACAACTGTCCAAGTAAATGATGATGCACAGATTGTTTGCATAAGTCAGAGCAGATCAATCACGCTGAGCTGAGTAGCTCCATCAGTCTGATCATTCACCATAGCCATTCTTTCAACATGATTTTCAGTTTTAATATCCCTGAATTTTTTACAAACAGCATCTAGCCTTTTGGAGATTTCCATATAGAGTGGTTGATTGTGTTAATGTCACAGAAGGCTGCTTTATAAGTGAAGGGGAGTGGTGCTAGTGAGGATTTAAACAGCTCTGAGCACAGCATAGACCATCTCTGCTTTGTTCAGTGGCTCAGTGAGTAGATGAGGCATCCTCCCCGTCAAAATGCTCATGCCAGATTTGTCTGAGCTGACATTAGACACGACAATCAGAACTCATTGTCATAAAGAGTTAGCTCTGTAAAGAGGCCTGCTCTCAACAAAGCTTACCCTACCTCAGTTCTAAGGTAAGTAGTTCAGACACTTTGTCGTCTGAAACGCAATATGGATATACAGAGCACTTCTACTGTATTGAATGCTTTCGCTTTCTCAAAGGTTTCATCAGAGAGATGAGAGAGAAGGGCCACTTTTGGCTTGCCAAAGAACCTTTCAATGGATGGTTTTTCTAAAAAATCATTTTTTGATTTTTGATGTTAAATGAGATGTGTGAGCATGAAGAGCCTTTTTAAAAGGATGGAATCAAATGTTCCGCTTAGCCTAGATACAGTCAATCAGCCAAGACATATTTTGTGTACAAATTTTGCTTCTTTAGTTTTAAACTGAGATACCAAGGCTAATGTTGCTTACAAGCCCAAGAAGTCAATAGACACCCAAATCTTTTCTAAAAATGCATCCCCAAAACTTCTCTCAACCTGCTCAAACCACATGTAGGTCTTTATTGAAGTCATGTAGGCTTCTTGATGTGGTTTCGAGCACAGTATGACTTACTGTAAACTACAAAAATGCACAAAACTTCACAGTGTAGCTGAACACAACAGGGAGCCATTTTGGACAAGAGGTGTAGTGTCAAAAATCCGACTCCTCTTCATGTGCATGCACGTCACGCGGGCATATGGATGCTATAGATTACGTTCATGATTTCTGTTGTTTCTTTTTAGAACTACCTGTTTAATCTTAAATGTTCTAACAGCAGAAATATAAAATGTAATCTAGCGTCCATCTGCCTGCGTAATGTGCGTGCACACCATGGGGAGTCGGATTCTGTGGCAGATGCAGAATTCATCACAAAATAGCTGCAGCTACGATCAGCTACACTGTGAAGTTTTGTTCATTTTTATAGCTCACATAGTAAGTCATAGTGTGTCCATAACCACACTGACAACTTTGACTGGCCTTCCTGAAGACCTGAATGAGGTTTTGATGAGTTGAAAGACGTTTTAGGGATGTATTTGCAGACAAAATTGGGTGACTATTGACTTCTTGGGCTTGTAAGCAACGTTAGCCTCATAGCTCCAGTGCTAAATTAACCCCTTACATGGCCAGGGCCTATGATACAGTTCTATAACCTAAGAATAGCTCAACCAGTTTGCAGTGAAGTCCCTTTAGTTACTGAATAATCAGCCTTGGTATGTAACTAGCCTTGGATTTTAAGCAGATAAAGAAGTGAAATTTGGACATGACCATGTCTCAGCTGACTGACTACATCTGCGGTATTTGGAAAATTATGTAAATCTGATTTTTTTATCAAACCTTTCTTTTCAATTTAAATTGTCACACCTGCACATAATGCAAAGGTTCTGTACCGATTCAAGGTTTTTCCTACTATAGATATAAACTGAGAACCACTCATTAAACTTTATTTGTAGGAGTGCTCTAACATTTTTCATTCTAAACCTCCTTCAATCTTAGATGCTCTGAGTGCACAAGCTGACAGATGGCAGAGTGCACTTCACTGTGAGCATGCGAGTAGAGAGACTGAAAAACAGCCATGGAGTACAGATAACATCTCATAATTTACAGTATCATTGACTGTTACTAAGTTTATCTTTGCAAGTTCCTCAGAACATGCAGTATGCTGGCACAGGCCAGTGATGTAGCAGTCTCTATCAGGGTCACCAAGAGTTTGTCAGATGAATTTGTATTGGAGAGAGACACTCAATACTAATGGCATTATCATCATTCACTTACGAAACAGGTAGGATATGACCTCTTTTCCATCAGGCTCTGGGTAATGCCCTGGCTATGAAGGCCTGCTTTTCTTTTCTAGGAGGGCAGATGTATTGGCCTCGCAGCACCTCAGCTTCTGTATTCAGTCATGAGGCAGTAGGAGGTTCTCTCGCTAGCTGCTATGAAGCATGGTAAGGACAGCTCGCCTTTGTATTGCCTGCTGGGCCTAACCTTTACCTCAGGTGCGTCTGCCCTTTGAAAAACATCCCTCCTGTTCGCCTAGAGGATGTATGATAGAGCACAGTTAGATTAGAACAGCCAATTATGCTGATTATAACATTTGTTTACAGCTGAATTCAGAATCACTTTATTGGCCAGTTACATTTGCAAGTATGAGGAATTTGTCTTGGCAGAACTGGTGCATACATAAATAGACAATACAGAATACAAATAATAAACAAATAACACAAGTACATACAAAAATCTATCTACACAGGCTATCACACATTAGACATTATGTAAATAAACTAAATGTACAGGGTATCCACCTTATTTTTCACATGACCACTGTTTCACCATTATGGCTGAAATATCCAATTAAGGAAAAGAAGTGTGGGTTTTAGTGAAAGTCAAAGAAAGTGTGCTTTTTAAGTTATGCTACAAGCATAAATAGCACAGCTTCAGCAGACATGCAGGGCTTCAGCAGCCATGTGACTCTTTGAAAAAGCTAAAAAGTTGTTGAAGTTAAAATCTGTGCCAATAAAATAAGGTCAGATGACAAACTGACAGTTGAACATCACTCTTTGCTTCTAACAGACTCACTTTGGTTATACAGACTTAACTGGTTATATTCTCTTTATCTCTGGATTCTCCCCACTCTAGAGTAGGCTGAGCAGGTATCAGAAAGCTAATCAGCTATCAGGCTAAAGTTACAACAATACAAGACAGACAAAGTTCAATCCTTAAATAAAGCGTTACTTAGAAACTGAAACATACAAAGTAAATAATGTTACGTACATGGCTGTTACAAGCTTAAAATGCCCATTTTAAAACTACAGCTGACATATAAATCCCATACCGCTGAACCCCACTAGTTTGATGCTAACATACCTAGCTACCATGCTGAAAATACAAGGAGCATTATCGAAGTGCTGGTGTAAAAAATAAATTTCTGCATTGGGACATTGCTATGTAATGGCACTGCTTTATGGTTTTCTGTCTATCTGACTCTCAGTATAAACACAACTGAAAAGCTTATTAACATAAGTAATTTGTGTAGGCTATAAATAGGATCCTCTGACTAAAGTGTTTCTCTGCTGCAGGTCCAGGCTAAGCTTATGCTACAAACATTGGAACACAAGTATTCAAGTATCTCAACAAGAAATTAATATTTTTTATTTATTTCCACTTTTCTATCTAGTATAAGAATTCAGTTTATAAGTCTATTTACGCTTTTTTGCAAGTTCTGTCCATAAGTCACTCAAAGCATCATGGGGTGCATAAATAAGGCGAAGTACTTTGATATAAAGCAATTCATGAAACAGATAGTCCTGGTTGCATTTAAAGCAGTCCTGGAGTCGCATTTAAAGCCATTATAAAATACTCCCTAAATGCACACCTACGAACACCTCACAACACCTTAACACTGTATTAATGCGCCAACTTACTAAAACCATCACCGTGCTGTGAATGGACTGCTATGCTGCTCACATGGACCAACAAGTGTACTGATAGAAGAAGTAAGATCCTAATTTTGTTTAAGCTGTGAGGCTGACAACTTATTTTCTGAACAGTCATGCTAAAAGATAGCAGGCTAAACAGGCTAAAGAGGCTAAACTGCTCCTCCATTAATATTCAGTGCAAGGTTTTTAAGTGTTTATGACTTACTGTAAAACTGCAATATACAAATAAAGTAAAGAATACATTACTTAAAAGACTTGCATGATTCAAATGACAATGTTTTTAGTAGATCTGATAAAAGTAGTAATAAATCTAGAGTGGGAAAACAAATGGGTAGCACTGTTAGCTTGATGCTAACACAAAACAGAAAATCGCATTGAGAAATTAGCATTATCATTGCGGTGGTAATTTGCTGGCAAAAACTATGAATAAGGCAAAACCGCATTAAACACTTCTGTATTACAATACTTTCATTATTATAAGACAGAATTGAAAATGTTCATGAAATAACTGTATAATACAGTGATGAGTGAAAGTTCTTGTCATCCTTCAGGAATTGCAGCACATTCTAAACAAACATATCTTGGCAGAAGATTGTTTATTGTAATTATTAACCATTAAACAAATATAATTTTTTTATAGAAAATGTGTGCATTTTATCATATTTCATTTTGTCACAATTTACCATGATTTTACCATGGTTAAGAGGGTTTAAGCACTCCTAAGAGGGCTCTTTACCCATCATAAAATCAGAGGCCTTTCTTGGCTTATTGCTTTAATAGAGGTAGGATTTGTCTGTAAACAGGTGCAAGTGTGCATGAATCTAACATAATATGCACATATACTGTATGTGTATACAAAAATATAAAGTACGTAAACATATAGGGTATTTACAACTGTTTAGGGTTGTAGGGTTTCACTGCAACAAGTGCAGTATGCAAAATAGGACATCAATCAATCAATCAATCAATCAAATTTATTTAAACTCGGTGGACATTGAAGAAGACCCTTATTTACAATGTGGCCAGGCCAATACAAAAACCAGGGATTGAAAAAAATGGATTGTATAAACATATCAAATGCTAAAACAAGTAATAAAAATCATAATATAAATTTAATAGTAAAAAAACAATAAACCATTACAATTGCAACAATATAATAACTTAAAATCACAGATCAAATAGAAATAAAATAAATAAAAAACAGTTATTGAAATGTTTTGTAATGATATGTCAATTGTGCTGTGCAAGATGTGCAGGTATCTAGAGGTATCTACAAGTATATACAAACATACAAGTAATTATTACAGAATTCACAATTGCTTTAATATTTACAAATAACTAAAATAATAGAGTTGAAGAAAAGAGAAAAGATGGACATACACAGTCCAATGAATTCAGGTCTGTTTTGTTTAAATCAGGACAATATATTGAACTCTATGTTCTATGTCCTTGGTTTTCACTGCCATGTAGATGATAAGCTACTGTGCTTTTTATCATTTTACTGTGCCATAAATATGCATCTTCACACTCATCACTTATCTTTGTATCTGTGTGTGTATGAGCATGAATGTGCATCTTCAGATAAGTGGTTGGGTGGGTGTGTGTGTGGGTTAGAGAATGAAGTGGTGTGTACGTGTATTTGTGTGAGGGGGGTTGTTTGTTTTGTGAGAGTCATGGTTACAGCACATCTGAATCTCATTGTTCTGATGACAGGAAATTAACCTGTTCTTCAGAGACAATACAGTGTTTGTGCGTTGCCACTAAATCAAACAATCCTGTGAGATGCAACCATTCTATATCTATACTTTTTTTAAACCCTAAAAAGGCTTTGGATGCAAACACATTTGCTCCCTGAATGCATCTTCACAGTCATATGATGTAACAGAACAAAAACATTTACAGAAATCTAGCACAATGCAACTTTTGGCAATATTGCCTTGGTAAAGTCACTAGCCCTGTGCCGATAAATTAAATGATCAAATACCTTTGTACAGTCATACTTAATTTATGGTAAGTTCAAGCATGTCTCCAACAGAAAAGATTTTACTTAATTATAGGCTACAAACAGATCATCACTAACTAATTAGCTACATACGCTATATGGACAAAAGTATTGGGAAAACCTACAAATTAGACCCACGGGAGCTTTTCTGTCATGCCATTCTAAATCCAGAAGCATTAATATGGAGTTGGTCCCCTCTTTGCAGCTATAACAGCTTCCACTCTTCCGTCATGCTGGAACTGAAAACGACCTTCCCCAAACTGTTTCCACAAAGTTGGAAGCATTCAATTGTCCAAAATGTCTTGGTCGGCTGAAGCATTAAGATTTCCCGTCACTGGAACTAAGGGGTCTAGTCCAACTCTTGAAAACCAAACTCATAGCATTATCCCTCCTCCACCAAACTTTGCAGTTGGCACAGTGCAGTTAGGCAGGAAACATTGTTCTGGCATTCGCCAAAACCCAGACTCGTCCATTAGACTGCTAGGTAGAGAAGCGTGATTTGTCACTCCACAGAACATGTTTCCACTGCTCCAGAATCCAGTGGTGGCATGCTTTACACCACTCCACCACCCCCACCACTGCCTCCTCCCCCTCCGTTTGGCATTGTGCATTTTGATATTAGGCTTGTGTGTAGCAGGTTGGCCATGGAAACAGAGGATAGGCACTGTGCGCTTCAACCCTCGCTGGCCTCACTCTTTGAGTTTGCGTGGCCTACCGCATCACTGAGCTCTGCAGTATGACCCATTCTACTGTCAGTTGAGACTGCGAGGTTATGTGCTTAATTTTATCCACCTGTTATCACTGGGTGTGGCTGAAACACCTGAACTCAATAATTAAGAGGTGTGTCTCAGTACTTTTGTCTATATTGCATACATTTTGAGCGGCATTTGAAAAGATTATAAGGTAGAGTTTCAGTTTGGCAATGAATGCAAAAGAAAACAAAGAAACTCCGGTACATGAGATCCACTCTCCAGTACAGAGTAAAATGGATGAGCTTGTCTAGAAGAACAGTGCCCACGCACCAGTTTGGAAATAATCTGGTTTCCATCCAAATAAATGAGGAGAATCCCTGAATGTTAACCGTGTTGCATGCCATCTGTGCAGAATATAGTTTATAGCATTATAAATGATTACGTAATATTAGAAGCTTGCCCAGTTGGTAATTACATGGTAATTATATCACAGTCAGGGAATATGCAAGCTATAGGTCAAGGCTCTGTAATGCTGAGAGTGATTGTTCACAACTGAATTTGGATCACAATGATACCCTTATAATTCTGCAGGCAATTATCATCTGCCCAAATGTACTTTATCATCATATATGAATGATTTAAGGTTTGATTTAAAGTGTATTTTCAAATATAACATTGGTGTACATGTTTCAATAAATTTCTTTCTTTGTTTTCTATAACTGTGTGCTTGATGCATTGAGTCTCATATATTAAAGCAATAAGCCACTTGAGGCCATGCTTTACTGCGATTTTATCACGGGTAATGGTGTTCTTAAAAAACTTCCTTCCCTGTGATAAAATCGCAGTAACGCACGCCCTCAAGTGGCTTATTGCTTTTATAAAACAGCGGCTAACATAAAATATGATAAAACACACAATTTTTAAAAAAAATAATTTACTATTAAAAACAATCGACATAAACAAGTATTCCTCAAGAAATGTCGTTCCTTTAGAGTATGGTTTGTTGCCAAGTAATAATGGACCGTTGAATTAGGAGAAGAAAGTTTGATCGCCCATCAATTGTATTGTGGTCATTTTCCATCGTATAACAATGAATATATGATAACATAGCACTTTTTAATGCAAAAACCTTCGCTTTATAAATACTTTTTGTTCATCAAGTTACCACTGCAAGTCTTATTTAGCACTAGGGGTGTGGGAAAAAATAGATTCTTAGATGCATCGTGATGCGGACGTGAATGATTCTGAATCGATTCACAAATGTCAAAAATCAATTTTCTAAATTTTTAATTTATAACAGTAATGTTGACGGAACGCAAAAGGCGGAACTTGGAAGTGGATAAGTGTAGCGCCCGGACACTCTGTGACGGCACGCAACAAAAACACTACTGGATGAGTGAGAAATCCGACAGGCACCCTCTGCATTAAAAGCCAGGTTAGGTCAGGAGTCACAACCCAAATGATAAGAAGAGCCATTTTGACCTTTCAACAAAAATCAAACATTTAATGTCCAGTATGTGTCAGTATGTGCTAGTATAGGCTAAACAATATAAACGAGAGCGCAGATTTACTTTGCTCTGCTTTAAGCTTTAGCTATAGCCGCTTTCCTCTCATTTCCGCCAGAAAACTTTTCCTCAAAACTAGATCAGTTTCTTGTAGAATGTCTCTCAACATTCGGCTGTTTTACGAGGCTGAAGTCGCTTCTCATTCTCCAGCTTCTTGTTCGAATTTCCCCGTTCCACCTTAAATTCTGACTGAGGCGCCGAATGTAAATGCGGCACCATTCAAGATGGAACAACAAAATTCGGAAGAGAAGCGACTTCATCTTTGCGATTTTTTACTGTTTGACAATCTCTCGTTTGCAGGCTTAACTTGCCAGGAAAACAACTACGCTGCTTAGAAATGCGAATAACGCATCGTTGCTAGATGACCTGCAGTCGGCACGCCAATTCTCAGTCGTTGCGAAACAGGGCTTTTGCACACGTCACGTCTCGAAGATATTTTTCTGACCCAGCGACCCCTTCTCTACAACGAGACCAAAACCGAAGTTATAAAGTCACTAAAAACAGGTAGGACGGCTGTAACGCGCTGCGTGGCTCCCTGCTTCCTATGTAGTGCATTAGGTAGGAATTTAAATAATGGATTCTGCACCCTAACAGTGCATAAAATAGCTAAATAATATTCAGCCACATCCATACTCACATCCAAACTCACACACAGCCTGGCTTTGAATCTACTTCTGACTGAAACATGAACATTTGAAGCCTATAAGCCATTCAAGTGACATTCTTTAAACTTTTATATCGCAGTTTTACAGTTAATCATATATCATATATGTTTAGTCTGTTAGCTAGCTAGCTATCTTTTAGCCTGTTAGCTAGCTGACCAACCTAGTTCTAGTTAAGGAAATAAGTTGCAAACCCCTCAGTTTAAACAAAAAAAACGGGTTCTCACTTCGTCAATGTACTCAGTGGTCCATGTGAACAGCATTAGAGTCAAAGATTATCAATTAACAACACAACATTTTTATTGTGCTGTGGCGCAGTGATACAGAGTTCAGTTGCTGTGAGGTGGTCATAGGTGTGTCTGTATATCGTGTATTTTACAACGGCTTCAAACGTGACTCAGCCAATCAGATTTTACGACCAGAACTATCCCCCGCCTATCTATCTATCTATCTATCTATCTATCTATATATATATATATATATATATATATATATATATGTATAAAAGAGTCAGGCAGGTTTAATCCTACTTTTAAGCACACTGACAGCACAGATACATGTTTTCCTGAACAGATTCATGGCAGGATTGGGGCTTAACCTCTCCTTGGATAATCTCTGACTGTCCATTCACACTTTGACATCAATTTTCCAGTTCCTTGAGCTAAAAAGGAGCCTTTAACCATCCTTCTTATCACACTCAAGAGCATCAGACTGAGTGACCGAAAATGCTTGTTGATGGCACACGGTATTCAGTCTAGTAGGATTTCATTTTAAACCTGTGGGCAACACATCTCATAAAGAAACGCATACCACCCCACCCTGCTGAAAAAAAATAGCACAGACCAGCACGGACCACGCTGCTCTAAGCTGGTTTATGCTTGTTTAGCTAGTCACCCAGGATGGTCATGCTGAATGACCAGCATACCAGCATCCAAAACACAATTTGTGCTGGTTTTGCTGGGGACCAGCCATGCTGGTCTATGCTGCTTTTTCTAGCAGGGCATACCACGACCAGCTGTAATGTACTGAGGGAAAAATCCAGGGAAACTCTTGTAATAATGCACCAATTAACACATTAGCTAACAAAATGCTGCGGACCGAAAGAAAAACAACAAAGGAAAAATGATCTCAGGAGTCTTTTATGTTGAAATCCTTGTAGACTCCACAACCTTATTAAGATGTTCAGAACATTTACAGACTGCATTATTAAAACTGTATCAATTATAGACGTTTTCTTCCATCTTTTAAATCGATATTTGCCATTACAGTCACTGAAAGCCTGCATGTCTTTACAAGAAACAACACGTTTTGTTCATTTCGATTATTAAAAAAAAACTTTATGCCCTATTCTAATTAAGTATGTGTTCAAGTTACTGATATTCTTTGATATATTTTTTTCGTAATTCCATTTTTTTCTTCTCCGCTTTCGTTCATTTAAAAAGAAGACACGACGACGAACACAAAAATCTCTCTCCCTCTCTCTCTGTCTTTCTTCTTTTTTATTTATTTTGTATGTGGACGTTTCTGTTGGGTTCCCCACTCGTACTCGGACAAGCCCCGCCCACAAGCGCAGGGATTGGTTAGTAGATCACTCTTAGAACCACAAGCCAATCATGGCGCAGGTGGCGGCATGTTCTTAGCCAATCCCCGCACGCGAGGGCGGTGTTCTCCCGAAAACGGGTGGGGGAAAAATAACGCGTGTGGCTTGGCGAGTGCTGAGGCACTTAGATGCACTTGGACTAACCGGCTCGTTGAACTGAAACGACTGCGACCTTCGCGTCCACAAAATGTCCACACAGCAGCGGTCATAAAAAAGAAAAAGCCATTAAATAGCGCCATTTTTGACGTCAGCACACCGATTTATTTTTTGAAAACGAGTGGAGATAAAGAGCAAAGTGAAGGATCAGCCACACATCAACTCATCAGAGCGCCGGATGATGGAATTCAGTTTGACTGGCTGTGCGCTGTAAGGAGCAATAAACTGAGCAGAGAACTGAAGAGGCGAGAAGTTTTAACCCTGAAACGGTAAGGCTCTGTTTCTGTTTAACTGGTGCAGTCGTCTTTTGTCTTTTTTGTCGTGTTGTATTCCAGTGATGCTGTTGGATGCTTTGAAACTAAATGCCTTTTAGTCCACGGTCACTCCTGTGGACTTGACAGTGACCTCTGGGATCAGTTAGTTGAGGCAACATTGGGACATACATGCTGGGCTGCCTTTGGAGATGGAGCTGTTTTTGCCCTGCATGAGGTTTCTGGTTTCTAAATATGCCCACCCAACTGTAAGAAATCAATGTCCAGCATCTTTTTTTTTATCCAGTAATACACTTACAAGCAAACACCAATTCACAATATCTGTGCTGTGAAATGGAGAGCGGTATGAGGCACAGCAGTTAAAAGCAGTAACAGAGCCTATTTTGGGAGCAGACGGATATGTAGGCTTTCATCTCTTAAGGTCTATTCATTATTTATAGTAATAAAACATTAGGTGTGTGTCTGTGCCCACATAACCCATTCAGTACATGGATATATGGAGTAATCAGGCTGTCTGTCAAAGCAAGGAAATTGCCAGCAGTCATGTCCCCCTTTTTTGAATCACCATACTGAATGTTCTGTGAGTTATAACCGTGCAGTAAAAACACTTAAGCATTTTTATATCCTGTACGATGGTGCAGAGTAAACGCACATTTCCTCTTCAGGCAGGAAAAGCCACCTTTTATACACACTGTGTAGGAAGCAGTGCTCTGCTGTCTCTTCTTTAAAATTGGAAGATTAAATTGGAAACACTGCAGGCTTTCTCTCTCTCTCTCTCTCTCTCTCTCTCTCTCTCTCTCTCTCTCTCTCTCTGATGCGATTAGGAAATGGTATAGGCAGGCAGAACGAATTGAACTGTTAGAGCATCTGTTATTTTAAAAGTTGAACAAGTTTCCAACCAAAACACAAAAGCAGCACTATAGGCTTCATATTAACATATTAACATTTTAATGAACCTATTTACCAAATAAAATTAATGTTTTAGTTAAAAATCATTCAGTTTATGTCCTGGAGCTACTAAGTAACAGAAGTCTGTGTTACCCAAAAAAAATATTTGATTGCATTGTTTTCAATTACTTATTGAACAGAATAGCCTCATAGCTTCAGTGCAACACTAAAGAAGCAAGCTTTGGACATCTAATATGTCTTGGCTGATCAACTACACTTGGCATAAGTAGGAAAACTGAGTACATTTCTTTATATGATTCCTTAAATTAAAAAACCCACAGCGTTCATTTTTGTTATGCTGCATGAGCCCGTTTCCAAAATGTGAAGGGAATGAGGAGTGCGCTGAGCAGAACATCAGACCGTCCTGAGATTATTTTTTGTTTATGGAGATTAATGCATGTTCCCTGGAACTGAACTGAAAAGATGCATTGCTTTGAGCTTGGTCTGAACACTGAGGTGCACTAAAGGAGAGGAACAGAGGAATCGGAGGTTTCTCGCCCTGAGCTTGACGCTGTCACCTTCTTAAAACATCAGTGCATTTATTTTTTCCCAGCGTGATTTAGATCCAGTCATCATCAGCCTGTCTGTTTCACTTGATTTCTGCCTCAATGTTACAGAAATAATCTAGCCAAGTACACAGATTAAAGTCAAGTATCCAAAACAGAGGCACTGTCCAGTGGTGCGGAACACTCCTTCAGGGGGATTTAGGCAAATAGCCTACATAAAGAAAATCATAAGGGTACCACAGCAATATTTCAATGATATCCCTAAGTCCCAGTCTGCTGGGGTGACAGGCTTTCACTTGTTGTGCTCCCGTCTTAATTGAGCTAATGGCTCATGTTTTATTCATGAGTGTTTGTACAATACGCTCCCCTGGTCTCACGCCATGTCCATAATACTTACTTCTTGTTGTCGAGTCAGTTTAGCAGGGGAGCGATACTTGCCCTGGACCTAAAGGGCTTTTGTAGAGTAAATAATTGACGTGACTGCTGCAGCAATTTGTAAATACTGTACTAGAGTCTGTTGTTGAAGTTTATATTCTGAGCTTTGCTGACCACAAAGTGGACAGCTGGATTAGTTAAAACATATTTAACTTAGATGGGGGTAGAAATATGATTAAATCTGGCAAATCTAGCGTTAATAATTGTTCTTGATCATTATATGAAATGCATCAAATAAAGCCTTGTAAATTTTATTTACATGCCTATTTTATATGACAAAAAGCTTGCGACGTTTATTCAGTGTTGTGTAGTAACTGCGTTTTTTTTCTGCTTATGGAAATCTCATCATGTTACAGTTATTTTATCGCAGCTGCTACTATGTCTTTTTCAGTCTGAGCTGGCTGTGTATATATATGCTTTCTATACTGAAGATGATGTATCAATAGGTGGAGCTACAGTACAGTTCCATGCTGTAGTATAGACTCTTCTGTACCACAAAGCTGCTGCTCTATACTACAGAGACAGCACGTCTTCAGAATGCTTTGAATAACATTGAATTTAGCATCCCTTCTGAGCAAAGCTTTCATTACCTATTCAGTTCAATTAAATTCAGTAGCCTAAAGATCAAGTTATCACAGTCTTTCCTGGATAACTGCATGTGAAGTATTTACCATAATTGCATTGATTTAGGGGGAGGTGAAGACGCTTGTTTATTAGTCTCTTCATTTATGGAGCCCGATTTAGTTTTTTAGACGAGGCTTTTGCACGGTTCTGATAAAAGCACTCATTTCCATTAGCACTCAGCTCTGAAAGCGTGTTGTGTGTTTTGTTTTGAATCACGAGTGAATTAGTTGCTCTGTAAACGTTTGCTTGAGTGAACTGTCTTAAGAGCACTGTAATGTAGATAGTGTGCTGCAGCAGATCATGAGGTTTGATGCTGTGCGTTTGCATGAGCAAAAAGTGGCAGATCTGTAGGTAGGGCTGCACGACCTGGGCAAAATTCTTAATTGCGATTTATCTGACCAATATAGTGATTGCGATCATTTTCAGTCCAGGCCTTTTTTTAGCCAGGAAGTCCAGCTGATCCATCTCTTCTGGCTTGAGGCTTGAACCATGAACATAGTGTTCCAGACTGACAGTTAGCTGTGGTTGTGGTTGTGTGGTTTTGATGCAGCACATGGTCAACCACATCTACAGGTTGTTCTCAAGCTCCATATTGTTAGGTTACATTTGCCCACTTAAAAGTTGTTAAGACAACATGGTTGAAAATTAAAACTGCAGCTCTTTTAAACTGCAAATTCATTATAAAATATGCAATAAATACTAATTAAATGAAATTAATACAATTATTAATTATTATTAAATTATTTTTTTCAGCCCTATCTATAGGTTTGGTTCCTTTGTTCCTGCTGACTTGCTTATTTTTCAGTTTACTACAAATTCCTACTAACAGTCATATGCAAAAGTTTGGGCACCCCTGGTCAAATGACATTTTGTTGGTTCTTGTGAAAATAAGTACACATCCTCTACAGAGAACACACTTTAATTTTAATACACAGATTTTTTTTTAGTTTGTTCCTTGTAGAGGATGTGGTACTTTTCACTATTTAACTATGGATCCTTGATCAATATCTGGTCATAGAGTGAATCTGACACAGTATAAGGTAGACAATGAGAGAAAGGAATACAGTGTTACATAAAGGTCTGTTGGGGGAGCGTCCGGGCGAGGGTTGGCGTTGTGATATTTTTTTTGCTGTCCAAAAAAATATCTCCAAAACAGGAACTATTATAATACTAAGGCAAATACTTTCTTAACGTTTAATGAAAGTTAATGCAAAGATATCCTAAGTCAGGTCATTTTAGAGCCTTTCTATTGGTCAATTCATCATGAGGTTTCCACACAATATAAAGAGCAGCTGCTGTGTTCATGTGTTGTTGATGGTCTCCTGCTGTTAAAAGTGTGGCCTTGTTTTTACATAACAATATAAAATATTTTGGAATTTATTAAAATGTGACAAAATGGCAATTGGAAATTGTCAAAATGGAGCATATTATGCTTGGTTGGCTGTCAACATGTTTGGGGGTGGGGGGGGCACAACAGAATAGTCTATATGTGGGAAACACTGGAACATCCCTCCAGTATTAAAGGAATAATTCAGCATTTTTCAAGATCTATCTGCCACATTTGTTGAATAGTGGATTACAATGGAAAAGTTTTTTTTCTGTATATAATCAAAGAAGAGAAAAGCCAGGGACACAAAACACACTTATAGTTACAAGTATGCTTAAGTCAAAACATTCTCTGTTCTTTAAAGGCAAATACACCAAAATGATTGTCTATGGTAAAAGACTGTAGGTTGAAAAATGCTAACATATACCTTTAACCCCAGGAACGCTCATTATTAGGCACTGCCGAATCAGCTTTAAAAGCGGTCAGAACTTTGTGATTTTGATGTCCACACTGCTTATTGTTAACCCTCACAAACTCATCCCTCTCCATGGCTTTGTCTCTCTCTTATTTGTCTTGCTTTATTGCTCCATAATCTGCTCACCCTCACATAGTGTTTAATTGTAATCTCTCATAAGATGTCGTGTTAATTTCACTTATTTTGACTCTTTGTAGTCGATTTGGTTGTTTTAGTTCTTTTTTTTCCACACAATTTTTTGCCTGGCTTGATTCTCTAGCACACGCAGGCAAGTAAATGGGAAAAGGCAATGTGTGACTGGTGTAGAGCGTATCTCTCTCTATCTTCCTTCTTTCTCTCTCCCTCTCTCTCTCTCTCTCTCTCTCTCTCTCTCATGGATAATGGGTGCGGTTTGGGATCACACAGCCTTGTCCCTTCAGGCCATTGCTGCTTGTGTCATTGCCACTAGATGATTGCTTTTTTGCAGACAGTGAGGTAGACAGCACACACATAATGGCTTCCGTAGGATAAAAGTGACGTTAAAAAGTACGGTTTAAAAAATCACAGGTCTTAACTGTCTTGTTAGTCCGGAGGTTTCCTCAAGTCTAACATTAATTTTAACGAAGGAAAGAAGGAAAGAACATTTCTGTTGGCTTTTTTGCATTGAAAAGAGAATAATTATGGATGCTGAGAGACTCACTTCAATATGATATCTCAGACAGACACTTGGTGACAGATTGAGCATTCTCCTGCTCCAGCATTTTGTCCTAATATTCCCTTCTCTGGGCACATTGTCATATCTGAACCTAAGAATTATGCCAATTGACTTTTAAAATGGCTGCAGCCTTTGTCGAGATGCTGTCAGTCTTCACTGTGCATCGTGTAATAGCCTCTATTAAGTGATCACGTTGGATTGAATTGATTTGCAATGCCGCACTGTTATTTCAAACCTCTGACTGGCAGAGCAGTTTGGATGATACCGTCTTTTAGTTAATGAGCATCCACAGTACTCCAGCAGATGTAATTAATGGTTAAAAAAAGAACTAGGAAGTGCTGAATCCGTAATGTGAGGATTATATCAAACACGTCTGTTTTGCTTTGAAAGAAGCTGACTAAAATACCGCTCTTAAATTTTATGTTCAAAAAATGTACCCAGAGAAAAATATGAAGAATTATGCAGAACTGCAAAACGTAAGAAGTGCTGTTTAAATTCTTATGTAAGCTCGTCTCTGAACTGCACGCTGGCCTTCCTCGTGCTTTATCCCGCAGCCTGTCCTGTCTGAAGCACAAGACTTATTGCAGAAGCAACTGCCTCTGATTTCTTCACTAGTATTAAATATGGACCTTCAAGCCTGTCAGCAGCTCCCTACTGGAGAGGCTGCGTCAACTACAATCAATATTTTGTCCTCTCAATAGCGCTTGCCATTACAATACGCACTGCAGGATATGATACACAATAACAATACACAGGTCGCAATATGATCAATAAAGAGATAGGATGAAAAATGATTAGCTTTTCTTTTGCAGAAAGAAGAATGTGAGATTATACTAACTCATACAATCAACTGTTTGAGCACAGTTGTAATGCAGGATGAATCAAAAAGGTACATGAAAGAAAAATAAAAATTGCTCAGAAAATATAGACTAAAATAGAAAAAGCTTACATATGAATAGGTATTTACAGGGTTAAGTAATCTTAGTTCTTGGGCCTTTCTGTTTTGACCATGTGGGAAATTTGGCTTGCAGCCTGGCTGAAGAGAAACAGACATCTCAGTCAATGGACAGTATGAGAGGAACAGCAAATGAGCACTAAAATTGAAACAGTAAAATATAAGTAGTACTTATAATAAAACGATCCAATAAGTACTGTGTTAAAGTGCTAAGCCTGTAAGGCAAAATGTACAGAATAAGCAAGTTTATTGCACATATTGAAATGGTCGTAAAATCATCGTTCTCCTTTTCTCTTAGTATTGTTTCTGATTTACACAACAACCAGATGTTGATCAAAGGACAGTAAATGTTGTGGTATATAATGTATTGTATTGAATCGTGTTGAGGCGCATTATACTGTACTGCATCATTGTGTCGGGACTAGCAATTTAGCTTGTGGCAAGTGTGTTAGGTTCGGGCTAATGTTGTGGCTTGTGGCTAGTGCATTAGATCAGGACACTGTAAAGCACAACTTTTTCCTTACTCTCTCTCTCTCTCTCTCTCTCTCTTTATATATATATATATATATATATATATATATATATATATGAATAGGACCTGTATCTGTTTTACAATGATGCTGATTTCTGTATTACACTTGCCATTATGTTAGCGGCAAGCTCCAAAGAGAGCTTGAACACTAACATCTCAAACTTGTAACATCCAAGTAACATTTTTTTATTTTGTATGTGGCATTTTTAAAGTGACTCAGTAAAGATTCAAACTTAAAGCCTGTCCTTCACTGCTGGAGCCAGTTAGCCTGTTGCCCGCTTAGGACAGTTAAAAAAACTACAGTTCATAGGTGACAGTCACAGTAACTGAGTGTTGTGTATACAGCTGTGCAGTTATTATGCAGTTATTAGCCTCACGAGGGGTTAAGATTTTACAGAATCCCCACGTGGTCCATGTTCTTTTCGGAGCCCTTTGCCAAACAAATAACTGCTCAAACAACCATAAACACAACATTCAGATATTTTTTATCACAAATAACACCAGACAATTCCTGAATTGGCTCCCTCATCTAACTGAGGTCAGTGACAGAATGCTTCGCTTCAGGTGCCAGAGTGCACACACAACTTCACAATGTCACCTTTTCTTACAAACTTTGAAGGAGTCTATAAAACACGATAATTTATAATGTTGAATACTCTAATAAACTGAAAATGGAGACATTAACATTTTAACATAAGGCACATTTCCAGCCACTCCTTATTGATTTGAGGCACCACAGTATTGAATTGTGTTTCACCGCTGTGTTGAATCTAATGCTGAATTTTGTGAGCTGTTACATCCCTACAGTAAATAGTTTAATATATTGTTTTTTATTTATTCTTCCATCTCTTGCTCTGTGAGGCCCATCAGTGCTGAATCCCTTTAAGGACTGTAACTGGAAACCACAGACCACAAAATACTGCATTGGTTGTAATAATTGTTACATTACACATAAAGTTTTATATCAGCTATTACATTACATCTGGCCTTATTTTAGTTTACAGCTTTGTGCTACTTCCTTGCTCTCTACATTCCCTCATCCATGCAGTGTAAAGGTCAGAGACCACCTTGTCTGTTTTTAAGGCGTCTTTACAGTCCAGAGGGTCCTGAGGTAGCCATGTGGATAGAAGCACTCCACTGTAAAACTTGACAGGTCCCATAGGAACAGTTTTCTGTCCTTCAGTGAAATCTCTCACTCTCTCTCCTCCTCTCTGTCTTGGTCTCTTTCTCTCTCTCTCTCTCTCTCTCTCTCTCTCTCTCTCTCTCATTTTGTCTTGGTCTCTTTCTCTTTCACTCTCTCAAAGCTGCAAAAAATGTCTCTTTCTCATAGATTACTGCCTTTCCCCAGTACACTGCACCCGCTCTCTCGCTTTCTGTCACTCTTTCTTTTATGCATTGCTCTCTAAAATGTTTGTACATTTATAGGTGTATGATTTTTTGCATAAAAGAAAAATGTACAAAAGTGATACCTAATGGTAAATTTGTTCTGAGACCTTAAGGAGCTGTGGAAGCCGGAAGCAAGCTGTGTGCGTTAGAAAGCTTTTAAGGATTTGTCTCAAAGATGCTGTGTTGATTTGCCTTTTATGTGTTTTGAGGCTCACTAGCTGACCAACTTCTTTATAAGCTGCATATTGACAGTGTGCTGTCCTTGAGCATTGCTTTGTGTTTAGTGCCTTTTGTGCATCTGCAGATGTATAGTACTGTGCAAAAGCATGGGACAAGTCCAAATTTACAGTTCAAATGGCTGTTAAGTACAAATTCATTTTTCAGGAGATAATTCTAAGCATATTAGATGCAAGATCTGGTAGACCACCAAAACTGTCACCATCAGATAAACAGCACACATTTCTATAATCTAGGAATAGCTCAGCCAGTTTGTATCGAGGTCCCTGTAGTTACTGAATAATAAGCCTTAGTATGTAAAAAAACCGGGATTTTAAGGGGTTAAAGCTTCCATCTCTGAGAGAGAGGAGAAAATCAAACTCCACTTTTGCTTAAAATCTGAAAAATCCACAGGTGTTTCTGTCCATCCTTCCACTGTGATAAGACAACTCCGTGCTATGGGTCTGAAAGGATGTGTAGCTGTCGAGAAGCCCTTACTGAGAAAAGAGAATAGGCAAAAAAACAAGAAAATGTGCAAATTAAACAAAGAAGCTGTTGGTGTTCTCAGAACAATGGACTGTCCATCCCAGAGTCCAGACCTCAACATCACTGAAAGTGTTTGGATTGTGAGAAGCAGAAAATGCAACCAAAGACTGAACAGTGTGGAAAAACATCCCTACAGACTTCTTTGAAAAACTGACAGCAAGCGTCCCAAAAAGAATGAAAGCTAAAATAAATAAATAAATAAATTTAAAAAAGCAGGCCAAAGGTTGGACACACTAAATACTGAAAAATCTGATATTATATTTAAGCTGAAGTTTCCTTTTAAATTCATGTTTTCAGCTTTTTTACTGACTCTGAAAAAATGAATAACTTCTACTTAATGACCATTTTGACTGAGAACTGAATAACGAATGAACGGTGGTCTGACTTTCACACTGTCCTGTGTATCCATGGACAAATAATATGTACCTAATTCCGAAACCTAATTTACATAATTATTACCTAATTCAGGAAAGTCTTATTAACCAGCTATAAAATTATTTGCTGTGCCATCTGTGCTTAAATTTCATGTTTAGACAGTAATGGGTTAATTTCATGTTGCCAAACCTTCATTATTTTACTCATCCAGAATATAATTTTTTAATATTCTGAAAATGAAGTTATAAAAAAGCTAAATTAGCTTTTTTTCATTTAATTTGAAGTCCATGCCATATAACACAAAGGGAAACAGAGTCTGTGATTAAAATGGATTTAGCACAATGGAACATCACAATAATGCTACCGTTTCATAATGAAACACTGAAAAAGCGAGCGAGGGGAACTCGAGAGATCGAGAGAGAGAGCGAGATAGCAGAAGATAGGTAGACACTGTCTCTGAGAGCCTGCTGTAATTGGAAGCACACACAAAAAGAATGTGTGCATGTTTTTCTGGACTTTGAGAGCAGCGTTTCCAAGGTTTGAATTATATGCCACCGCAGGATTAACATAGTATGGAGATGCTTTCACTGAGCCATATATATGTCAACTCCAGACCTGGCTTCTAACAAGCAGCCCTGGCCTGTCTCTTACCCTTTCTCAGAGGTAAACTACATCTTTTTTTTCTTTTTCTCTGCTGTGCTTGTATTCCAACGACAAAATAGTCTGTGTATTTCAAAAATATGTTGACCTTTCAATGAAAAGCCAAGCTTGGCGAACACGTTCAGTTATGCAGCTTCTACACCATGTTTTTAGGTTAAAAATCTGATGCTACCATGTGGATTTTTTGCCAGGTGTCAGTCCCACACGCCACGTTACTGATCCATCACTGAGGAAGGCTTTTATGTGGTCACTACAACTATTCCTGGCTTCTGACTTGCCCTTTAAAAAAGTGTGGAAAAACAGGACAGCGCTTATGTTTTCTGTCTGAGTAATGGTGTTACTTCTCTCATAAACTGCACAATGATTAATTGCAACTTTAAAAATAAAATGTGATTCGAATGCAAAAATTATGCCTATTCACTGAGCTTTATGAGGACATAATTTCCTTCAACTGCAAAACAAGTGTCCTCAACCATTTTATCTCTTTACACTCACTCCCACTGCGTACATCAAACACTTACATAAAAATATTTTAGATAAAAGGACAGTATTGTCACAAGCATAAGCTTGCTGTCATAGCAGAACCCTGTGACCCGCTGTGGCATTTTTTTCATGTTTTATTTTTTACACTGTTTGAAAATACCAGCTGCCCTTTACGTTGTGTGAACGCTTTATGATGAATGGGCCGATAGAATAGTCAAAATTACTTAATTACAGTACATACATTAAAGTTAACATTGTGTTTCCTCTGCTATAAAGTGACCATTTCTGATATACAGTCATATGCAAAAGTTTAAACATCCCCTGTCAAATTACATGATGTTTATTCCAAAATACTGTATATCCCCTTCTGAGAATTTTCAATATAACAAATTATAGACATATAAGGAAATACTAATAAATAATTAATTAGATTAATAGACTATTAGACTAACAAATTAGATTGTATTGTATTAATGATAATATAGCACCGATATTTCTAAACTACTCCCAACAACATTTATCTTTAACCCCTTAAATAGTCAGGGGGCCCAAAGTTTTCTTACACACTTCTATAATCTAAGAAAAGCACAGCTGGTTTGCATTATTCACCTGTAGTGAATAATGAGCCATAGTATGTAATAAGCCTGGAATTTTAACAAGAGAAAATTCTTGAGAATAGTCTGTAATGCATTTTTTAATAAAATTGTTGATTTCCTAAGTGAAAATAAGTTTATGTATATATAGTTATAATATGTATATTCTCATTATGTACATATATAATAAGAACATGGGTATAGGCTTGAAGTGATGGCCCGATCTAGAACATTAACATACTCTTCTTTATCATTCTCACAGCAAAATGGACGACAGGAGAGTAACTGTGTAATGTCTGTAGAACTTTTTTGTGACTGGTGAGAATTTCCAGTATGTAGGTCTACTGAACAGCTCCGCAGCGCAGTCGCTGTGTATGAATGGCCATCGTGTGTGAGCTGTAGAGTCACTGCCGCATCACTCATGTATGTCACACAGACGTAGTCAGTGTGGGAAAAAAAAGAACTCTCTGGCTCGCAAGATAAAGCGATACTGGAGTGATTTCTGAACAAGAGAGAACACTGATGCTTCGACTTTCTGGAAAGCCGTTCTGTGCTCTGAGCAAAGATCAGTCGTTCGGCTCCCACTCTGCACTGCTCACATGCTCTGATATATTCCATGACTTTTGTACAGGGCACAGTTGTTTTTTGCATTAAATGTGCAGAAGTGTGTTCCCTGGAGAGGGTGTGTTAACTTATTTTCATATAGAAAATCATAATTTGACAAGCGGTGTGTAAACTTTTGCATATGACTGTACAGTGCTGTGATATGATTGTGCTGGACTGATATATGCTGTGAAAATATGTGTACCAGTCAGGCTGTGGAGCATTCAGAGGAGAGGCTCTCTGAATTTGGTGTGCCTCTCGTAAAAGGCATTCGCCTCGTTTGCTCACTAATTAGTTAATAGTGGGGCACTTACCTGCCTAGGCCATTGCGGCGCTCCAAATGGCTGCTGTTCTGCCAGTGGGAGTAATGCAGGCAGATGGAGAGACCAGAGCGCACATTCTCTCTGCAGGCCAAGTGCACACGTGTGAGCAGTAAATTGAATCATTTTGTCAACTACTGATAAAAGCTGATTAAAGTAATGTGCTTTTCTTCATTGAGAACTCCACAAAGCTAAAAATCACAGTAAAGTGCTGGGATCTTTCACCACTCTTTGCTTTTATCCCTATTATATTGCAAATTTTTAAATGTACATATTTGACGTTTTTAGATTTAAAGGTACAGTAATTATATAAGCATGTACATGTATGCATTTTAATATTTTAATTTTAATTCTAAAAACATCTGGCCTGCTGTTTGAAAGGAAGGTTTTGACCATTTTTTTTGCTATTTCACAAACAGAAACACATTGAGCTGTTTACTCCGTTACATAAGCTATAATTTGGGTCTTTTTTGGTAGAGGTCTATTCTGTGGACCTGTAAAGGTCCATTCTGAGATGCAAAAGCCTGATTCCAGTCTAAATAGCATGAACGAGATGAGGTCATCTAGAGAGCACTTAAAGAACACTTTGTAATGTTTTAGCCACTAGGCAGGAGCGCAGGGGGCTTTCAACTTATCTTCCCCTGAGTTACGGAATGTGTGTGACAGCAGGCCGTACAGGAAATTTTTCAGATGCTTTTGAACATCAGTCTAAAACAAGCACACACATATGGGAGCTGTCTCTCATCCAAACCTCATGCTGGTTTTATGGCTTTATTGTTCAACAGTGAGTGAAATATCTACTGATACAAATAAATTATGCAGTGAACATTATGTCATTGATTTAGCCAGATATGGTGGACTGCTATTCTACTTTTAATGAAGGGAAGATGTCTCAGGGTAACTAAGGATGCATGAAAACATCAAAAGTTATAACTTCTGACTGGTTCTATGACACCTTTATAGGGCAGCAGTGAAGGCCGCTATAAATGTATTTTTTCATCCAACTGAGAGCAAAACAATGAGATCATGCTCACAATGAACAAGAACGCAGGTTAACCTAAACCAGAGCCAAAGCAATGCAGCATTTCTTTATAAAGCATTTGACCACTCTCGACTCTAAAAGCTTATCCAAGGTAATAGCAGATAATATAATGTTGTTAAGCAGTGAGTGGAGGAGAAATTGAGGCAGATGTTCAGGAAAGATGTGGAGAATGTCAGGATTATGATCAGCTGTAAAATAGTGACAAGGTTTATTATTTATTATTATATATATTATTATTAAGATTAGCTCCCACTGTAAGTCAAAACAGTGTTTAGATTTTTTTGAATGTGTCATGGGGGCCCACTAGTGGTTTGAGCCCCTGGCCATGTGCCCATAAAACCATGTGATTGTCCAGGCCTGAGTAATTTTTGTTTAGGGCATTGGTGAGTAATGTTTGTTTATTTGAGCTTGAGCTACATCTGTTCTCAGTTGGTAGCTAAGTGTCGACAGCTGGGGACCAAAATAGCTAATCAGTCAATTTGTCTACTTTAGGCTTTTACCTTCACATTTGATAAACATTTTATAAATGTTTCTGTATCTGCATCGATATCGGTAGATATGTACATGTAAAATTTCGGATAATGGCATCCATATTGGTGCATCCCTAATGGTCCCCTGGCTGCATAATGACTATCTTCCACTTCCTTTTGTGTCATAACTTGAGACACTTCGAAATCTTAAAGTGAATAAAAACAAATCTATTTTGCTTCTGTGCTGTTGTGCACAGACTTATCACAAATATAGCAGACGTTTTTTGGTATATTCACTGGCACTTTGAGTACAGACACATTCTACAGCCGTTCTGAAGCACATAGCGATGCTTTGCTCCTTGACACAATGGGGTAGTTAGAGGGTGTGTTTGTCTTGAAGGCCAACACTGAGGTGGATGGTTTGGTGAATATTTTGCCTGTTTTGGCCCTCATTGCAATTGAGCCCGAACGTCTACAGCATGAAAGAATCCCAGTGATTCAAATTATGGAAATGAACAGTGTGTGTGGACAGTGTGAGTGAGCACACATGTGGTGAAGCATGCGGCGAAGAGTAAAAAATGTTTTCTTTTATTAGTGTAATTAATGAGGGGGATTATTTGGCTGACGAGAGCTCTCAGTGTTGCGTGACTCTGCTCTGTCTTGTGCCAATGCAGCTGGCCTTGGTACTTTAGCATCACAAATGCTAAATTAGATGAGGCACTGCTCTTTTACGATAAGCCTGAAGCAGAAAAACACTTTTTCTGAGATTTCCCACTGGTACCCACAGACGAACTTACTTTACGAGTATCATCTAATAAAGAAAACTGTTGACTATTTTGTTTTGTCGTAACTTATATATCATATGCAGAGATGTCCCGTTGGCATTCCCATATGTAGTTAAGCCTTACCACTGATATTGAAATATACTGTAACTGCAAACTCCCATGCATTAGTCTACCTATTGATTATTAATGGGTAGTGGCTCACAATGTATGAAGCAGAAAGGGTGTCTGATTTTTTTTGTTGGAGGCTGACATTTGCATAATCTGTTTGTACAGAGATTTCTCTATGCATGATCCATTTGTATACAGATTTCTCTGTACCTTTAACCACTTCAACTGCCAGGCTTATATCCTAAATGGGAATTTAGGATGAAAGCCACTGATTTTTCATTTTTTTTAAAATGGCAAATTAAGTTTTCTTTGGCTTTCTTTCTATTTTGGCTTAAAGCACCTTGCATGTACATATCTGTCATAAAAGCATTACAAAAATCATTCAGGCCAAAAACTTCTCAAAACTATCATAAAAGGAGGTACCATGGGGTACCTTTGCATTAAAATCTTTGGATGTCTGGTTCCTATCACCACCACTGTGAACAATTCTGACTCGATAATTTCCCTAGAATGGCACATTTCACATCAAATCTCTCAAATCACTGTTTAGATGTTAATATCTTAATTCTACAGAAATTTTGCTGAACTTGCTAAACTTCCCCTCTAAGGCTTATGTAATAACTTCATGTAAAACAATGCAGATTGGCTATGAGGTATTCATGAGATACAAGGGTGAGGAATAAAAGCCTGGTCCTGCCAGACTAAAGGGTTAAGTGTTCTGTTATAATTGACCCACAAGATCAATCATCCAGAATCCACTGCTCCTGTTGAATGGATTTCAACATGGGGACCGTGCTTTTTCATATTCCATTCCAGAGTATAAGAACCTCGATAAGGAGTGAACTCAGTGTGCTATCAACTGTACTGGTAGTCACATAGTTTGAGCTACATCAGAAACTTCAAAATGTAGTTATACACCTACCACACATGCAGTCATAACGTTATTGGACTCATTGTGTGTAAGGAGATGAAAGAGCGGGCTGGGGCGGGTGGGGGTCTGGGATGGAGTGAACAGCTCCAGCCAAGCAATAAATGCAGTGCAAGTGAGCTGATGCATGAGAGTCGGCCCAGCACTGGGCTGATAACTGCTCTGCTCTTCGGGAGATCTGCCAGCAGACCTGCTTTGTTCCGCCCATATCCAATTTGTGATTGTCAAAACATTCTCTTGGCTGCTCCGCACATGTTTGACAGCTCCGTGCATGCCTGACCATTTGCATAAGAAATGGTGTTTTGCAGGTATTTATACCTTTTCCTCCATGACATTTAACAAAAAGTCACAAACAAGATCAGGGCTTTTTCAGGCTCGAGTCATTCAGTATCTGTACATTTGATAACAGTAGGCAAGGAACGTCAGGAACATGAACACTTTAATTTTGTTTGTAACTGGAAACCCTCCGTGCCTACACTGTAGGGCTCAACAGACAAAATGTTGTCAACAGTGTCCACACCGATTTTAAGGAGCTAAAAATTGTGACATCCAGTAACATTATTCCAAAGTCTGTACAATATTCACAAAAAGAAACATACTTCAGTAGTTTTAGTTAAACAGTGATTTACTGACTGATATGATTGTCAGTTGCAGGGATGTGCGATATGGCAAAAATTTCATATCACAATACTTAAAGACATTTATTAGATACACAGCATATACATATTGTGATATTTTGATCCACAGACACAATAGTATGTTAATGCTACATTTAAAAACATTTTACAGACTGCACTGCACTAAATCCAATTAAACAGGAGTAATTATGCTTTGTAATGAAACAGTTGTTCAATGTTCTTTAAGTACTGATGATATCCACAATATGCTCAGGAAGCGCATTGTTATCAGATAAAAATTTATTATGATAACAATAATATATTATCATATTGTTCACCTCTTGTTAATAGTTAACTGTAAATTGTCAAATATGACCATAAAATTTGGGGATTAACCAAAATTTCAGTAACCAAAAATGGCACTTTTGGTTTTCATGAACACTCTGAACATTTTGACCAAAAATAATAATAATAATAAATAAATAAATAAAATAAAAAAAGAATTAAGTAGGCTTACCATTAAGTATCACAATGTAAAATTTTACAAATAATTTTAACTGCAGTGAAATTAGAGTAAAAGTGCTTCTCCGCTCTTATGTGTTTTCATGTGTTGATCGGCGCAAAATGTTGGCTGTGTGGAACTATTTCATCATTTCTATTAAAAGCTTTAGATACTCTATAATCTCTGTTCATGTTTAGTATCAAGAGGCAGTACAACAGCTAAGGACGTCTTCATTACAGGTTTGTTTAAATCTCAAAATTGCAACATTGACCAGAATAAAAATCACAATTAGATATTTTCCCAAAATGACTGAGCCCTTTTATTAGTGCTTTATCAGTGGAACCTTAATATCGCCTTATGTTGTTGCCAGCACATACATCAGCTGAGCCCTAATACACAGCAGAATCCACTGTCAAATGAACTCTTACAGTGTTCATTAGTGTCCTGCTGGACCTAAATGGACACAGTAGGTGTTAATTCAACATGTCAACATTAATTCAGCAATTCAGGTGTTCATGCAACACAGGGGATTTTACTGTGAAGCCTGGAATGTTCGACTCATTGTGTTACCGTTTTCCAGAGATGGAAAATAAGATTGCATGCTGGAAAAGAAGTAAAAATCTTTGTCCATTAAGCATTATTTTATGTGTAGGACTTATTTTTCCCATGAGCCTCCATTGACTGCTTACTGCTGTCTATGATTCCTTTTCCTGTGTCTGCTCCCCGAGAGCTATTTTGGTATTGTCTTCCCTCTTCTCTGATTTACAGCTGAAATGTTTGTTCCATTAACCAAATACACCCATGTCGCCATTTTATCTTTTCATATGCCTCTATAAAGCTCATATATGGTTTCAAGATTTGCTTCCAAGGTCTCCCACACAATTTCGAGATTTAGTATTGGGATTAAGCCGGATTTCAGTCCTGCACTGTACGTAGCGAAGCTCCTGATACAAATTCCTTCATTTTTTGCAGGCACATGTTCTTCTAGAGAACTGCTGCCCTCACTGTTAACAGTGGCACATACTCCATTGCCTCAGCTGATCAATGGACACACAGATAACTCTTTAACGTTTGCCCATCTCTTCCTGTCAGAATACGCATCAATGCAGATTCTTTTTCCCTTCACTTGCTTTAGGGAAACGTGCATGACCTTTCAAAAGACCGTCTCGGCAGTATTACCTTGGATTTTTTCCTCCTTTCTATCATCTGGCTTTTTTATCTTGACTGATGCTGTCATGTTAAATCTGTCCTCAGCTGTCTGCCTCTGAAAAGCAAAGACAAATGTCATTGCTATATAACTGTAAAAGAAATCAGAGGAGACGAGCCTTTTCATATAAACAGTGAAAGAGGACTAGATAAAATAGCATTAGTCCACCCCATGACCCCCCCCCACAATAAAAAACATTCTTTTACATATCTATGAAATGATCTGTACTCAAATAGGAACAGAATATCGTCATAGTCTCCACCTCTACTTAGATGTTAACTGTGAACTGTCAAATATGACCATCAAATTTAGGGATCAACCAACCAAAAATAGTCAAAAATGGCACTGAAGACCAAAACATTTGACCAAAAAAAAGTAAAAAACAAAACAAGTAAGTAGGACTACTATTTAGTGTCACAATGTAACCCTTTACAAATAGTTTTAATAGTAATGAAAATGAGATTAAAGCTCTGTTTGTTTTCTCCTCTGCCTCTGAATAGAAAAGGCAAATGTTATTGCTATACAAATGTAAAAGAATTCAGAGGAAATGAACAGCATCTCAATATAAACAGTGAAAGAGGACTTGCTAGATAAAATAGCATCGGTCCACCCCCATAACCCTACCCCACACAATAAACAACATCCTTTTGCATATCTATGAAATGATCTGCACACAAATAGAAACAGAAATCAGTTTGTCAAGTGAAAAAAATAGCAAAAAGCGGTACAGCAAAATGTCAGGCCTGTCAAAAAGGTCTGTTCCCAAGCATGCCAGTCTCATCCAAGCAGAAGTCTACTCACATGTGTTTGCATTGTAGCTCACGCAAAGCTAATAAAAGTTCACAACATTTGAAGCAGAGGGAAAATTAATCAATATTTGACAGGCAGGCAGAGCAGAACGCTTGAACCATAAAACTGTGAACACGGGCAGAACTGTGAACGAGTTCATTTATAGACTGATCTGTCTAGAATTAAAAACAAAAGCTGAAGGTGAATGCAGGAGAAGAAGGTCCAAAATATGTGGATCCATGGACGAGCCTATGTGATGTTGAATATCTTTGAGTCGGGTATCATCCATCTGTGATCCTGTTCAGAAACCTCAGATAAAATTTGATTATGTTCTATTATCTGTTTCACAGATGTGTAGGCCAAAATGCTGTCACCATACAGTACTGGTCTACAGTGTAGCTGACCGCTGTGCTGTCTGTTCTCAGGAATGGTTAATGTAATGCTTATAGAGCGCTCGAATAGAAATATTGATTTTGCATTACACAGTATGTATGTGTATGTGCTGACATCTTCTTTGGCAGGGACTGGTGTTTTGTTACAACAGAACTTTAATCAGCACCACTGAAGTCCAAAACTGTGGAAAATAACAGCTTAAGTTCAAAACTTTGTTATTGCTTCAGTGTGAAATATGTCTTTGTAGTTGAATGCAGTGAAATGTTAATGCATGGTGCTTCAGGAGCGGGCCTGTGGGGTTGATGTGAACTGATTAAGCTCCAAATTGCACACTAACAGCCTGTATGACTCACAGCTGTTGTTCAGGGCCTCTAAACAAATGTAGAGCTCACTGCTAAAACCTGCTATTCCCGGGTTTCTAAGTGCGTTCCCTTATTACACACAGTAACAGTCAGATATCAAAGGTCTTCGTTAAGTTTTTGCCTCTGCATGAAATGGCTTTTAAAGGAAAAAAAAAACAGTGGCCAATTACTTAAAGCAGAGAGATTCGGAATTTTATGGAACCATATGGTAATTCCGTCTTCAGAAAAGGACCATCAGGAAAATGAATGTTTTCACAGCAAGCTGCCCCAGATAAGAGTGGCTTGAAACGTAGCTGGACATTTAGACGGAGCTGAGCAGCTGAGCAGCGGAGCTGAGTTGGGGCGCCCTGCCTGCTGATGATTTGTGGAGAGAACCCGGGGGTCGGACTGAATGAGATAGGAATCAAGTGCTCGCAGAGTAAGGCCAGGTGACTAGCATTGGAGAGGCTTGCCAGGGCACTTGACATCACTGCCCTCCCTATATTCTACTCCATTTTGTTGGAGATAAAGGATGGATTTCTTGCTGAAGTGTGCTCTGCAGGGATTGCTCTGATCTATATGACAAGAACCTCAATCTTTCTGGCCACTCCAAGTTCAACACACTCCAAAAGCACAAATCAATAGCTCCCTTCAAGGTTACTGTAGCTCCACTTCACCTTCTCATTCTAATCTGATATTCATACTTAAAAGGTGACACACAGAGGTTGTGGCTGTACTGCTGTGGAATTTATCCCACTAATAATCCCACTAATATATATTGTAACATATCTAACATAATTCAACATCATGATGTTTAAATTTTCTCAATATGAATATTCATTGACTTTAAGTTGGAATTTTTACCTGGGATGCATTGGAACTCTGAGCCGATCCTGTTTCTGATATTTTTAGGTACATACAGTACTGTGCCAAAGTTTTAGGCACCTAAGTAAATTGTTTAAAACCATTTTTCTCATCAGTAACTGTGTTTTTGCCTGTAAACCTCTATATGTCATTAGAATAAATACATATAAACATGAATACATCAAAAAGTAACAAAATGTATTATTTTCAATAAAGTAGCTGATTTATGAGTTGGTTTAAGGAACACAGGTTTGGTTCCAGATTTCTCCCAGATGTCCCCAGTCATCACATGGACTTAAATTCCATCAACAGCACACTAGATTCAACACTGGTTAGACAAATCAGGTATTAGAAAGGAACTACAAATAACAGTGGATGAACACTTTGACATACGTACAATCACTACTTATTGTATTAATATTTGTTGTATTTATTACGTCTTTTTCCAAGCGACTGTACACTTACTGATTTTATAATATAATATTATCAGGTGCCTAATACTTCTGCACAGTACCGCATCTGCAGATGTTAATTCTCATGCAGATACATTAACATTTATGTTACGCTATGTTTAGTGTAGAAATCAGGACTACATCTACCTGGATCCACATTACAGAGAAATATAACACACACTCTTAATGTCCAAAAGTTTTTAAACACCTGCTCATCCGTCCTTTTGAAATCAAAGGTATTAATACAGAGTTTGTGCCCTCTTTGCTGCAGCAACAGCTTCCACTCTTCGGGGAAGACTTAACACTAGATGTTCGAATATTGCCATGAGGATTTGATTGCATTCAGCCACAAGAGCATTAGTGAGGTCAGGTACTGATGTTGGATGATTACTTCTGGATCACAAACTCCATTCCCAAACTCTTCCCAAATATATATGATTTGTACCCCTCTAGCTGATGCCTGGCATTGGGCACGGCGATCTTAGACTCATATTCTGCTGCTCCAGATAGTCCAATCTATATAAAGGATATATAGTGTATCAGTAGAGGGTTAAAAGTGCAGTAAAATGAATAAAATGTGAATATTTTAGCTTAGTAGCCCAGCGTTACCCAAATTATCCTCTCTTCTGTAGCACAATACTTGCATCATATAATATCAGTTCATATTATTGCTCATGCATTGGCCTGTGGCAATGATTTATTTTGAAAAAAATAATTATCTGATGATAACAATATGATTCTGATATCATCACATATCCCTTATTACACTTTCTTGCGGCACATAGATGTATTAGCACTGGAAGCTTTAAGAGGGTGCATTTTTGCTCCATGTTCCCTTTTGAAATGATGCAATGCACTTAAAAGTCCAATCATCTGGGCACGCTGAAAGAGGCAGATAATGATTTATGTTGAAAAGATGATTGAGTATTACTATGAAAGAGTAGGAAGTGCTGTTTGGATGCAAACCAGTTTACTAAAGGAAAACAGAGATCACCATCCCAAAAGGAAGGCGTTCTTATTTTGGAATTTCTGAAAGCCTTCAAAGCTTTAATTGTCCAAGTATGTATGAACAACGGAAAAAATAGCAAGAAGTTGCTTATTTCTCATAGCACCTTTCCTACTTCCCCTGCAGTTTCATATTAGAATGTAATACTGCTTCCATTTCTCCTCCATTCAGATTACGTGATAGAGCTGTGCAATCTAGTTTGAAGATCATGCTCCTGAGACCTGATCCCATCGTTGCGTGATATCTGATTACATGTCTGATTATGCAACATCTTTGTTATGATATTTCGAGCTGACATCAAAGTAGCAGCTTTGTTCCCAGGATAGACCTGCCAGTCTTTCTTTACTCTTGACTACATGCTAAGCGTGGAAGAGCGTGGAGCAGACTTCCTTTCTGGTGCCGGGCTTCCTTGTTTTGATCTCTGAGAGATACACGCAGTGTTTTTTTTGATGAGTTCCCACCCACTGGTCAATGCCCCTCCATTTACTGTGGACACTTAAGAAGCACTGATAAACATTTTGGACACGTCAGAAAAGAGCCAGCACGTCTCAGACATGTCACGATGAAAAATCATCAGATCAACTTTCACCTGCTTGCACTACCAATGGCTATGGCAGCTGATGTGGCAGAGATATAAAGATAAAATACCACAGACTCAAAGACAAAGACATGGTTAAATGATCATGTAGTACCAGTTATGACCATTGTTTTGATGTTTAATTGTAACAAGTAAACAATTGCATACGCTTTTATGATTTTAAAAAACTTCATTATCAAAGATAAACAGAGACAATTTTAAAAGGACTATATATGAGTTCCAAAACGGATTAAAGACCACTTTCAAGCCTTTTTTTTGAAAAACATTGTTGGGAGTGAGCTGACACATAGAAGAAGCACCAATGCCACAATATGATTAATGCCACCTTTATATATATATATGTATATATATATATATATATATATATATATATATATATATATATATATATATACATATATGTATACATATATGTATACATAGGTATATATTATATTATAATATATACAGCATTTTGAAATTAAACTCTTCATGGAGGTATAGTCATGTTGATATTTGCTGTTATTCAAAAATAATGTATACAGTGTAGTTATAAGCTAGACATTATGTATTTTGGGAGCACACACATTTTCTAAGCTACTTATCCTTCTGGGTCACGGTGGGGAGCAGGAGCTTATCCTAGCTGTATTTTGGGAACATCAAGAACTTATTAAATCAAAAATAATATTCTTTAGTCATTTATTTATAATCATTTCATGATAAATATTCTGGATATTAATTTTATTATGACTTCAATCTAAAATTCCTCCATTTTCTTACAGCTTCTTTATAATTATTTACAAGAATCGTAATAGAATTATTGAAAATGTATGGCAAAAATGGTTTGATATGAATGAAATTATATGAAAAGTCTAAACTTTTGATTGATTAACAGAGAGGGTTAATTTCACCAAGCAGTCGTGCACTGTATCATTTTTTTCTTTAGTCAATATAAAAACAGTATATAACCTATAAATTGTTTAAATGATTATTTTCTATGATACCAGGGCATCGTGAGCTTGCAGACTGAGAGTGAGAGGGGTGTAAGGAGCTTCACTGAAATATTGCACAGTAGACAGGCGTACCTGTTTATTCATATAATATGAGCTCAGCTTCAGCAGATCTGTAGGTGTAGATAAATGTCATATGATGCCCACTCTGCACATTCATTATTATTGGGTGGATATATTCAAAATGTAATCTTGAATATTGTACACGTGCACAAATGACCTGTAAGTAGGAAGCTTTTTGTTAAGCGAGGAGCTTAGAAGCCAGAAGGCAGACTTTTATAACTGAAGTGTTAAACGAAAGAGAAAAGTTATGAGCTTGTCCGATGTTCTTTACAACATGTCCTGCATGACAAAACGTACAAATCCAATTTACTGTTCCCTGTGATACAGAGGCTGGTGACAGAGTTAGACAGTGGCTGCGGGGGCTCGGTCTCATAAAAGCCCCAGCTGATGCCCAAAGGCTGCTGAAGATTAGAGATCTATCACCAGAACTGTGGCTGCAGTTTATTCTGCATTTTAATCAGAGGTTGTCAGTGAGCCTCATAAAGCCACGAGGACATTGGGGCCATTTTTTATTTTATTTAACAGCGAGCGCTCTTCGTTTCCCCTTTTCTCCAGTTCCTATAATTCTCCTGTAATTCCACAGTAAAGTGTTGCAGTGGAGCGTACACTCTGGTCTAGTAGGAGACGGCAGCTGGAGCACATGTGGCACTTGGCTGGCTCAGAGCTGGACGCCTGAGATGGATTAGGTGCAAATGTGACTCGTCATGACAGAGGGCTCCGTTTGGAGCGGAAGTAGAGGCTCATGAGTCAGAAAGCTCTGGGAGGAGACGCACTGGCTTCAGTCAGACTGAAGAGAAGGTGGAGAGGTGCAGGATTCCCCTGAGTGAAATCGCACATCTTTTTAGAGGTTAGATCAGAGGTAAAGGCGCAGGAGACAGAGCAGGACAGATAATAAAGACTTCACCAGAGCAATTTATACTCTTCAAGCCAAGTGAGTGCAGCCCCAATCGCTTATCAGTTGTTTTATTAAGAAATGAAGCATAAAATAATGCAGAGCCTGGAGCAAATATTTTACTAAATATGACCAAAAGTATGAATTCGAGGACAGGTTTCTGGAAATAATCAATCATTACTTGTTGCAGTTATTGTCAGCAGTAATAAAAGCATACTGTCATTTAATATGAATTATTTCTCACTTATGGAAACTGGTATTGAGATTTTGACAGAAGTTTGGATTCTGAGCTTTCTGGTAATACCACAGTTGTAATTTGAGTAGAAAAAGAAATGTTTCTATGATTTGAATGATATTTAGATATTTTCACAGCATTGAATAATATGATCAATAAAATGTTTTTTATTCACATACTGCACTGAACAAAATACAGTTAAACAGAGCTAGTTATGCTCTCTTTGTAATAATAATACTGTTTGCTATCCGGTGTCAACCAGAGCAGGATGGGTTCCCTTTTTGAGTCTTGGTTCCTCTCAAGGCTTCTTCCTCTTGCTCTTAGGGAGTTTTTCTTGTCACTGTCGTCGCTGACTTGCTCATGGGGGCTTGGACTCTGGATTTTTCTGTAAAGCTGCTTTGTGACTACGCCTGTTGTAAAAAAACGCTAGATAAAGAAACTTTGACTTGACTTGACTTGACTTATAAAGCAATGCAGGCAGTAGGTCTGTTTTGTTTAAATTCTGATGACATCCACAATATAATCAGAAAAACATATTGTGCGGTTATTTACCACAATAAATATTATCATATTGTCCAGTCCTTTTTATGTACAGTCTTGTCTCGTAAAGAAAAACATCCTTTACATGTTTTGTCATTATCTGACATCAAATCAGAGGTGCAAACACAAACCTGTCAATACAAAATATAAATTGAATAAAGATGTTCATTACATAATAATGTAATTAGTTACAAATACATTTAGATAGTATTGCAAAAAAGTTTAGTAAGAACTCCGGATGTCTAAGGGTTAAGAAATCAAGAACACTATCCTATACACTGCAGTCCATAAGTAATGGAGCGTGAGTGTAAGTGCACTCTCAGTTGGGTTCAGGTCAGATGAGTGACTTAGCCATTCAAGAATATTCAGTTTTTGTCTGGAAAACTCAAAATTGTTTCTTAGTAGTTGGGTTCAGTCATACTAGAAGGTCTGCAAGGTAAAGTGATGTCTATTGCAATTTTTAGGCATTCAGTTGGATCTGAATTGTTAAAATGCTTTACTACACATCCTCCTGCTGCTGTCTGCAGTCACATCATCAATAAAGACTAGTCAGGCAGTTTCACTGGCGACTATATATGCTCATGCCAGCCTGTTTCACAAATGAGGTGGAAGGTTTTGGTAAGGAGCAGTTCCTTTTTTTAGCTCTAAATGCGCCCCCCCCCGCCCCCTCCCGCGCCCCCCATCAGTCTAGAAAAGTTGAATGTTTCTTATCTGTCTAATAGATTTTTACAAGAAATACTATACTTGATGTACTTTTTATTTAATTGTAAGCTGGCTTTTTTGTTTATGAGGCATATCAATGGTTTGCATATTTGTAAGCTCCTGAGGTCTCTTTAGAGCAGTCTATGCCTACATTATTATAGGAGGGCTGTTATTATCGATTATATTACTAATTGAGGAACTGACTGATTATTTTGATAATTAATTGGGTATTAATTGTATAATTATAATTGTATAATTATTTTTAATAAAATCTCAAAACCTTTAGGTCCCAGTATTGAATTTTTGGATCTATATTAACATTTTTAGCGTAACACATAGAGAATGGTTTAGTAGTGTCATAACACACCTTCATATGTAAATTGGTTGCCCTTTATGAGCTAATGTAATTTCAGCAGTATATTTTGGGTCAGAATACTAGTTTTATTCATACATATATGATTTCAATCTTCAACTGCATTATAAAATGATATCTTTTCAACTGAAACTGCATAATGTTAAATCAAGATAATATTAAATGAATACTGTAGCTGATCAGTCATTAGTCTTTCTCTAATTATGTTTGTCCCACATTTATATGTCCTTACTGCCACACTGACCAAATGACCTAAAAGTTTTTTCAAAGCTAAACAAACCTTTTTTCGAGTTAATCAAAAGATTACATGGACAAAAGTGTGGGTTAACCGGAAAGCAAAGTAAATATCTTTTCATTTTCTGTAGAATATAAAACTATTGTATTTACATTAAACTTTAAAAAAAAAAAGAGAGAAATTTTGGGCTAAATGTGGGTGAGAACAAACTGAGTATGAAATTTCTAAACCAATCCAACACTTTATGAAGGTAGAGCCCAAAGTAGTAGGCCATGCTACACTCATCAACACAGTCCAATAGACAACAAACCAGTAATTAGCCCACGGTAATAACATGAAAAAAGTCCCCCCAAAAACTACACTTAAGCATGATGCATGTCGCATGTGCAGAGAAAACATCACGTGGTACATGTAAAGGGAAAACAGCTCCGTTAGCTAACGATACCATTTCGCTAGCTGTTGACTACTCTAGATGTTAAAAGAGCATTAATAAAGTAATCCAGCACCCAAACTTGTTTTGTCCTCAAGCTGTCCCCAGATACATGTTCTTGTTATGAAATCGTGTCTGGCCTTGTGAGGCTGTGGCCATCCATGGTCTGCCAGGTCATGTGCTGTCGCTAAGCTCACCACTGCATTCTTGCAGTTTAACACTGGCATTGCTACCTCATTAGTCCTCATATTGAGAGACAACAGCCACAGACTTCAGATGCAAATCCCACTTCTAGAATCAACTCTAGACGTTAGCTGTATTGCGTATGAACTATCAAACTATCGCAAAGATGTACAGCTGGCCAACAAACAACTGAGCTGGAAATTGTCCAGTTAGCTTTAGGCCTCTAAAACGAAAACATGTATAAAAAGGGCTTTAATACATCTATGGTTCATCTTATATCAACATATATGCTCTAAAATTAAAGCTGATAATCTGCACTTGGCAGTCATGATTTTATTTTGTATCTAATGTGTTGATTTATGGATCCAATACAACTAAAACCGTGTCACTTGCAAACTTCAGGGACATCAGCCATGTATCATCAGCCAATATTTTCACTTGGAGTTTTCCTGTCACCCCTCAACCCTGCACTGACTGAGAAGTGATGGCACAGTCTCAATTTCAGTATCACTCAAGCCCTCTGAACCGCATTGTGAAATTGTTTCTGTCGTCAGATAATAAAGGCTATGAATATCCATTGTGCATCACAGGGAATGGCAGGCAGCTTGGTGATAGAATTTCTCATCACTTTAAATGAAGCTGACACTTACTCAGATAGGCCTGAAGGTGCGCCAGCGGCCATGTGAGGTAACAAGTCACAAGACGTCATTACCCCATCTGAAAGCACACAATAGAGCTGGAGATTTCAGTGAGATGATTGAAGGAGGCATTCAGCTATGGTTTCCAGACACGTGTCTAAGTTCGAACGTGAGATATTGTTGATTTGAAAGGATAAAAAATGATTTTAGTTGCACTTTTTTAACAACTCAGAAAAATGTCTTTGTTTCATGGAAAAACCTTAATAACCAGTCAGTAGAAAGGTTTCAGGAAATAGAAATTCCAGTAGTCGCCATCCAAAGGCTTCAGCAGTCAGGCATCACTTCTCCACATCTCCACTTAGCTCCATCATCTCATCTCATCTCATCTGAGAGAGATATGGCTTGATGTGAAAGTGAAAGCTCTTCTCTCAGAAAATCCCTGCAGGAGTGCTGCTGCTGTGCGGAGCAGGAATGGCGCTGGAAAGCCACTAGACGCAGCTAATCTGCACGTAGAAGCTGTATGTGCCTGTACTTGATCTGCATTACCGCTGAGAACATCCAGCCCTCAGGCAGGACCGCGCTAGCAGAGAGCAGAGCAGGGCCTGCTTAGTAATTGCGCTTTTTTAAGTGGTTGCTGAATTATGGACACTCCATTGAGTGCATTTTCCTGTCCACTTGTTGAGATTGCTCAGGTCCATTTTGGGGCTATATACATGTCACACCTATTAAAGCCAGCTAATGGCCCATTGCTGTAGAGTTGCCATACTTTTTGGCACTGCCTCAGCAGGGCTAATGCGTGGAGAAGCGAAGCACTTCATGTACCCAGACACTCTCAATCAGGTACCATCTCCTACTGTGTAGCAACCATGATGATGCTTTTCAGAAGGCCAGCTTTTTCCTTGGCAGAAAAGGCACAATAAGAAATCACATATGAAGTCAAACATTCATGCCGTCGCTGTGTCTGCAAATTGGTAATGCTTTTTTTAGTGTACGTTATTTTTTAAATGTATATTAATGTGTTAAGATTTTATTGAAAATAATTAAACAGCATTTCTATTTAGGGCTGCATGATAATGGAAATTCCATATCGAAATTGCAACATTTTGTTGATATATAAGTAGCAATAGCAATATATAAAAAAACACTTTAGTGAATCTTTGATGACATTGGCCTGCGTCATTTTTATCACATGATTTATATTTGTTGGATTGCATGAATTAATTCGTGCACCAACAGAGTACCAACTCAGGAGAGCTTGATTTGGGGAGGATACTGACAGTAAACAACAAAACATTTAATGATTAGTTAGATGACTCATTTGCATATTATAGCCCTGTATTGCAAAGTCTAATATTGCCATAAAAATTTGCAAACAATATATGGTCCAACCCTATAGGGTGAGAAGGATGGTGCTATTTTATTGCTATCGTGGTAACAGTTTGATCTGAGGGGGGCCTGGGGGGTCCTAAACTTCCCATAAGAGAGTAAGAATAAAGGGGTCCCCCATTAGGGAGACAAAATTGAACCCGTGTTATTTTCTTTTTTGTAAAAAAATGAATGTCCTGACACGAGGCCAGTCCGAATTTATAACTGTGCACCAAGCCACATTGCTTCGGTTTGAAGAAGCTTAAAGCTTAAGTGCATTTTAAATGGCTGAGAAACTTTAGATCCCTTTGACTTCAACTTGCCTGCTGGCAAACATTTTTTATTATCTAAGTTATATATATATATATATATATATATATATATATATATATATATATATATATACATACATATATATAATTATTAATTAACTAAGAAAAAGTAGGCCATTAAAACTGCTTGTCTTGTCCTCTTATCAGCTTCTAAATGCCATGTGTAGTGTCAACAGATAAGTGCAGTGTCATGTAGCAAATCGCAGCTGCACCACGTAGAAAGCTCTGCAGTGAGAGGGTTGATGTTAAGCTCATTTTTATACTCTTTTCATAGAAATTTAGTGAAAAAAAGTTTTACATAATTTATACATTTATCACATTTAGTATCAGCTCTTCATGAACTGTTCTCGAGTTGAAAGATATGAGGTGAAAAAGACGAGGCAGTAACGTTGGCTGAGGTAACAGACCATTAGTTTTTGTCTGTCTATCTAAAAGGCTTTACTGTCTTTCTCTGTGTAAATTTCAAGCCACATGTGATCTACTGTGGCTTTTTGTGGTCTCATTCTGGGTTTAATTTAAAGCAATACTGGCAAAATAAAGCCGCACTGCAGCGCTCAGAGAAACTGAGCAGAGCTCAGAGTTGCAGAGCACCGGCACATGTTGATGCCGAATGTCGACACTGGTCTGTGCAGTTTGCAGTTTGGAGTTTGTGGACATGGTGGGTTGCGGCACATCCAGTGTGCAGTAGCCTTAAGTGTAAAAATAATTTATATTGATAGAGATATGAAGTTAAAAGACTCTTGTCTAGCAATAATTGTGAAAAAAGTGCAGACATAAACCTCACAAAAATATGCTGTGAAAACTATATGCATCAATACATCGGTCACCTCAGAGTCACACTTTCCACTGGGGGACCCCGAAGACCTCAACCACAATTTGAACCCTGGTCACAGTGCGGTCTTCTGGTCATATTGTAATATTGTCAGTACTAAAAGCTAAAAGAATACTGATGAACTGCATGTTTCATTATAAAGGAAGCATAATTAGTTCTTTTTAATTGAATTAAGTGCAGCAAAGTCGAAAATGTTGAATAAAAATCACTGAACTCATAGTTTTTGGCACTACTGGTACATTCTGTCAACTCATCAAATCTCACATATCATGTATCAGGGCATCGCTAGCCCAGTTTTACGCGGGCTTAAGACCCTAAACGTTATTTAGCCCCTCTTCTCAAACAAATGTGCATGACTAGTTCAGATCATCTGTAGTTTATTCTCATTCATCCCGTGACCTAATGCAGCACTGCCTCTGCTGTGCTACTGGAGATTTACTAATGTAACATGAAAAGTGGAACCCCTGGCTTGGCCAATTACATCAGACCTTGTAAGCTGTAAACCAGTCATATCAGACCTCATAAATTGTAAGCCAATCATATCAGACCTGGGGAGGGTCTCTGGTTTCGCTTGCTCTGTAACATAATGTAAGTTGGCAACTGCTGAAGTTGAGACAAGATTTTGGCTAAAAGCTCACAAAAAACAGACGTTATTCAAAATCTGTAGTAGGCAAAGTGAAAACGTAAGTAGTTACAGATTGAAGATTCGGGGTAAATTATGGTCAGCATTGCTGGCTATCAAGTTTTTGCTTTGTTGCTTTTAGCAAGGTTAGCTAACTTTGGGTTTATGTGAGGCAGAGAAAAGGAGTTGACAAGCCAACTAGTGTAGGAATTCGAAGAAACTTCATACTGAGAGTGTGAGAGTGTGAATGAGCAACAGAGTTAGACATAACATTATTAACAGTTCTTCATAATTTTTGTTTTTATATTATTGTGATACCAGTATTTGCCAGATGTTGTTGCTTACAGTAAGTTAGTGTCAGTGAAAAGGTCATATAGTGTTAATCATAATGCAATTTTATATCCCTCAAATCCTAGACCTGTAGATGAACATTGAGGTGACAGCTCCACCAAAGGCCTATCAGAGGAGAGTTTTACCAGTTAAAACAAAAAAAAGTAAATAAAATAAATGCTAGATCTCTCATTATTTCCTTGAGTTGAATAAATAAATGTATTACTAAACACAGGAAGAGAGGGAGAGAAAGAAGCTGAAGGAGACTGACAGGACTGAAGGAGCAGATCTGATGGAGGTTAGTGATCAAGAAGAAATCGAGGGAGATTTCAGTTAAAATTAATAACGAATTTAATTGAACTTAACTGAGAAAAATATTTGCCACTGTAACCATGAAATTCTTCTAGCTTATTAAATATGCCTACAGAGCAAAAAGCTCTTTCTGATTGCACCGAGACTGAACTGTTCTATATTCTGTGTATATGAATAATGTATTTAGGACCTTGCAGCTTGTCTAAGAGTAAGGAGATAGCATTGCTTGACTTCAGTACCTTTGTTTAGTTTGTGCCTGTTGTGAGGGGATGAATACAGTGTTTAAGTCATACTAGCTCTGCAAATTACAAACTATAAAGAGATACACCTACTGTGTGCCAAATGGGCCAAATAGACATTTTTGATATATTCTCTGGCTGTTGCTACTCTAAAAGTTCATGATGAACAGACCTGTTGGGGCCATTGAAAAAATTCTCCTGTGGGTCCATGCCCCCAGACCCCCAAATAAAGGCTTAGCTCCCTTATTCCCAAACCTCTAGTGACACCTCTGTGAAAATGTCTTTAAGTATAATGCTAGATTTTTGCCATATACAACCTTAGGGCAGCGGGCATTTTCAAAAGGTGCAAGAAAATAAAACAGAAGAGAATGGAGTTGAAGCGACAATGTGCTGGATAAAATAGTTAGTAAACTTAGTGAAGCATAAAGAAATCCTGCTTGGCTCAGTGGCACAGATTAGATAGCACGCTGCCTTTGTTTACAGTTTCAGCACAGAGCACTGACCTGTAGAAGATGCATCACAGGTAACATCTCCCCAATAGCGCTTTACTGTTTGTGCTTTTTGCTTTGCTGCGTCCCAGGCATTCTATCACTGTTGACTGTAATGGCTCGCAATTCACTTACGCCACATTTTCGTAAATGGAAGATGATATCAATACACGCTGCACTGTCATTTCTCTTCCCCAAAAGACTTTCTCTGTAATGAAAAGAAGCAGGAATTCTCTAACGAGGCCCCATCCTGAGCTGCCAGGTAAGACAGAAGAACTGGAGCAAGAGCGAACCCAAAGACTCAGAGGAAATTCAAACAGCCTGAGGGGAGCCTTCCCCACTGCCTTTCATCTTTGTGTTTCAGTTTGTTGGGCAAGTGTCTTTATGCTAGACCTGTCTCTGGTGCCAGATCCACTGTGTTGAACAAGCTTAAACAACACTGAAAGCACTACATGACATGCAGTAATACACAGAGCCAGACTTGACCACAATTTATGTTAACAATAATTAATAATCTTCTTAGACATGCATATCATTGAGTGGACTCAGGAACACAAGAGCCTACAGACGGCACTTTTTAAAAATACAGCATTGTAGCGTGGCAGGATAGAGCCAGTGAAGGGCTTGGGATCACCATAAATAAAGGCTAGTAGTGAGTCACTGCTAGAGGACCACACCTGGCTGTGTTACTGAAAAGCTTTAAGGCACATCATTTTTCTCATCATGAACTACTGGTCCTGGTCCAAACAGGCTTTCTAATGAATTCAGTTATTACTGCGTTTTAGATGTGATGCTCCAGGTGTAACTATTAACAATGTGTCATATTGACTTTTAGCCACTTTTTGTGTTTTGGGAGGATCAGATAACTATCTGATTGTTAAAAAGCCAAGAGTAAACGCAACCAGGATGTTTTGGAAAAAGATTGCTGTGAGATTGCTCAGATACTTTAGGAGGCAGTTTGAGACACACTGGAGACGAAGCAGTGCCAGATCTAAATGTGTCTCTTTCTTCTAGCCGCATACGTAATCTGTACTCCTCCCGAAGGAAACTGTCTCATCAGTGAAAATCATGGATGGAAAATACTTGTACTTTTACTCAATTACATTTCCAAGAGAAAAAACATCACCGCTCATCCTCACATTTTCTCTTGTTACAAATCTGAGAGATTTTCCCACTAGAGATGGCACAATACCGATTTCCACTTATATTGAAATACTGAATATTGAAACTGATCTGATATTTTTATATAAAACTACTAAGCTTTAAAGTGAGTTATTTTTCACTGAAGATTATCTAAAAGCAGGCTACCAGGCTGCAGCACCGTACTAGGCCACAGGAAGAAACACACAGCTAACATCACATCACACAGTGTGAGAGTGTGCTATTTCAGGACGGATTTGTTACATGATCAGACCAGATTCATTCTTTGTCTGATCCAGCTTTTTCTGCTGACATTGATCCAATAATAATACTCAATACTGATATGACATCTTTAATTCCCAGTTTTTTTTATTAATACAGCCAATCAAATTCCTGTCAGTCTATGATATTGCTTTGATACACAACCATGCTAATTTGTGTGAAGTCTAGTACCACTGATCAGTCATTGCACCGCTCACTACCAGACAAATAAAAGTTTTGTAATTTATTTGTTAAAATATTTACTTTATACTTTTATACACTCAAGTACTGACAATACACACAATGTGATCTGAAAAGCTTATTTTTTATCAGTATAATAAATTTAACATGCTAATGATAAAATATTGTCATTACCCAACTCTACTTCAGTATGTTTGAATGTTGATATTTTTTATACTTTGACTGAAGCATATTTTTGGCTCTATACTTCACTTATAATTGAGTAAGATTTTGACATTTTAAGATCTTGAGTATAATTTCTCTCTACTGTTTCCACCTCTGAAGGAACAGATGAAAAAAGCAGCATACACTAGCTCCTGTCATCCTTTATACTGCAAGTGTAGCAGTAGTTTAAAAATGTATAAATGCAAAAATTGAATACATTTTCTGACACATCTGAGGATATTCGGAAGAGAATCCTTTTGACTTGTGTGTAACACAGGAAAAAGCAACCCTGATGCAAATTGTAAGTCTAACAGAAATGCACTTATGTGGCCAGGTGTGAGTCCTGAACCAGCTTCAAAATGATTACTTTATAAAACCTGGAAAATCTTTTTTATTCTAAGAAATTTGGACATTTCTTTTGGCTCACTCATGTACTGTAAACAGGGCAGCTTGCTTTTTCATATAGTTTTACAAATTAAAATAATAAAAACCACTAAGTTTTGATATGGCAGCGATGAAATGGAATGCACATAAATCCTGTCTGGACATTATGCAGATATCAGATTCAAGAAATGACCAGTGTAAATAGGCTTAGTGATGGCTGCAACCAGAATTCATTTTTCTGGGGCCACAATCTCACATTAATCCTCCTTCGCTGTGAACATTACTTCAGTTAATGGACAGAAGTGTGGTGGAGCTGAATAGCAGCACAGGCATCCATCTTCAGCCGCCATTTCCTCTCTGTTGGCACAGCTCCAAGCAACTGTGTGTAGGCATTTGAAACATGACTGCGTGCCACTCGGAGAAGCAGTGTTTCATGTGCCAGGGCTACTTTCCCTGCTTTTCCAGTGCCACTGTCCATGCCATCTGGCAAGACTGAGGCTGGCAGCAGAGATGGCCATGCTGAGCAGGGCTGTGTTCTGTCCTCCTGCTTTTTTCTCCTTGGCCAGCCAGGCAGCCTGTGCTCTATGTCATATAAAGTGATGGAAATGGCACAGCTCCCAGCGCCTTTTTTTAATCCCACAACCTTTCAGGTCCTGACACCTCAGACCCTGCTGGCACCTGCTGTGTAAATTCACTCTGTGCTTCGCTGTTAATTTGCGACAAAAAACAACTTCGCTGCCAGGAGGATAGAGACGTCATCAGAGGTGCTGTATGCGCTGAACTGCTCTTTAAAAACTGTGTTACCGTCAGAATTAAAGGCAGGTTTTGTCTTGTCTCTGTTTGCCAGCGCTGCATCTCAAGAGTCCGGAGTCAAGAAGAATTTGTCATTCCATCCAAATATAACTGTACAGTGGAATTAAACAATGTTCAGCCAGTGTCTCAGTGCCACAAGACAAATTCAGTGTTTATAGACACTCCATCCATATGTACACAGAGTGCCTGATATTTACTGGATGTGAAGATGGCCACGACTATTGGGATTTTGCTAGTTGCTTGCTGATTGGCTATCTGCACATCCTTTCCGCACAATTGCCCGCTCAGAGCACTGCTGGATTAAAAAAACTTTGCATGTTTAAAAGGTATTCAAAAGTTCTTATTGAAGAATTTAAGTAGCTACTAATGAGAAATACATGCTTTCTTACACATACCGTTTGTTCCATGCGGATGTGTTTTTGTTGCAGCTCCTTTCTTAAAAGTCACCTATCCCTACACATCCCACAAGAACAATGGTTTGTGGTTGGTTATTTTTATTTTGCATGTCAGTCAAATTATCCTTTCCACTCAGAGAAGGCAGTTCTCAGCCACATTAAGTCACAAAACACACCTGACACTCTGATGATAAGCAGAAGTCTAGCTTGCAAGAGTGTTTACTAGACCACACAGTACAAGTGACCAAGACATGGAATACACAGTGCAAGAGACAGTGCCTGTTTCAGCAGGACAACACAGCAGCTGAGATGATGCAGAGTGAAAGGACAGTCCAGATTGACTACACAGTTAGTCAACTGAGTTCAGTACAGTGTACTCATCTGCAATATAATACTACACAATAGGAATGAGACAGTATAAAAACTTCAGTAACCCTTTACTTGAACCCCGCTATATAACTTTGGCATAACCATGCCATAAACATGTCATAACAGATGGTGCATGTTGTCATGAGTTGCCATTAGATGTTATATCCAGTGATATAAAAGTTTTATGTTTCTATTACTTTTTATTATCATTACATACAAGGTGCGAAATATGGTGGGTCATGGGGGCCCAGGATCCCTAATTATCCTCTCGGACCCCCTAAATGTCTCAAAATCTAAATTCTAGGGGGTCCCGGAAAATAAGTTTATTATGACATTATGCTTTCTGCTAGGGAAAACTAAACACTCAAATACAAATTCAGGGAAAGGTCATTGTTTAGCTGCTTCAGTCCTTAATTTTCTTAACTAACTAGAGATGCAGCACTGATTTCCAAATCAGAACTTGATTAGTAAACAAACGTTTTGTTGCCATTGAAGCTAGCATTAGTGCCGTTGGCAAGTGAGTTACTCTAAGCACTAGAGTAGCCAGCCAACATGGGACCCCCTGTATACCAGGGGGTATTTCACACTGATTATATAATGTTTGACATTATATAATCTCTAGAGACTAGAGAACATTTAGCATGTGACATAAGCTCTCACAACATCAAACATTATGACATCTGTCAAGACAATTTCCAGTATTAGTAACATGATATTGTTAACTTTGTTAGCTATTTTACTGAACAAAATCTTTCATGACAACTCATGACAGCTTATGTCATGCTTATGGCATGCTTATGTCAATGTTATGTAGCAGGGTTCAAATAAATTCCTATCATGAAACTGTGACCAGCATTAGCACAGTTTTCAGTATTATGACAGTATCGTTAAATTACATTGTACAGATCGAAAAGCACAAAAACTATATGTGAAGTTATATGTATATGTATATCTATATATCTGTGTAACTGTATGATACTGATAGTATACGAGTGTCTGACTCTTGATTAACACAGAAGCCATTTTTTGGAATAGTAGGCTATACTTATTAGTTGATACTACTAAAATTGGTATAGGTGCTACACCAACACGGGTATACTTGTATAAAAAATATACTGTCCAGCACTGCATTGTGCCATATTTTCTCATTCTCAGCTCAGTCAACAGAGTGAACAGGATGTCAGAGGTCTACCATATCAACACATGATAGAGTGAATCCAGAGGCACAGTTTTGCTGGAGTGCGTGTCCATCAGCAGTACAGCCTGCTGGGGTTGAGGTGTTGAGAGCAAACAGGCGCAGAGGGAGTCTGGTTACACACAAGAGTAATTGGCTCACAAAAAGTGGATTTACAGGGTGTGAGTAAAGGGACCAATGGGAAATGGCAATTTCACAGGCAGCCAGCGGCCTGAGAAAGCCCAGCTTACTCCATGCTGGTAACACCATGACGAACAATCATTAACAATCGCATTATTTTATTAGTTTTTTTTTCTCTCACTACTCCCTCTCTTTAAATGCCGTACTGTATACAGTCAGCGTTGGAATCTCTTTGGCACAAAAGTGAAGCTTAAACATGTCAACTGTCTTATATAAGCCTGGATCTAGCATCTGTCACACACCTCTTTGGGCTATTTTAAGATTGTTTACAGTCCCGGCCTTTTCACTATCCTCCTTTTGTGTTTTCAGATAAAGACTGCATCTGAGAGCATGGCTTGGCAAGGCATCCCCTGGCTTCTGATGTCGTTTATGTTGGTGAGTATGGAAAGTTTTGCCTTGTCTTCATTGTTCTGTCAAGAAAACATGCATTCATTTTGTTCACTCGCTGTTAAATTACCACTCGGTAGATTCTTGTACTACATGGAAACAGTGCATGTTGTCAGTGTGACCTTTAGCTTATTCACACAGCTATAAAATACCACTGGAGCCTAACTTTTAGCAAGCACTTGTATTTCATTGTCTGTAGATTTTGAAGCTGAAGTTCACATTAAATCTCAAACCCTGTAAATTCTGTCCTGCTGAATTTTCTCACTCCATTTTTCATGCTTAAAATCAATGAGTAGAAAGAGATTAATTTGATGTAGTTCAGTAATCCGCTACACACTAATTGCTTCAGTTTGTTCAGTTTGGCAATTAAAAAAGGAGGTGACCCAAAAAGGGGAGAAAAGAAAAACAAAAAAGAAAAACCCCTTTAGCTACAAATCGATTGGCCCGCTGCTCAGCCTTGATGCTGATGTAGGCAGGTTTTGCAAAGACCATGGAAAGTAGGCATGTAAAGCCCTCCACATACAATGAGCTCTCTTACAGTGTGACATCCTAGCAGCATACAGTGTGCTGCCAGCAAGGCAAACAATCAGCCAAAATGTCAAGAGCTTTTCCTCGTCCTCGTCTCCTCTTTCAGTGGGCGCTGTTCAGCATGCTCTTTTATTAGCCTTTGTTTTTCTGAGACTGGTGAGATATGCATACTGAGCTGTTAGTTACTGTTTACCTATCTATCTGTCTGTCTGTCTGTCTCTATGTCTATCTGTCTGTCTGTCTATCTGTTGGTTTGTCTGTCTGTCTGTCTATGCAATTATCTATGGATCTATGTATCTATCTATACAGAAATTCTCTGTATAGATCTATTCATCTTATCTCTCTTATTTGCCCATTGAACTATCTATATAGAATCTCTATTTATATATCTATCTATATATATATCTGTCTCTATCTATCTGTCTGTCTCTCTGTCTCCAGCATGTAATTTAGTCTCTGTCTCTCTCCTCTATTCAGAATTGAAACTACTTTAATGTGGCTGCAAATAAACCTTTGTTTAATGTTAATGGGTTCACAGAACAGTCTGTCAATAGTTCATCTAATTATACATTACAGCACATCATTAATTGAACTAGAAGTGCTCAGTGACACTAAATGTAAACGTTAAACCATGCAGAAGTCAGTTTTCAGAGTGTTGTCAGAACACAGGAACTGCAGAACTACAGCGTTAAAAACAATTGCAGCACTTTACTGAAGGGTACACGAAACCTAATGAGCCCTTCATGACCACTGACATAAACCTATATAAACAATTATAAACACTGATCCCAAAACACATCATTCGTCATAAAGGTTGCAAGTGTTTAACTTCTGCTTCAAAATTAAGTAAATCAACCAATTTTATTCAACAAAGCCATCAAAATAAAATGCCCCATTATTAGTGTTTAAGCCAAGAACAGCGTCAATATGACAGTTTTCAATGAAAGTTCATTTATCTTAAAAAATAAATGTTAAAAAAAATGTATTATGTATAAGGTACAAAATCAGTTGTCATTTCAGGTAACACTTTATTTGTAGTGGTCTTTTGTAGATGATTAATAAACTCTTAACGGATCAATAACACATCAACAACATATCAGTGAAGAAGCTGCTGAATACACTGAAGTAAATGTCTTGTAGATGTACAGTGGATACATTACATTAAGTAGATGTGTTGTTAATATGTTACTTCCATTATGTAAAACCTAACCTTACCCAACCTTCCCCAGAACCTAACCCTAACCCTGGCCCTAATCCTAACCCTAACCTTAAGCTCAACCCAAAATCTAGTCCTAACCTTCATATGTTTTTCACGTTACTGAGAGTCTGTTGAGTGTGTGTTTCATCTAAAAGGACCACTGAAAATAAAGTGTCACCTTATTGAAATTGAATTCTGAAGAATTCTTTCAAATTCTTATTTGAAAGTCTGATCTGCTGCTATAAATATTTTAGCACATCATTATGAATGGAATGATATCTAAGCAGAAAGAGGAAAGACTCTAAATGATCATGTAGTATCATATAGTAAATATGTGTTGCAATGACAGTGCAATATCATTTGTGTGGGTGATGTTATGGAAAAGGTCTCCAAAATACATTAATATTATTAATATAACCAATGCAGTTTTTTCAATAATGATCTTGCGAAAAATGATCTCATGTAATTTCAAGCAGCGGAGAGGATATCCCAGTGTGTAATAGGCCAGATGCAATACACAAATTACTGTGTGGCTTATCCATGTTAATGATTGGATGAACATAATTAGCATTTATTATACTACTTTTCACTTGTTCTCCAAGAGATTTCAAAGAGCCTGAGCCACTAAAATCTGCACAGAGCTTAACACTGCACCATCAAGAGTGCTTGTGTTTTTTACACCGCTGTGTTGGTTTATATTTTGCCATTACCTTACACACATCACTTTTCAAACAGCTGTCCAAATGCTGGCAAGTTCAGAAACCTCACTTGATGAAAACGTCTGGCATTTTAGGTGTTACTTTTGGCAGTTTCATCACTACATTTAGTGACCTTGGAGCTGTTAGTGGGCATGCAGGTAGCAGGCTATAACTTTAAGTGTTCAAAACAAAGAATTATCTGATGAAGGGTTCAGTTGAACTCTGAATAATGGCTTCCTATGGGGTGACTTAACTGCCAGGTAAAATACATTATGAAAATGATTTTTGCCCACAGTAGCAGAAAACGTAAGGTAAGCCGGCTGGACTCTTTCATTTCTGTGCATTCTTTCTGCGGACTCTCGAACAATGCTGTGGAAAACGTGCCGCAGTTGCGATGCGATTAAGTATATGACATTCAGTTTGCAGAGAGGGGAAGGCTTTCTGAGCTGACGTGGGTGGTGGCCTGGTGGTCGTATGTATGACGTCATTTACTTCAATGTTTGGAGTGACATCATATGTACGGCTGCTAAACTGCTACATGGGACATCAAAAACCTCTCAGATGTTTCAGTTTTACATGCATGTTCTAAGGCGTCAGGTAAGAATGACTGCACTCGAGCAGCCTCGCTTCCTCTTGCAACAGACGAGTCTTCCAGACATTAATGTTGAATTCATTAGACGATAAAGGAGGAGAACAGCGAGATGCTTTTGAATTACCTCTTGGCTCTCTGTAGAATTCTAAGTGTGATGACTCATGCCAGTGACACAGTGGCTACAGATGCCATTTGAATCTTGATTTATCATTGTGGAAAGAGCATTATCTGCCTGCTTTAGAAAAGCCTGGGCTGGATTTGGAGCCACTCTACAGCACACAATGCTGATATGAGCCGAGCGCTCTCACCGCATTCTTATCTCCACAATCACGCTTTGCCATCTTTTGCAGCATCTGAAGTGCCTTTGAAGTGTGAAATTACTTACAAACAGAAATTGTAGATTCATGGTTTAAAAGTCTTCCCTTATTTGACTCTTAGCATTCACAGAACTTATTGTGAAGCGGTGTAATTTGTGGTTATACTAAAGCTTATCACTAGATTATTTTCACTGTGCATGCCGGGTTCAGAATATGCGTTATCAGTAATATCTGCTATAGGCAAAAGTGACTACGCCACTTCAACAGCCATACTTAATTCTTAAGTGCACCTCTTTTTGCAGAGCGTAACTACTGCGGGTGCAGGAGATCCTAAAGCTGAGCCGACGACAGACTTCTCTCTTGCTCCTGCTATGGGGGTGATGGAGGGGGAGAGACAGATCATGACCGAGTCTCAGTATAAATGCCTGGAGTTGTTGAGCAGAGACGGGCAGCGCAATAAAACAGGTAGAAGAAAAGACGTTGATTCTCTTAAATTAACCTCAAATTGAATGGCAGCTGGTGGTGCTGTTATCTGGTGATGATTTTGTCAAGTGTCAAACTCGTGCTCTCTGAGCTGTCAGTGATGGCACTGCGCAAACTAATGAGCTGCTGACGACTGAATCTGACACCTAAACCTTTATTTAGCTGTAAATGAGAGTCTGCTTTTCAAGTTAGGCAGATGAGCTGCAGCGTGTACTTGCTTCTTATTGAACCTTTTAGGGAAGTCAATATTGATCCTAACTGTAATATACTAATTATTTTGATTTAAATGGACTGATGTGAACAAAAACAGCCATCCATACCACAAAAATTTTACAATATTTTGGAAAAAGATTAATGAAAAAAAGGAAAGATGTTAAAAAGATGTGACTGAAAAATATATAAACACAATATGGCAAAATTGCATGACCAGTAGGATTAAAGTATGCAGAATCATCATTCAAGTCAAACTAATCATTGCTGATTCGAGAGGGTACATTTTACTTTTAACGTCACTCAAGCAGTCGTGATGGCCCTCAGACCTTATCTACTTTGGTGCTTTGCTAGATTCCCACTGCAGCAGGTTCTGGGACGGCTGGCTGTGTTGGGATGAAACTCCCGCTGGGACGTACGTTTCTCAGAGCTGTCCTGACTTCCCCACTTTCGACACCTCAGGTGAGGCTCACAAAGCTATCAACACACCATCTGGATCCTCTGTCAGTATCAAAGCGCTTGACCCTTCAGATCATTACCACCAGAGACCACCTTAGACAGACGTTTTATCTGTGGTGTGTTCTCAATCAGCTTGTGATATAACATCAGACGCTGTGAGAGAGTTCTAGTCCAGGGCAGGCTGCTGAAGTCCAATATAACAAAAAAGAAGACTTTTTTTCAAGGTCTCTGGGAAAGCCTGTCTGGGCTTTATTTGGAAAAATGAAAACAATTTATTAGCTGTTAGGGGAAAGCAGAGAGCAGTGCGAGAACATCTTGAGCTCTCCTCACATCAAATGACAAAACATTATAAAAAATAAAATAAATAAACCTGAAGGAAAATTGAGTTATTCTTCATTTTCTTGGAAATTCACTGAATCTCACTTTGAGGGGGTGTTGTTGTGCATTGATTTGGGTAAGTACTGAATACCTTTACCATTAAATGAATACTCTTTTGTTTTTCAGTCTTATCTCTATATTCTGAATCTGTACTATTCTTCACCACTGACAATAATTTTGAATAATTTTCTCTGTACTTACACTAAAATTTGGAGCCAATATTTTCAATAATATAAAAACAATTTGCTTGCAAATGAATGTATGAAATTAATGTGCAGTGAATGAACGTATAAATAATTAATGCATATTTAGAATGCATTATTGTACTGATTAAATCTAAAGCCCAAGAGGTTGACACAAAATTGTAAATAAATACATTATAATTACATTAACATACATTAATAAATATATTAATTAACTTGAAATACTGAATAGAACCAGTAAAATACCTTTTGGTATCTAGTTTATGACATTTAAATCTACACTGTGTAAGTTATTACAAAGATTTTTGTGACAAGTGATTACAAACTTTTGAACGATAATGTACAAAAATACAGAAAACCAGTTAAAATCATAGAGTCGCTTTGTGAATAAACATTTGAAAGACATGACTGTGCAAATTCAAAACTATAGTCATTACACTTTACAATATACGGCTTAGGATATACAGACATGAGACACTGTCTTATCAAAGCTGTTCTTTTGAACTATCAAACACTAGAGCAACACCAATAAAACACAATTCCAGTTATATTTGTGTTCCTGAAGGTTTTCAGGTATCCACTGGTAAAATACTGAATGAGTCTTACAGATCTACAGCTGAATTTACAAACTCCTTTTACTCAAGCATTCTCAAAAATAAATGTTTACTGATGGAACTGAATAAGTGCCTGCTGGCTTCTATTACTATAACTCTACTTTAGATCAGTTAATTCCCTGTTATTTCCTAAGTGGAAGAAAATGTGTTATCGTAAGAGGTAATGGACCATATTCTACAGATGTAGCAGATCAATCCTGGAGTGTTCCTTTACTACAAACAGTGATTTTAGATACAGCATGTAATGGTCTGGTATCTTAGTGCTGGTACCTTGGAGTTTGAGGACACCACACTTGCACCTCTGCTTATTACGTACAGAATCTAAAATCAGTGTTCATGTTCATGTTGTTGACACTTACGTTTTCTTGTGTGAATGAAGTGACAGTAAAATCAATGCACACTGGAAGACTGAACAGAAGGTTGTTAAAGTGATTACATATTGCCTCAATCTTCTGTTCAAACATAGTCCAGAACACAGCTATTTACTTTGACAGTCATTCTGTGTACTAATGCACTGATTGATCCCAAGGCACAGCACTGGAGTCACTACAACATGCCAGTTTGAGTGATTGCAATGTAATCTGTTCCCTTCACACAGAAAAAATAACCAAATATTGTGATGAATCTGGTAATTGGGCACACAGTGTCTCTGTTAATAACACCTGGTCCAACTGTCTCAGACCATCTAAGGACAAATCAAAGGTAATATTTTATTTTATTTGCATCTTTTAATTGATTGCATTGCTTGTTAAAGTCTAGCAGTGCTAGTTTTTGTAAAGTACATGCCTTTTTAATAAAAAAAAAAAATATTTCAATGTAATGGACACTTGATTCTCAAAGAGTTTGGCTGTAAAGTGACTTGGTCAATCTGTTCTACTCTGTTTCTAATGGCTCTACTGTACCTCAGAAGGGCTCAGCTCATGGTGTCTTGGATGCAGAGGCAGATTCCACAGTGGAGACTCTGGTTAGTCCTGTGGTCACTCAAAAAGCGGAGGAGAGGAAGAAAATCATTGACGGCCAATATAAATGCTTTGAGAAAATGAACAGGGACCTGCCATATAACAGATCAGGTAGAGATGAGCTTTGATTTTGAACAACAGCAAAATTCAACATACAACTCATATTCCTCTGGAATAAAATGTGCTAATATTAAATCCATACTTTTGAAATCCATAGCTAGCACAATCCTGAATATGAACTAGATCTACTTTTTAATTCTAAACACTTTTCTCTTTGACCTGTAGGTCCATACTGTAACAGGACATGGGATGGCTGGCTGTGTTGGGACGACACACCTGCAGGAACATACACGTCTCAAAACTGCCCCAACTACTTCCCTGACTTTGACCCCACAGGTAAGAGCAAGATAAATCAAGATGTTGCTGTTAGAATTTACACTATTTCCATGGGCCTATGATGCCTGTAGTTTAACAAGATGTGACAAGCTAAATATTACAATATCTCTTGGTGATTGTTGTCAAGTCTTTTTCTACTCAAGAAAGCTGAAAGCTTCCTTGAGAAATTATTCTTCCTCCAAACCTGCACAAAATTGGAACACATTATGTCTCTCCTTGTATTAGAAAAAGCCACAAAGTACTGCGATGAGACTGGAAACTGGTTCCGACACCCCGAGACAAACAGGACCTGGTCCAACTACACCCTCTGCATTGCCTACACTAAAGACAAGTTAAAGGTGAGACTTCATAGCATCATTCTTAAATGTCCACACCTCTAAGGAAGACTGAAATGCACATCTGAAAAGCTAGGAAACTTCAAAAATGAAGCTTGAACAATTTACTTTGAGACCAGATGGAAGCAAACACATTTGGTTACATTTGTATTCTATTAATAGAATGTGCAGGGCTTTGAGAAGAAGAAGGGTGGGGAGGGTGACTGGTTCAAATAAGTACAGAGTCAGAGTTTGAGATTTCATCCACTTTGGCATTGTACTTCTTGCTCAATGTTGTGTTTGGAAAATTATGAGTACTTTCTCTTTTTAAGTCAATATATACACTGAACAGTCCAGAAAAATCTTAGAACATTCCACTAATAGGCCAATCGCATCTGGTGAACAGAATGTGTAGTGTTATGTGTATTCTTGCAGATGGCGTACATTCTGTACTACATGGCCATTGTTGGTCACGCTTTGTCCATTGCATCCCTCCTCATCTCTTTGGCCATATTCTTTTATTTCAGGTAAGTTTATGTGCTCCTTTTTGAACATTTCTGTTGTAAACTGAGGTCTGACTGATAATGTTGTAAAGTCAGAGGAAATTCAATGACTTATACAGTCATTTCTCCAAAACACTGTCTTTAGTTGCTTACTCTTTATTCCAGCAGAGTCAGAAGAAGTGTAGAAGTGGTTTCTATTCTAAAGCAGCCGGGGTTTTGTCAGAGGTGTTAATGGTGATGAGGGGGTGAAGCGGGTTTCATTGTTGGCATCTGATATTTATTTAACTGATGAGCGCTTGCTCAGACTGCTCAGAGTAATTTACCGGGGGACTGTCGCTAACTCCATTCATCACTAGAGCCCATTCAAAGTGAATTGAAAAGATGGATATGTGTTTGCTGTGAAGTGCCACTGGCACTGTGAACCTATGGAAATACAATCAGTGCACAGCAGTTTAATGTGTTTAGTTCTAAATAATGTATAATAGCCGTTTGGATGAAGTGATTATCTGAATATAGCCCGTTTCTCATTTTTCATACTTTGTTTTACCCAAAGGCTAAGCCTCCTCAGTAATGCTTTTATGCAAAGTAAAGTTTAGTTACAGAAACCACATTTTGGATTGCGTGATGTTTTGGAGGAGTGCCTGTAATAAACATTTGTGAAAACAGTTGTAAATAAGCCCTAAAAGCTTATACTGCAGTTTGCAAGATTAAAAGTTCCATAGTTCTTTACAACTCATTTGGCTCTACGTCTGAAAGCCTGTTGTCTCGATTTCAGGCTTTATTGCCTGCTAATTCTTCATGTCCATTAGTTTGGCTGACCAGGTCCAGGGTTGTAAGCCAAATGACAGCTAAAAGTGTTTGACAGGTTTGTGACAGTGCCATTTCATGCTGACTTGGTTTGCCTTTTAACTATGGTAAGTATTCACTGAAGCAAACTCAATTTCATGGGTGGATTCACACAGGTGTAACACAGAGAGAGCTACATATACTGATTGCAGCATGTGACCACCATCAGTCACCTATGTTTACGATTCTCACCATGTAGCCAAACAGCTGTATTGTTTCATTCAGCATCATGCACTATTTGTTTGATTCCTTTTAAGAGCTGGTTTTTATCGAGTTAATCGAGGATTGTGGCTGGATTTCAGTTTCAGAGGGCTTAGTGAGAGTTGCAAACATCAAACACATGAAAGCTAATGAGGGTCATGATAATGGCCCTGCTGTGTTTACTCAGGCAAGACGACGGTGGCATTAATATTATATATTTACATTCAAATTATTTACATTCACTAAGCCAATTATGTTTTCATTGCTATTATCATTGCTATTGCCAGTTTTTCAATACACCTCGTCCTCTTTTGAAAGCATTTTTGATAGCATGAGCATTTATTCTGTATTCTAATTTGTTTGCATACAACGTTTCATCACTGAATGAAGCAGCATACAATGAAAAACTGACAATAGGATGCAATGAGAATGCATCTTTTAAAAACATGGAACAAACATTGAAATGGCTGAAAGCAATTTGGATGCATCTGTCTGTAGCTGCATCCTGCATGTGGTAAAGTTGTGATTGTGCTCTGACATATTTACAGTCGTAATTCGGTAGCGCAGCCCACATGCTGCAGTGATGATAGTGGTATGAGGAGTGATTGTGGAACTGTAGGAGGGGGGAAGAACTCAGGGAACTTGGGCTATAGTTCTAGGTGGTAGATGCTTTTCACTAGACCCCCCTTCACAACGAAGAATGGAATGGGGAGTTGGGAATATACAGCAGGAAGTTAGATAGTTTTGAATTTCAGATTTGGTCTTTTTCCCAAACTGTAGCTATTGCATAACTCCATTTAAACACCACATGCAGGGCTTAGTGGGCAAAAAAGCCCACACACTTTATTACCCCATAAATTTCATTAGTACAACCTGTACATGCACATAGCTGTACAGTATTACATGTATTTATTTAGCAGACGCTGTTATCCAAAGGGATGATAGGGAAGGGAAGACACTGTAGTCAATGTACAGTTTTGTGATACACTATTTTCAGATTGTTTTGGAAGTTTTAAAATTGTAGAAATCACAAAAAAGGACTGAAATGGCAACTTCATGTATGGTCTCAAAATGAACCACTGGAAGTTTATGGTTTTAGAGGGGCACCTTTAAGGGTGTGACATGTATTGTTTGATCGCCATAAACCTTGAGATCTTAATGTTATCTTATTGCATCCAGATGTGGTGTTTACAGAGGAATTTGATGCTGTATAGCAGCACAAGATTTTTCATTTATGCTCTTCTCTAAACAGCAGCAGAAAAGACTGGTTAGAAATGTGTGAGGCAGATTGGAAAATGAGTGCTGTTTTCCCTCAGGTCTTGCCAGTCTTCCGAGAACAGTATCACAGAAGGCAGCTGATCTCAGTGGCTTTTTGGACCCATTAGGCTGAGGTCATGTGAATGGCATGACTTTTTAAATGTGGAGAATTTGTCACATCTTTGAAATATTTTAGCCATGAAGTATTTTTGGTGTCTTGGTGAAATTTATAGAGACAACTGTTATCGAACAGACCACTGTCTGTGTAGACCACAAAAGTTGTTGCAGATGTCTTACAATTACATTACTGTGTTTTTCATTGCCCTGCTAATTGCAGAACAGCAAGGTTAATCTCTGAACAACAAGTGGCATTTCTTTTAAGCTGAAAAGAAAAACAGCTTAAGCATCAAACCTGTTTAAGCTTGTATTCAGGTTGCACAAAAAAGGGACAGGCACTATCTGGTAAACACATTATGTTAATAGAAGCCAGGATACTCCTTCCAGTGGATTGCTTCTTATTTTTCTGTTTACTTCATCAAAGCCTTAATGCCTTGTTTGCAGAATGAAATGTGGACATATTGCAGATCAATTTTTTATTCCAGAATTTTAAATGTATTTTTCATCTGTGAATATTCAGCGTTTGACAGAAGACACTGGCCCAGTGTATCCCAGTGTATATGGTGCTACTGTATTAGGTAAATAATAATGTGATGTGAAAAGGCACCAAAATGTGAAACATTAAAATGCATAGCTACACTGCACTGTGGCCTGGGATGTCTGTGTTTTATGTGCATGTGCAGTACTTCTATGAGTTTCCCTTTGCTTTAACAGATGATCAGTTGAGCCCATTGTTGTCTATGGCTGTCTCTTCCCAGGAGTCTAAGCTGCCAAAGGATCACCTTGCACAAGAATCTTTTCTGCTCCTATGTGCTCAACTCAGCCTTCACGATTATCAACCTCATATTTGTGGTCAACAACCCCAAAGTGGTGGAGAGGAACCCGGTAATATGCTCTTATATGACACTAGCACTTAGACCTTAAAAAAAGAGCCAAATTAAAGGTTCTTTAAGTGTGCCATAGAAGAACCCATTTTGGCTTCCTAAATAAGTGTTTTTTGCCATGACCCAAATTGGCTATTGTTTATCCAAAATATGCCAAAACTGCAACAGCAAAACCATTGAATACTTATTCAAAAATACTTCTTAAAAAAAAGTAAATATTTGCTTTAACTAGACACCACATATCTTTTTTTTGTGTAACTGCTGACCCATAGATTGTTGTTGGAGGAAAGGGCTCAGAACGCACACTATGCTGCAGTGCACGCTGGGGACTGTAGTGCATCACAGGGTGAAACAGGCTAATAAGAATAGATAATTACCATAATTTTGAAGGCCGATTAGGACTGTGTCCTGGGCATGACTTGGTCTGCAGGCCTTGTGTTTGACACAGAATTTAAAGGTTCTTTCACATTTTGTGGGGGTTCTCTAAAGAAGCATCCACTGAAAGGTTCTGTAAGGAACCAAAGTGGTTCTTCTGTGGCAACTTGCAAAGAACTCTTTTTGGCACCTTTATTTTTAACCTCTTTCTGCAGGTCCCCAGTGGCCATTCCACTGGCAGAATGGAAATTGACTTGTATATTTATTATTAATATAATTAAACAAAATGTTTTTTGTAACGCTGATGTGAGATTAACTGGGACACTGTTGGCTCCTTGTGTGTGAAATGTTATGACTCTATGTTGAGCTGCTAGTGAGCAATGAGGGGCAAGAACCCCCTGCTTTGAAAACAATTGATACTTTTCCACAAAGAAGGCCTTGCTGAGATAAAAAGGACACCACAGCTGCAGCTTGTTAGATGTCAAAACCAATTGTCTTAATAAAAAATGACCTTTTATAAATGTCGACATGCTTTTTCACCTACAAAGATGAAAATCCAAATCTCCTTTGGTTTTGTAAATCAAACACATTATTACCTAAATATATTCCAACAATGATATTGAAGAAAAAAGTGCATAGTGCAGAGGAAACTCCAGGTAGAAATGTTATGTTGAAATGTTATGCATGTTATGGCTACTGTGAAAAGGCCTTAAAAGTGCATTATGTATAGGCTGTAAAATAGCACATAAAAATAATGAATTCATATATATACAATACCATTTATTCTGCTTCTTTCTTGTTAAACTTGCAGTTAAAAACCTCAAATATTACAGTATTTTGGACTTTGGTTGAGTAAACGTCAGCTGTTTGAACTTGGTATGTGTTCTGTTTTTTCATCTCAAGCTCTGTACCAAGGAACACATAAATCTGCCTGTGTGGAATCTAACTGATCTAGGGGTTTGTTTGGTGTTCACAAACAGAACAGTGTTCATTTAGGAGACAATTCTTTTTGCGCACACCATGAGAACCATACTGAGAGGCCTTTCAAGGAAACTGTCAACTTTGTACTAGTGAATACAGCATGTGATGCAGGCGTGGGCAGGCTGTGCGTATGGCTGCTCTCTGAGGAAAAGTGAAATATCATTATGAGCTGAAAAAATAAGAGTAAAATGAGCTGTAGCTTTGGATTAGAAGACAGGTTGGCGTAAGGTCTAATCTACGAAAACCATTGTATAAATAAAATGGAGCATAGAATTGGGGCAGTGCTGAGGCCAGATGCTAAAATCGGCCTGGTCTGGATTTAATCTCCCATCTCTGCCGTTTTCCTCTGCTCCCTCTACTCATACTGTCACGTCCTGTCTGAGAAAAAGTCTTCACATTCAATCCATCTGGCTAATTCCACAGCCAGCTTTCACTCCTGTCTACCCTCTGCCTTCATCCAGCTGACAGGGCAGAATGACAGCCCTCACCTCCAATCAAAACAGATCTGTCTCAGCATGACTGCTGCTGTTGAGCCTCTCCTTTGCTTGTTTTGGTCTTGTTTTTAACAAATGGAGGAGTGAAAAAGATGAGGAAGATGTACAGCAAGGGTGAGCCCTGGGATGGTCCTTGCTTTAGTGATGGTTGAATAGAGATCAGCTTTGGCTTCAAAAGCTTTTCACCACTTAGGTTAGAAGCTAGAGTCCAGTTAGATGTGTGTGTTGCTTCTGTTTGCTGAGAGATGGCTGTTGAGCAATGTGGTACGTTTGTACGTATCTTGGTAAAACATGCTCATTCCATTGGGAGGCAGCTGCGTTCTTTATTTTTAATTTATGGCATCCTTGTTCAGTCACAAGAACAAACCCCCTTTGCTTTTCGATCCAACTGTAGCAGGTCCAACTTCAGCGATCAGAGGAAAGTACATTTCCAGCTTTTAGGTCATATGTAGGAGGTGAGGAGCATAATCAGACCAACTCAGACTCCCAAGTTTTTTTCCAAACCCTGCATAATCAACTTTCATTAATGTGACAAGAACCACAAGAAGTAGGTCACAATACACTTATACATTGTACTGTACTGCACTATCTACTTAAAAGAAGGAGGTTCATGAGATTTGCAGTTGTGCTTCTAGGTGTGAGAAAGCAGCAGGCAGAAGGGCATAACACTGTGGACATATGGCAAAATGATTTTTGGGATGATTGACAGGTTTTTGGGGTGTGTGATCCAAGGCTCAACGGCTTGAGTCTGAAAGTTTTGCCAGAATCCACTAATTAAATCTACACACGTTCTCACGGAGGAACGTGATGGCCCAGGAACTCTGGGTCGAAGGAACCTCTGAGCCATGGACCATTTTGTTTGTCAATTTAAATGAGTGCACGAAATCCCTATAGGGCACAAAAATACAGAGAATACCTAATGAGCAAGGAGTGTTTTATTTAACAAATTGCAAATTTTAATTTCCGTTCTAGCAAGTTTCCCCTTCTATCATACAACAGAACCTGCAAACACTACCTGCACTTCTAAAGCAGGTTTGACTCAAATGGAAATTAAAATGGCAGAAAATAAATAGAAAATGGATTTAGGGAAAGATTGCGTAAATGCATGCTTATCCTCAAGAGGAGAAAGTTTGGCAGCAGTTAGCAACGCAAGTACCCGCATGAATGTCATCCAGCTGGCGTATTCTGTTAGTCTGTTTTCAGAAGACAGACAGGTTCTATGAAGGTAACACACTTTGATGTACAAACAGATCAAAATAGTAACTGAAGCCTGTCAAAGACATTCTGCAAAAGGACATAACTCAGCAGGAGCCAACATGCCCAAAACAAACCTCCGTATACTACAGAGGAACTGAAGACTGAGATCTGCTGGGAATGTAGGGTCACTTTCCTCTTTCTGTTGTTGTAGGTTGGCTGCAAGGTGCTGCACTTCTTCCACATGTACATGCTGGGCTGTAACTATTTCTGGATGCTGTGTGAGGGGATCTATCTGCACACTCTCATCGTGGTGGCTGTGTTTGCTGAGGAGCAGCACCTTCACTGGTATTACCTGTTGGGCTGGGGTGAGTTTAAGAACTGCTGTAGCTTTCCCACTGCTGTTAAATTTTAGACCACCTATGCTTGCTCATGTCTTAGTCTTACTGCGCTGATAGTTGACAGTGATCCAGTGTTTTTGTAGGACATTGTGACTATATGTGACACTGAAAGTGCCACTAAAAGATCTTTCGTTGTCAAGTTTAAGCATTCTTTGCTGAGGTTTTCTCTTTATTTTGTGAAAGACTTCAGAAAGAACTTCCAAATCACTGATAAATCAGCTAATCCACTGACAGACCACCATTTGCATTTGTAGTTTTGACATCACTGAAGGTCAGGCTTAATTCGTCACCCTGGTTCTCTGACGCTGTCCACACTGACAGCTTTATTATGACGACTTGCCTGAGATATGGCCTGGGCTGTCTCTATTCTGCAGCTCTGAGTGCGAGAGAAGCTGAGAGGTTGTGGCAGCACTGATAAGTGGACAATATAAGCTTGAATGGTGAACAATTATTAAAGATAGTGCGATAACCTTGGACAGTATCTGTCACAGTTCCCCAAAGGGATAGGTGACAGCTCTGGACCATCTGCAGCCAATCTGCCGGCAGGCTTCATTGCCTTTTAAACTGACCTGAGGAGACTGATTGGCCTCTGCTCATTCTAACATAAAAATCTCAATATAAATGCTATTCCACTGTTTATGGATGAGGAGATTCCACTGAGCTTGCAGTGAGGGATGTTACTAGCAAGTGCGATTACGTTTAACCGAGTAGCTTTTGTTGGAGCTTGTAATTCTGTCCTTTCAGTGTCCTCTATTAATCATATGATAATCATCAGTAGTGTAGAGTGTAAGAATATGTATTGTAGAGTTATGAAACTATACAGATTAATCATACTGAGAACTACTGTTCTATTTTTGTGTTTTGTAGAAAGATAGTCAATATTTATGTATTTTTTTAAGGATTTCCTCTGGTGCCTGCCTCCATCCATGCTGTGGCAAGGAAGAAGTACTTTGATGACAAGTGAGTAATGTCCCTGTCCTTCTGCTATAAACCCTGAAGAGACACTGGCATCAGCGGTCAGGGCTCACATCAGCTTTATTGTTTTTTTCTGCTAGCTGCTGGATGAGTGTGGAGACCCATCTGCTGTATGTGGTTCACGGCCCCATCGTGGCAGCTTTATTAGTGAGTCCTCACCTAAGACTGCCACAGACACTAACACCTGGTGTACTTACATTTGTATATTAGTAGAGAACCTTTTGATAATCAGTATTCTGCAGATGAACTGATTCATTTTTGAGAAATGTTCTGTAACATTACTGATCATTACTGATATGTTCCCCTTAGTGTAAATGGCTAATTTTCTGCTAAACGTACTGGATCCTCAAATTTCATAAATTAGTGTTTTTTCATTAAAATTTCATTATAATTTTAATCACTGCCTTCAGGAGTTATTATTCACAGTTGATGAAGATTTATTACAACTATTCTGTGTGAAATTAAAATCTAAACAGAGCATGTTAGATCCCCATTCACTGTGTCAGCGATATTCTATTCATCAGTGAATACTCATTAATATTCTTTCTCGTAGGTGAATCTGTTCTTTCTGCTGAACATTGTGCGGGTTTTGGTGACTAAGCTGAGGGACACCCACCGGGCGGAGTCCAACATGTATATGAAAGCAGTGCGAGCCACCCTCATTCTCGTGCCCTTATTAGGCATCCAGTTTGTCATTTTTCCCTGGAGGCCAGAAAACCGTTTAGCTGGGGAAATATATGACTATATAATGCACATATTACTGCATTACCAGGTAAATAATATGTTTGCCTGGATTTTACTTATTGAATAGCCAAGATTTTTAAATAATGACAGCATTAATTATTTTTTTGTCATTCATTTTCATTTTCAAGGGCTTGCTGGTGGCAACAATATTCTGCTTTTTCAATGGAGAGGTAAGAACTGGAAACACAGCACAAAAACAAAACACTGGACATCACAGTCCTAGTTAAAGATGCTATTTATAGATGAGCCTGGCAGGTTGACTGAAAATGCTTTTTCGATGCTGATAACAAAGGAATGTATTCCTGTGCTTTGTCTGTGACAGCAGAATGGTAAGTTCACTATAACTTGATTCTGAAATTATCAAATGGCCTCAATTTGCAAAATGTCAGGAAAACTTTTACAAGTGTAGCTGTCTATTTTCCAAATGGATTCTCTTTAGACAGTATCTGTTTTGTAAATATTAAAGAAACTATAATAATAATAAAGTCATAAGATCTGTAAAAATTAAACTTGGATTTGAATAGAAAATAAAATAAGTCCTCATTATTAAAAAATGAATGCTAATGAATGCCATCCCTTGTTATTCTGCAAGTAGCATCAAGAGTTCCATATATATATATATATATATATATATATATATATATATATATATAAATCAGAAGCTAGACGGATTCTCTGGTCTTGTGGAGAAACGTGCGCAGCCTAGCGTCTTCCATTTATTTCCAAAGCTTTGCACGCCACAACAGTCTCACTAAACTTTACAAACGGCGAATATCTTCTGAAGCCTTGATCCTGAAAATCCCTACAGCTCCCACCAGGTTTTCTAAATAAGATTTTGCAACAACATTTCCGCTCTGCAGTCACATTGACAAAGCCATACGATTCTGGACCTTTGAACCTTTCAGCATCCTGCTTGTAGTGGAATGATATGAAAGCTGCTGCTGTTATTATTGCAGAATCCCACTGGCTATACTAACTAAAGTAAAGTAAACAAACAGATATACTTTGTAGGATAAAGCAGATAGAGCTATAAAATGTGAAAATAATGGCTGACAAATTAGGCAAACCCCATGCTTTCGAGGAAGAATCCCATTGCCATGGTAAGTAGATGGTCTGATGTTTACTAAATGCAGCGGGTCATTGCTGGCGGCGTATTGCCTGGCCAGTCAAGCGTTTACTCAGTTTCTGGGTGAATACCTGGCCATCCTGTTTAATTGACAAACCGATTCATACATGCTTGAGATCACTTTTTTCCCAGTGATTAGTCGTGACAGAATGCAAGTAAAGAGGGTTTATTTCAGTCTATTTTAGCGACAGGTTAAAAACAACTGTGGGGCATTTCAGGTGAGGTGAACACAGTTGGAAAATTTCTGTCACTATTTTGTGCCCCTGCTGTGAAATTGTCACAACTGCTCATGCACACACAAGCACATAACAGCATAGGAAGACTTTCAAAAACTAGGAGAACCACATAAATCGTTTGTGCACAAGCGTGTACCATTAGTACTTGCAAAATGATCCACTGACTTTCACCAGGGTTGCGATTACCTCATAGAAAGTGTGCTCATTTGACGGGGCATTAACCAGGCGCCTTCATTCAAAGCAAGACACATGCTTTTTGCTCAGCAAGGTGAAAGGTTGCGTGAGGAGAGCACTGAATCCTGCCATGTGTCGCCTGGCCCGTCAAAAGAAATTCCCCAGACTCTAAATTTACACATGACGAAACAAGGACAATGCAGATAGCCCTACAAATACAACAGTTACATGTGAATACTCAGTATGTGGTTCCTGGCATGGATAAGAATGCAGCAAATTAGCAGCCCTCATCAGGCTCTGGATAAGTCATGTTTTATACATGGAGAATTATTTCTGGGCCTGGAAAATGGGTCAATTATTAGCTCATGCATGAGCAGCCAACTCTCATCAGCATCAGTGCAAGCTTGTAAACTATTTGGATGTGTCCTAAAGACAGATCTTGTTTCGAGCTGAGAAAAGGTGCACTGACACATGATAATGGAGGCTTTGTGGAGATGTTTGTTTGCCTCGGCCTAATGATTTGTCCTGTACCCTTTCGTGGGACGTGTCCACCCGTTTCCTCAGTCTCTCGCTAAATCTGTGGCTGATCCCATAACCTCCTTTATTTTGCACTAAAAATATGCAGAGCAACAATTATCATTTCATAATCTGTTGTTCTCCCCTTAGCAGATAATTTGATTTAGTGCAGCAAAGACATGAGCATGAGAAAACAACACGTTCAATCCTTTTTGGGGCACTGCTATGGGGTTTAATGTGTGTCTGCAGTGAATTGTAACTAGGTACTGTTAAACACTTTGTAAAGGATGCCAAACTTTTTCCATGTGTGCCACACAGATTTATAAATGGTAACACCAAGGAAGGATTCTTCTGGCCATTATCACTGGTTAACCCTTGCAAATTTAGAGTTATTACTGTCATTTTGACTTACATTGCATAGTTATTTAAGTGTGATTACATAATTATTTGCATAGCTAGTAACATAAGGAATTACATTTACAGTCAGGTTACATTCATTCATTTTTAATTTGTTTTGACATCTAAAAAAATACAAACAGGCCAAAACTGTGAAGGATAGTGTATTCCGCTAACTTTTAGTCACAATTCATATCACAATAAAATATCTCCTATTTACAAATAGAATTGTGGGATCAATAAAAAATTCAAAATCCACAGTTTTGACAGAATTTCTCTGCTTTGTTCAGTAAAATACAAGTGACAATTAATCTAAAGTTAAAACATGCTTTTATTATTGCGAGCAATAACTGTGACATCTAAAGGTTAAGATGTGTGCAGTTGAATCTTTGCTGCCTCTAAGTGAACCCTAGCAAAATGCCACCTGTGTCCTCCTGCAGGTTCAGGCCACTCTGAAGAGGCAGTGGATGCAGTATAAGGTGCAGTGGGGTCAGCGGCGTCGTGAGCATTGTTCCATGCGTTCCACCTCATACACCACCACCTCCATCACAGAGGTGCCTGCCTTCATGTTCCATCACGACTGCAACAGCGAACACTTGAATGGTAGGCATGCAGACGACTCTGAGCTTGTGGCACTCAAGGCCAGGGAGACCTACGCCTGAGGCACCAAACATCAGAGATACGCTTGTGAGTGCCATAAGAGAGAAGAGATGAGAAGAAAAGGAGACAGAGGAAACTGGAGAATCCATTACTAGGCGATCACAAAGATAAAAGTCCTTGCAGGTTCTCCAGTCTCCGATAATGCATACAGGTCGACAGTATGACACCCAGTTCCTGCGTGTTGGCGGCAGTATCTCTGCTGAGACATGTCCTGAGGTATATCACTGTTGTTTTTTTCTTTCCTCTACAGTTCTGCTGCTCCTGCTGCATAAAACAGACAGATAGACTGAGGCGGCATTCCTGAAGAATGTGACACATTTTAGCTGCTAAACCCAGGCCCTCCTAGATCTTTCTGGGCCCAAAGTCACAAGCAGAAATGTTGCTTCGCCGAAACCAAAGGGTGTGTCGGTTTGTTGGACACAGAGAGGCTTTAGAATCATGGACATGAGCCTCCAGTGTATGCAGGCCGCTCAGCGAGAGTCTCTGAATGAAACGAAGTGGTGAATAGAAGTTCCTCTGTGCCTAAGTTCTGGAATCCTGTACATACACTCATCAGGTTCACTTTAAAAGTGTCAAAGTATGTCGTGAAGATTTTCATTTTTTCTGACGGTTGTCTTGCGACCCAAAATCACTTTTTGTCTGTGTTGTTGGACTCGTGACTTTCCTGTTTGTGCAGCTGCGCTTTTTGCTGTCTGTGTCACAAGAGGAGCGTGCAATGGGAAAACAAGAGACATTTTTAGGAGTGTTTTAAAGATAATTTATACGCTTACAGTGCAAGTGCATAAAACATGCATTGTGAAAACGCTGAGATGAAAGTCAAAGTGAACATGTGGTGAATAGCCCTTTGAGTTTCATGTTTAAGAATACAGTTTGTTTGATCAAGGCCAACACAGTCCAAAAAGCATCTTCTTCAGTGTTTAAAGTGCTACATTCTTGTCTGCAAGGTTTGACATTTATACGTTTTCTCAAAGATACAGTTTTTTTTTCTCTAGGAACAATTTAAACAGCACTATCTTTCTGTTTTCTTTCATGGTCTCATCTTGTAGTCTGGTCAATTATCCAAGGTTCTTTGGTCTTTTTTCTAGTTGGAATCCAACTTGTATGCTATAGGTGATGTGCACTTTGTGGTATGAAAATCATTTTGTCTAAACATAGTCCCTTTTTTTCATTCTTTGAAAACAACCTCAAGCTCACTGAATGTAAAATGACTGAAGTTACATAAACAATATAGTTTTAAATTCTAAAATAAATTCTAAATGAACAATATACTTTTAAATTATAAATATGCTTTACAAATATGATGAAAATGCAGATAAATCTATGCTATACAAAGATATGTAAGATAATTTTTCTCACAAATGCTATGTAAATTGTTGAATATGTCAGGAAGAACAAGATTTATATTTTATAGCTTGAGGAAACAATACAGCTATCTATTGATATACTGTCCATACTGTCTTTTTTTTTTCAAAATATTAAAAATATCATCTTTGTGATTACATTGGACTTGGAACTGTACTTTTTTATTTAAGAGTGAAGCTGAGCTTGTGTATATGTGTAATGTTTTGTAATTGGGGAGTCTGAAGTGAAATCTTGACAGGTCAGATTTCATTGTGAGTTTGTCAGTATACTGGACTTGGTATTTACCATGTAAATTTGTATGGCTTAACATGGTGTTGATTTATCATGGTGTACATATTGCCAGTCAGTCATGAAGCTCATCTGAGGTGCATTTATAAATTATATGCTGAACGTTTGTTTAAGTCCAAATTATGGCTGTTGCTTTTGGCATTTCTATTGCCTGTATGGGCCTGCTATCCTGAGGACTACAGTGCTCTTGAAGTGTCTTATTTATCTCGTTATTTTTATTCATTTTTTTCTTTGAATAATGGTGATTATCGGCATGTTACGTGTTCTGTGATCTGTCACCCTCTTAAATTCATAGAGGATACTGGATGCTAGACACATTTTAGCTCCCTACCATTAACAATACAAACTGTAATGTGATCATATCAAAAATTAAGTCCACAAACAGGGATTTAAAAAGCTATTTGTCCCCATTATATATCATATACCTGTTGATTCTTCAAGATGCTTCGTCTACAAGCACAACTTTCCAACCATAATAAGGCACACCAGTAATTACAAAAAATAAAAAAGTAGGCAAATCAGTTACGGCACTAATACACAACTTTAAATTTCTATTTAATTTTAGTCTTGCATCCGGCCCCCTCATACTGCGTTTACAACGGTTGTTGTTTGGAAATTCCAGAGTGTGGCTTTAACGCATGGCATAGGTATTTAAACCCAGATATCTCTTGGTATGTATGTAATGGCCTTGATGATGCCCGCATGTTGCAGCTGTATGCAACCAACATTCCAAGCCTGCCCAAAATGCATTATGCCTCTAAGTCTTAGCTCTGTCCACTAGTTACTTTAGGTTTCAAATTCAGACTGTAAATAAAAGATGACCCCTTCTATGTGCTGATGCATCTTCATTACAGACAGGGGGACAAACAACAGGCAACAGTATTGTAACCTCAGTATTAGGTCTGATTTTTTTTCTTACTTTGATACATTGCCAACTGGGTATCCATCAAATATCAGCCATGCCTTGACTCACATATGATCAACTCAATTTTTAACATTTACTTCATGTAGTAATGTTGTCCAATCATGCAGACAGTATATGTTGCTTCAACAAATGTATGTTGCATCAACATATATTCTTACCCATTTGTAACAGGGGTTTCATCTCCCGTAGCTAGTTATTGTGCAGTGTTTTGAAAAGTGGGCAGCAGATGCCTCTTATTTTTGACACTTTGTTGCTAATTTAAAGACCTAACATCATGACTAATCACATTGAGCTAAATGAACGTTCATGACTGAGATGCGATCTAATCTGTCCCATGGCCGTTAAACTAGAGACAGCAGCTTGTGATATTTCTGGTAGAGATGTCACTTCCACTAAGCATCTCCATGCACAGGTGCTGAACTGACAAATGCCCTCTGTTCTCTACTATCTCTGCTCTCTTTTCTCAGACTCTGTCACTTCTTTGGATGCTACGTGCCATCTGTTTACAACCAATATGAGTCCATAAAAGCAGCCATAAAATTTATACTGCTCTGGATAAACAGATACTTGTGTTTGATGTTCATCATTTAAACGGTTGTTGATGCTTTGAATAATTATGCTCTTATTCTTCAGAATGGCCTCGGAAAGAAGAAATACAATACGTTTTACTTAGAAGGCTTGGAATGTAGCCCTACTGCATCAAGTACTTTAACAATGTAGAAGAATTCCACTGCACAGATGCACTTAAAATTAACTGAAGGAAAGAGTGCAGAGAATAGTGAGTATTTGTAAACATCAGTGATGCTGTCACTTTAAACCATAAAACAGTAAAATGTCACAAAGGCACGGTTCATTTTCGAAGTAATTCAATGTTTCTTTTTGTCAATCAAAAACCATTACATGTTTATATGTGCTGGAACTGGCCAAAAGTATAAACAGTAATTGCAGGGGCAGTTCAATCCACTTTTGAAGCATCTTTTATGAACTAATTGTATGTGTGCAGATGCATATGTATGTTTATTTAGACCCTGTGAAGGCCTGGATACACTAAGGGGAAACAACAATTTCTTGCGATAAGTTACGTATGTGTATGACGCAACCAGCAAGATTAACTACAATGACAAGCAATAATTTGATTCTGATCGAAATTTAATTCTTGTAAACTTGTAATCAAGTAATGTTAATATACTCTGCAGAAATATTCAGTTGTTGATCTGCCATGACAGAAATTCCCTTCCCTTCAGTCTGGGCCAATATCTCAGCCTGTTTTTCAAAGAGATTTTTCTGTATAAAGTAATACAAAATAATAGAGTAATATGGTGTTGTGTCTCCAGGCCTTAAGAAACAAAATCAAAGTAGAACAATAAAAAAACAATTACTGGTCACCTGTAGTCTTAATAAGAAGAAGATGAAATGAAAAAAATGTCTGACGATGCAAATATTGGATCATTTTATTGAAAATAAAAAGTACTGACTGACAATCAATTTACAGCCAACCCCCACATAATGACCAAGCATGACTGAAAGAATTAAAAAGAGTGTTTCATTGCTTTAAGCATCATATGGTGTTTTCAGTTACCCCAGTTCAATGATTTTGGCAAACTAATGTTTTGTATGTGGAGACAGAAGTTTTGTGTAGTCGGTGTTACACTGTGAACATGTTTCAGGCTTTGTTTCAAAAGTATTCTTCTTACTGCATTTTCCCTTATATGTTTTATTTGCCATTTTCCAGAGATGACAGTCTGCTGTTCCTTTTTGCCAGTGGTTTGTTAAGCTATTCCAATCAGAAATATACTCATGAAAATGTTTTGCTGAGATGTGTGTTTTTTATATTTACCTATGATTTAGTTTTGTCCTACACTCTTAAAAATGGTTCCTCAAGGATTCTCCAGTGAAGACTAATGGTACCCTTAAAGACCCATCTTTTCTGAGAATGTACTGATGTTTCTGCTAACAATCATATTTTAAAAACCATATACAGGGTAACTTGTTGAAAGAAGTCCCCCAGGTTAATACACCCCTTACCCCCTTAATTTCTCTCCTGATCAAACGATGGGGCCAAATCTAATCACAATACATTTACTGAAAGTCTGTGGTCTAATAAATTTGAAATTTCTCATTTTTGATTACCACATTCCAGTGATTTATACCCCAGAAACCTTTTGGGGTCAGGTGCTCTATTTTTGGATAACAGTAATCTTTGCATTTATACTAACTTAGTTTTAAAAATCTATGATTATAGGGGTTTGTCCAGAGAGTTTGGATTTTTATCATAAAAACACAACGCTGTTCACTGGAATTTACTGGCTAGCTATCCTTCATATTACATGCTAGTTATAGCAATCATTAGCCAGAGTAGGTAACATTTTCAGTCATCTTGCTGGAGATGAGTTTGTGCGAGTTTTGCAGCATCCACACTTGATATGTTCTGACATGTCTAATAATCATTTACACTTACCTGTGAAAAAAATGCAAAACCATAAACACAATGCTGAATGATAGCTGTTTTAAATTATTGCTATTATTGTAAAAATAATAATAATAATAATAATATTAACAATACCACTAAATGAACTGACAGAATATTGACAGTGTTTCTGTTTTACTATCATTTGTCTTTTGTTATAGCTTATTAAAATGAAGTGAAATCATTGAGACATAAATAGATAGAGGCCTTCATTTCATTATGTTAATATAGATATTAATATAAAAATTGGATGACAAGTGTATGATTCACTGGGGGGGGGGCTTTTTGCTGTACTGGGGAAAATACACAACAGAGCATTTGCAACAAGAAAATTGTGTGCAAGTCTTTTATTCCTTTGCTTCTCCAGCTCAAGCAATTGTGGCAACATTTTGAGGTAATAAATTCTGTTTAATAAATCAGACTACACTCAGTCCTGCGCTTGCATGCCTAATATGTGCATATGTGTGAGGATCTCAGAAAATAAATTATTGGGTCTGTGTGGCAGAAAATCAGTTATGGCAAATGGAAACTCCTACGCCAAACAACACATGGGAGATGGCTGATGAGTTTAGGTGCAGCTGAAAAGAAGTTGTAAGGTTTTCACCAAAATGGCATGTTGCTGTGCCCCCCGTCCAGCCGCTGAGTGAACACAGGGGAGACGCTAAAGCTCTACAGCCCTGAGGAGTGCGCCAAATAAAAACGTGCCAAGTGAGGAAAAAAAAATCTGATCAACAGCCAAGCTGCGAGAAAGTCTAACAAATACTAGAGTGAATAACAAATACTGTTTTTGTTTTCACAGCATTTCTGGGCATGGGCTCGAGCACATCAACATGCAGTGAGCAAAAACAACCCAGCACCACTTTTTGAATTATATGTACAATCAACACTGGTTTTTAAATAAGCCCTCTCGGAGTCACATGCTCAACACAAAGAGTAGCATTTAGTCGTTTCGCTGGAAGTGGTGCTCTAAAAAGCATGCATGCTAATGCAAAACACAAAGTGAAAACACTAGACACAGTGAGACAATAAGCATAAACACAGCACTTGATACTGCTGTTTTTTTCATGGATTTGCATCCATTAGATCTTTTTACTTTTTCAGGGATGAAAGGAAATTATTTTCAGTAAATGTCTTTATAGCCGAATCCTCAATTTAGAATATAATAGTATTTGTATCTGCATCTAATCAAAATGACTTCTTATTACTGTCCTGTTATTTGTCAAACATGCATCTTGATACAAAATGCATCACATTTAAACAGCAAAGTGACCCAAGGGGCCCCAAAGCACCAACGTTGTAGTACTGGCCAAGTGAAATGTCTCTTTTCTCCAATGGCACACATGCATGTATCCATGGACTCTTTTCATCTAATGTGTTCAATGACACTTCTGCACACATTTGTATTATTATGGGATTTGCAAGGCAAATCATGAATGAGTGGATCCCTCTTGTATTTCTGTGTTGAGCAAAGAGCACCAAAGATGCTCTAACGTCATCATGTCTCCGCTCTGCCCTTTCCAACACTGTCATCTCAATGGGGGTACGTTTTTAGCTAATTATGCCAAACATGATGACCCAAGTTAATTGAAAAGCCCTGACAGCAAGGAAGTGGGAGACGGAATGTTCATCTCATCTGTCGTGGCAGCAAAATATAGGAAAAATTAGTTGCACAAGGTCTCTGACACAAAGGTAGAGTCATGATAACTGGTTGCCATTTGCACCCAGAGGGCCTGAAACTAAGCCAGCCCAAGAACAGGCAAACTGCTTCAGGCATGCTGAGGTGCAACGGGATGATATGATCTAATCCTTTCGGTCACAAACTCACCCGAACTCACAACATGGTATGGAGAAGCACAGCTGTTCGAGCTTATTTAGCAGTTACCTAAAATGTTCTGTGAGCTTACTCAACAAGCTGGTATAATCCACTGAGAATGTGTGTATTTTATCTCCACTGAGAGAAAAGCCTAGCAGTTCCTTCTGGTGTTTTGGCCAAGATAGCTTTTAGGACTGGCTCTAGACATTACTGGAAAACTCTCTGACCATTACAAATGGCCATAGTGACAGACATTCACTACATTCAAAGTTCAAGGGATGCTTGGTCAGTTTTGGTATACAGGCCAAGCAACTACAACTATGTGCTCTGTAGGAGAATCTCAGGAGACTGCTTTAAGAAGAGAAAAGGGAATGGAAAAGAAAGGAATTATGTTGGAAATGCTCTCCTTGTTTTCTAAAGGGGATGAAACATGCTGCATATGGCTTAATGATACAGAAAGACAAAGAACGAGCGGTCTAGGAACAGGTTTTATAGGACAGTAGTGATAGTTAAGTCCCCAAATGAGAAAACAAGACACTGTGGTACCAGTGCCAGGTTTTCTAACGTAATGCTCTGTGACATATTGCTGCATTTTAGTAAGCAAAAATGTGCTGTATTTTTATCATTAGAAGCTGTTGCTGTCAAAACTACCTTGCTCTTGCAGAGCTATTCAATCTGTTTTATAGTAATTTCCAATTACATTCAGTATAATTGCTCTAATGGTTTATAATTTTCAGAACAAACTGTTACCACCCTATGTGCTGCTAAGGCCAGCACCACGTAGAGACTTTGTCATTGTTCACACACAAGCTAATTGAAAGTAACACTGTAAATGGCATATAATGGCACTTAGGTAAATTACTATATGAGCAAAATCCATGTCTTGGGTCAACTAAAAGCAATTTCTCATGCTGTCCTGCTTTCCAGTTGAAAAGCGTAATGGGTCCTTACATTCAGGGAGCAGGGCAGCAAATAGTGAATAATTAACATTATCATAAACCCTCATAGATCAAAATGTTCATTAGCTCACAGTTCCTCTAAAGAACTGTAACTAAGGTGTGAACGGGATATATAGCTTTCACTGCTAAAGTAAAAAAGCTGGAGTGTAGGGTTTGAGATACTGGCCGCTGGGGCTGAGCACAGTCACAGTGAACACACTGTACATCTTGTAATCTTGCTAGTGAATGCTGTAGCTTGTACTAGAGATCTCACAGAGCATCATATGAAATACATTAGAGGAGAAGAACATGAGCTTACTGTGGACTACAATATAATGTAAACATTTAGTAATTTGACTGGCTTTTTGGAATGGTGGCGGCCTGAGCGTGTCATTCTGTTGTTATTCTGCTCGTCTTGCTTATTTGGTTTTCAAAGTTGTGCAAAAGGTTTCGTGCGCCTTGGGACATTTTGGAGGCACAACGTGTTGTTTTACACAAGGCTATAGTGTTTTGGGCTTTGAGTCAGCTCTTCTGAAAGGTGAAATCTATTTTGGTAATTGCATTTAGATGATTGAGTAAAAAACTGCAGCTTTAAGCATAACCCCTTCCTGCGGTTGTGATCGGGGGACAGCTATCAAGCATCCACACACACTCCACGACGGCAACGGCTCGCCGCGTGTCCTCTATTCACACCAGCAAATCTGCCAGATGGGGGGTTGCGACAGCAGAGAACACAAGTTTGGTACTTTACAGCAAATCTATTCCCTGCAAGGAGATTTTCTAAAGGCAGCACTCCATGTGCACTTGAATATTGAGTAAGATTGAGTGCTTTAAAAGACAGGGTCAGTTCTATTGAGAAACCTTGGCTTGCTAACTAAGCCATTCGAGTTCACTTGCGTGAGAAACAAACGAACAATTTCACAGTCATGGAATAGCACGTAATATGAGAGTTAAGTGCACGGAGAAGGAGCTATACTTTAGCCTGAGTGGGCAGCCTCACTTTACGGTCGTAAACACGCATTTACATTAGCAAAAGAGAGCACACAACAAGGCTGACTGCACCCACAGAAGAGTAATGAAAATGTCAAGGAAAGATTTGTTCTGTTCTCGTGGAGAAAAAGTGGAATTCGTTCAACTTTAGCAACTAAAATTTAATGATTCAGGCAGAGTTTAACCAAGTGTCTGAATAAAAGTTCTTCTCATTGCTTGTCTACAACCCTTTGTCTTCATTTTAGATCTTCCTTTCTTAGTTTTTACTATTTCTGCAAAATGATATACAAGTGCATTGCCTGCAAAAGGGTTAAAAAGAATAATCTTTCCTGTACACACTGCTTTTTCAAGAATGGAGACTGGTCCTCAGTCTTTTTTGGCCTTTTCAAGATAGATTTAGGCCTTGATCTATTAAGCTAATGCTGGAAAATTCCCATTTATAATGCCGCTTCTGATCCAGCACTCATACTTTGACTGACTATTCAAATGTCAAGGGGCTACAATGGCTACTTCATCACATCAAGGCTTAGTGATGGTAATGAGTGTGTGCAAACCATGGCACGGGAAAAGCCGTTAAGGCGCAGTTAGCAGCAGCGAGGAGAGGCACACTCAGCTGCTCGCGATTTATTGGTCAGGTCCTCTGACTGGCTATTAGCATAGAGGAAAAGTGATGTGTGGCGTCTCTGGATGCTCTGAGGCAAGCGTGGGTGCGCAACAACTGCAATCAGCACAAATAAAGTCAGAAAGGGAACTCACTGTGGAACTCACTGACTCAGAAACGTACAGATGAGCAAGAGGCTGCAGCCTAAATTACAAAAAAATCTGACTACATAATAGATGTTGTGAGGAGTTCCTCTGTGGAGAGAGTGCAGCGTGTTGCACCATCTTGGACTTAAGAATTCAAAACTGATCTGTTGCAGAGTTCCCCTGGCATGGACAAGACATTTTATGATTAACTGCTAAAACTCTCAAAATTCAGCAACTCCCCTGAATACCCAATAAAGTAAAACCAACAAAAAAACAGTAGACTGATGGGGTATGAAGGGGCTCAAAGGGTCGCAGCTTCTATATCACCTGCAACATAACGTAATAATCTCACCACAGAACATAGTGATTCTAGTTCTGGTCTTAAAAAATTACACTTATTGTCAGACATTGTCTTGCTTATTAACAGAGGTGTGCAGAATAGCCATACTCTATTATAAGTGCTGTTACTTAAGTTAAATAATGACTGAAGTAAAAGTAGTGCTGCTAAAAACAACTTGAGATCTAAACCCAAATTCTGAAGTTCAAAAGTTAGAGGTGTGACCAAGGTGCAAAATACAGGGGGTCTGTGAGGATCCATGACCCTCTAATTAACCTCTTGGACCACCTGAATGTCTCAAAATGAAAATTCTGGGGCGTCTCTGAAAACAAACTCATGACATTATGCTGGGCAATAGGGAAAAAAGGCACTCCGCTACAAATTCAGGGAAAGGTCTTTGTTTAGCTGCTTTACCCACAATCTGTGGGTAAAAAGAGCTGCAGCACTGGTCTGCCCAGGGGGGACACTGTAGCCAACTGGTTCACTCAGTTGGTCCTTCATAGCCCTGCAACTGTAACTATGCCCGGGATACCTTTGAAAAACGTTACAGTCTGCCACAGTATATTTGTAAATCTGAAAACTTGCCCAATTTCCCAAGAGTTTGGTGGAAAGAGTGCACTGTTACTCATTTCTCAAACCCAAGGCTTAAGAGGAGATATGTAAGATTTCAGTTAATGTGTAGAAGAGCGCACTGCCAAACCAGAAAAGAGCATTTTCAAAACAAGAATTTTGCTGCCACTGAAGCTAGCATTAGTGTTGCTATGGTGAGTGAGTTAGCAGCCAACCAATGCTGGAGTAGCCAGCCAACACGGGACCCCTCAAATACCAGGGGGTATTTCAAACACTGGGTGTGACCAATCACAAAGCAGTACAGATTCTGTCATCAATGTAGCGCGATGACAAACACAAAAAGAAACATAGGTTATATATACTAAAATGTAACTGTAAATGTAAATGGAACTCAAAACAGACCCAAAGCAGTATTATTCCTCAAATATTTCTCTTTGATAGCTCTGGAGACTTAATGGCAGGGTTGGTTAATAACGGAATACATGTAACGGGATACAAAAAACCTAACTGTATTCTCTTACAGTAAAAAAGACAGTAATCAGATTACAGGTACGTTATAAAAACAGAGTGATTACCAGCAGGATTACTTTTGAATGCAAACTTGTCATCTTTTAATGAAGAATACGTCGAATGAGTCATATAGATTTAAAGCTTTTTTTATATGGGGTGAAGAGGAGGGCGGTGCTGCTGCCAGGAGAGAATTCTGAAGACTTCCCCGCACAGCATCAGTTCACGTTTTTTTATTCATCTAATGTGTAAAGATTTTAGTAAGCATTTTATTTTTATTGGCAGAACTGAGATCTGCAGCGTTTTGTTAAAATATCTGAATCAGGCGTTTAACCTGGATTTCCACACCGCCAGATTGTACAACAGCAGACTGCAGCAAACTTTATTCTCATTTGTTGCTACATAAAATTTCACAGTTTCGCTGAACATAAAACAAAAATTTGACCTGCCAGATTTTAACCAACGTTCTGAAACGTGATAAGGAAGCGCAGTCTTGAGAGCTGCAAAGTTAGTTTGGCTTTCAGGTGTATGATTTCTTTATTTAATTGTTTTCTAATTATATTGCGTATTAGATGTGAATAAAAATAGTTATATTTGTAAATGATTATTATTTGTTATTTGACATGATAAACAACAGATTTTTAGTAAAATAAGGCGAATACGGAAAAAGGCCCAGGACAGCGGCATAGTTTAACTATAGGACATTTGATCCAATGTAATAGGTCATTCTACATCGATCACTTGTTCCCCTGTGTTTTAGCCTGAGAGCTTTTAGCCTCTGTACAATTTTTAAAAATTTTCCTGTTAAAATCACTCAGATTTTTCTTCCCTGGGGAGCAAACCTTCATTTCTGAACTTTGTGGATTTCAGTACACCTGTCTAACCCAAACAAATAATTCTGTTATACAAATCTGTCATCCTTATGTTTTAAGTATTTCCATACATGCTCCACTTAGATTTGGCTGTTTCGCTAAATGTGAGATCAGTGACTGTTTCTGTGAAGCATGATATTTACATCACCCATAATATATCATTCTGTTTCATAAAACAGTTTTTCTGTTTGGCATGTATTTAGTGAAATTCTTGTTAAACATTCTTGTTGAAATGATTTTATCTTTTCTTTATTTAATTATATGTCTTTAATTAAAGACAAGTAATCCAAAATCTGATCTCTTTGTGCCTAGAAAACTTCAAGAGAAACTTCTAGAAACTTCAGAGAAATTAAGCATATACCTTTTGGAAATACCCTTCACATACGCTTTCATTACTCTAACACACCTGATCCAAGTAATCAGTCAATTAGTAAGTCTTTACTGCGTTGTGTCTTAAACATGAAAAACACTAATATGTACAGGGCCACTGTGTCAGAAGAACTTAGTTTTACAGCACATGAGTGATCATAATTGTCTTTTTGTGTTTGTGAATTTGACTGGAATGTAGTGCCTCAACTGAAATCACTCCAATATCATTTAACACAGGTGTCTCAAACAACCTGGCGGCCACTGGCAAGGTGCTCTTCTCCAATGGGAGCCAGCTGAAAAAATGCAGGGAAAATAGTGTGCCATCATTTTTTTCAAGTATGAATTGTAACTAAGTAACACTTATATTCATTTAGGTGCATTTTTAGTCAATCTGTATTTACAATTTTTGTGATCAGCTGTTATGATAATGATTTATTATTATTAGTAATGGTAATAAATAGTTTTCAATTACTATTTTAGTGAGTATTTTACATTAGAAATATATGGTTCTTTTACTGTGATAGCACTGACACTCCTGCTGAATGCAACTGAAGTGTTGGCAAATTGGTTAAATCTTTGTTCTCAGGGGATTTGTTAGATAATTCCATTACGAATATAAAGATCTGACTATCTGTCTAAATTAGAACAATAACTAAGATGAAAATATTTAGCTGCAGAAAAAAAACTAAAAGTTCAGGTTGGATTTAAGGATAAATTGTAAATATGTGATGAGTTGCTGAGAGCTCTGATTTGACACAATATATTTTTTGCCTCAGATTCCTGGCCTGTGTAGAGGTCTCTATCACTGGTAAGTCTATGGAATAGAGGTCTTTAACTTTAGACCATGAATCCAGTTTCTGGCCCTTGAATTTTTAACCACTTTTAAGTGATCCATGTAATTATAAAATCCAGGACTGGAAACATAATTCAAGGCCCAAAGCTGAAAATCTCTAGGCTAAAATGTTTTGCACTTTTACTGTACATATAGATTGAACCTTAGAGTCCCCGTCAAACCTTGTAAGACCACTAGAGTGTTGTCTTAAGCCCGGTAGCCTTTGATCAGGAACAAGGAGAACACACCATGACTTGTATTTAGCTCCTTCAAGCTTTAACAGTAGGCCACTAAGTAGCCAGGACACACACACACACACACACACACAACTTACACACTAGTATATAAGTCCGGATTTCCACTTCAGAGGCCCTCCCACAGCCTGACCTTCATCTTCTCTCCACTTCACCTTCTCCTCCTCCCCATGGGCACAGACAGGGTCATGGCTATTCCACACAGAACATGGAGAGAACAGGGGAAGTTCTGTAACTAAGCAGAAACAAAAGCCAAACAGATAAAAAAGACCATGTGCACTTGCCAAATGGTTCAGCTGTGACCCTACACTGATGTGAAATGCCTCTTCCTAAGACCATTTGTGTTGGAACATCGCTCGCTCCTGCGTCTCATGGGTCCAATTCATTAACACATGCTACATTTCCTTCTGTTAACACATGTCCCCAATGAGGATGATATCAGGCAACGATTTAGCAGGTTAGAGTGCACTTCATTTGTCCTAAACAGCGGCAAGAGATATTATTAAAGCTCCTCTGCATTTATCAAACATTTTTAATTCTGTAGGTTTAATCAGAAAAGCCATATCAAAAATAAAAACAGTTCTCTTTGAGGAAACGATATGTGGCCCACGTTTGGATATTTGTGTACGCAGCTGCACAACTGAGCAGATGCGCAATTCTTTCCCCTTCTGACCTGCCCAGTACCATCCAGAGGGCATCCCCGCATTTTACATCACATAGGCCAAGAGAGCAGGTCTAATGCCTCTCCAGCTCATTCTCTTCCACCTAATCTCTGTCAACTCAATTGGCAAATGCAGGAATCATTACATGCCTCTCTGTCTAAAACACGGATACAGATGTATTTGAAGGTCCTTCTTTGTACAGCAGTCACAGAAAATATCACCCCAGTAAACTGAAGACAAGTTAATTGTCAAAACACTTTCTATCAAAACACTAGAACAAAATAAACACCACTGACCCATAAAACTTCTAGCCCAGAGACTACACTGAAGTTCTTTTATATAAGGGGGTGTTCATATACAGTGCAAGCATGTGGGTTTATGTTCGATGTATTACTAAAGCTCAAAGAGTTATAAGGGCTGTTCCGCATCCCAGTGAATCACATTTCTTTTCTCTCTCTGAAAAGTGACAGTGACATTTGACACAACTCCCAAAAAATCAATAATTACCTTATACTGTATGTTCAGATATGAAACAGTCGACCTGTTGGAAACCTCTTGCACAAAATCTCATTTTTGTTGGTGAAAAGAAAACTTATGACTCATGAAAAGCATCTCGAAAGAAAAATCAATCCAAGAAATTGTGATAGAACTCTCATATCATGGAGTTAAGGGTAATGAAAAGGCAGAGAGGCCATGAACTGCAACATATGAGATCCATCCTGTTATCCTGTGGGGAGTCATGGTGTGTTGTTCCCTGCTTTGGATCCTCCTGATCAATAGTACTGACTGAATAATTGAGAATCCAAGTTAAAAATAAAGGTGCCCAGTGGAACTAAAATGGGTTACTGGGATTGAAGCCATAGCACTAACACTTTTGGCTCCCTAAAAACTCCTTTCAACTGATAATTCTTCAAAGAACTCTTAATGGTTCTTCACTGCTCACAGGGATCAATGACTGGATTCTCCGTTAACCAAAACCATTAAGTTCTTTAGATTCAGCTAGATTTTTTATGAAACCAAAGATAAAATCTAAACGTGAAGATGATGCAGAAGGAACCAGTCTGCGGGAAGGTCTTTATAGCCTCCGAGGGCCAAAAAAGAAAGAAAGAAAGAAAGAAAAGTAAAGGTTATCAAACGTCTACAAGCCAGCCAACGTTTTCATATTGTGGAGTCAGAGCACGATTTGGTTCCCATGATGCTTTGCTCACGCTACATTATGTTTAACATTAGCTAGCTTCGTAACTAACTAGCTAGCTAACAGTAACGTTTCCAGCATTAGCTCGCTAAATGTCTTTTACTAGCTACTGTCGTTTAATTACTTTTCTGAGACAAACATCTGCACATTACTAGCAATTTCTGTCATGGTATATGTTCATAAATGCGATTAAACCACTTACAAAATCTCACTCGGCAGGTTTTCTTCCTCCGAGGTTTCACTCAGTCTAAACGCCAGTGGCTCAAAAACTGACGCAATCGCTGCAGCGCGCGCATCCAACGAAGTGAACGTGAAAACAACTAAAAGGGGATGATGATCATTTCTGCTCTGTATGTCAGTAAAACTCTGAATTGGCAGGTAAGCCGAACCTGGAAATATTGAAATGATAAACCTTAAGGTCGATTTAATAGACTCCCCTCGACTTTATCATGGCTGTTAATAAAACTGGCTGTTTTGCAGGGCTTATATGAAAATAAATACAGTCTCCTTACTAATATAATAACCTACTATAGTATTAATTCAAGACGGTTCACTGCATTTATTGATCCAAATGTATAATTACACGATGTAAATAAGATGTGTCTGAGTGTAAAGAAGCTTTTAAAAAAATTCTATGACAAAAGAACATAATGTAAAGGTTCTACTCCAATTAAAGGCTTGAATACCATTTATAAACCTTCATTTTCTACAGTTAGATTTAGGCATGCTCTCTAAACTAAATAAAGGGGGCAACTGGCTATATGAAGCCATTGACGAACCACTTCTCTCTCTAAAAAACTTTCAATGGGTTTTTTGTTTAGAGAACCACTTTTTTGTAAATGAGACATGTGAATGTGAAGAACTTTTAAAGAACCTCCACATTTTTTCTAGAACCATATGTCCAAGCCAAGAACCATTTAGGCACCTATGAGAGAGTTGGAGCACTGTAAATTACTCTTAATTTTTACAGTATTCCATGGATTTGAAATTTTCTGAACCTTGCATTTATTTACATTCTTTCACATTTATTCTCAGTGACAGTAAAGTTTCACTGAGTAAAGCAACTGAGGGACTCCTACCTCACTATGTCAGATACCAGTGGACATATGTTCCTCATTCCCCAGAGGCAGGTGGTTGGACCGAGGGTTGCTTCCACTTCACTAGTGTTACATGTCCTGGAAGTAGTAAAAATTAAATTGCATGATGCAACAGATTACACACATTATGTCTTCCATGTGCATATAATAGTAGCGCTTAATAATTTCACAGGCCTCCTTGCTTTAACCTCAGCAAGCCTTCGTTATTGAGAACTCCCTCCCACGTGATGGGTCTCTGGAGGAAAAAGGCCATTTAAGCCCCTGTGACTGCCACAGTGCATTTGCTACTTCAATCAAAATGTAAATTTCAGTCAACAAAGGCTATGAGTCAGGCCCAAACAAAACCAAACACAGGTTGCATCTAAATGTCATTAATCTACTAAGAATAAATATGTAGATTATTTGCTGCAAGATCGGTTACTTTCTCACAACAGTTTGAGTGCTCAGACAGCAAATAAATCCACACCATTGCCTGGGGCTCATAAAGTTTAATCACTCACCTAGTCCTCTTATTACCAGTACACAGGAATATAACCCCAGACGTGAAGGCATTTATAAAATATTCATAATTAAATCTCACGCTAAAACAGTGACATCCAAAATATCTGTAAAACATGGGCATATGCCTGGATTACAGACATGATGCCTTGTAAAATGTCTTAACAGCCCCATGCTTGCTATAAATTGCCTTAATGGATGACAACATGCTTCACCGGCATTTATAAGCTTCATTAGCAAATCAAGCAAATCTTTCTTGGGGCAAATGTAGATTCTTGTAGAGGTCTAATAACTTTTATGTAAACCATCTGCGTTTAATACTTCAGAAGTTTCTCGGCACAAAACTATGAGCTCTGATACAAAAAAAAAGGTAACGCTGACCCAAGTCTCTGTAAGCGTTTGTCATTTTTCACAATGTTATTCAAAGCATCCTCAAGTTGTAATTTCATATACATTTCTTAATTCTTTGTCAGCAGTCTTTATAAACAAACTTTTTCACTCATATTTCCTATTGACCAGCTATCTCTTTGTTCTGTATTCACTCAAAAGTGTCCAGTTATTGAAAACAGTGTAAACTCATAAAGAAAAAAACTGAATAAACACTGCTTCTTCTAATAAGATGTCTTAGCGTTCAGGTAGGTCACTTGTCTCTTAAATACTTTATTCTAGAACAGCGCTGCCCAAAGTTGCAAGTTTATTTTTTTATTTTAAGTATTTTAATGACAAACTGCGGTATAACGTTATAAAATCTGTATTTACAAAATGATTTGAAGCTTACTTACCTTCTTTATTTGTATACTATTTTGTCTCTTTAGTCCTTGGACCCCAAGACACTCTGGCACCTTTATATCATTTAAGGACAGACTGTTTGTATTTCAATCAAATCTTCTGCAGTACTTTGTTGATTCTTGAGTGTACTTCTTTTGGCACGAGTGCAGTGGCCTCATATCTTACTTTCTTTTTGTTTTTGTCCTGAGGTGTCTTATGACATTTGTATGGTTTTATATTTAAAAAATAGTCCATTTTCCAACCTCTCTTTATCTCTTAGAATTAAACAGTTTGTTTGTTACTAACAGTATTTACATACTACATCAAGCACTTTTATTCAGTTAAAATGAGGAACAATTGTTTTTTTTTTTTTCCAACAATATAGACCCTTTAAAAAGAGAAGAAACCATGTGGAGAGAAACTGGCTGGCTGATCAAGTGAGTGACAGTTTCTCCTCTCGGAGTGACAGCTCTCCCCAGTGACCGTTCATCGCCCCTTCTGAGTCTGGACCTGCCTACCACGCGGCTGCCATGGTGAGGAACCCTGGATGCTGAGTGATAGGGGTGTCGTCAGGGCAACCGGGTCCTCGGGTCACCCAGTCTTGCAGCCTGAAGTGCTGCGGAAAAGACAGATGGAGAGAGAAATGCAATGCATATGTGTTGCTTTCTGGGCACTGGCCCAAAGGTCCAGCTCCTCAGGTGAAGTGCCATTACTAAGTGCCATTAAACATGTCCCTAACGAGGAGAGTGACCTGGACTGCTTGAGTCTTCACATGCTGTTAAAACTGGACCTGACAGATCACATGTCCCAAAGATAGATGGAAGAGAACCTAAAAATAAGATTCATATCATAAAAAAAAGTTTTTAACTCTGTGACAGAATTCATGCATACCTGATGAGTGTTATTAAGGCTGCATAATTTATATACAATGACACTCCTAAACTACTGTCACAGTCATATTATTACCACGTTACATAGATCAGTTACTGTCATGCTTCTGCATGCAGCAGACAAATGCATGACAAAGGTGGATATATCATGCTTTGCTTACCAATCTGTTAAAGGTTAATTGGGAAAAACAGAACAATCACACAGGACAAACAGGCTTTAAAAAGGTTAATTAGGATGTGGGTCTTTAAAAGGAAGATTTGGGAAAGGAGCCAGCCAGAGCTGAAAGTAACAAACATTTTCTATGAGCTCCATGAATTAGACTAAACTGTCATCCAAACCGTATATAACCTTTTCTGTTTCCTGCTAAATGGCTGATTGAGTGTAACAGTCATGAAAAGAGCTTTCTGTTGACTTGTTTTAGTTTCATCCTGAATGGATAGACATCATTAGAAAGGACATCAAAAGGCCTAAAATTAGCAACATACATGAAAAACTGATAACACACATTTCATCTTAAATAAACCCCAGTATAAAGCAGTAGCAGTGTAAATTCATTATTATGCTACAGCACACTACAGTGTGAATGATCTGCCTGGCTGACAATGCCCAAACATTCCAGAACGTGGTCTTCAGTCTTTCATACATGTGATAAAATACCCGCATGCACAGAACCAGATGGCGCTGAAACAGAGTCCATCAGCAGCCAAAGACGTGTAACGGTCCAAAATACACAGGGCTGAAAAAGCGCACCTTTGATCATGAGTGCAAGGCTGAGTGTGGGTGAGTGAAGAGGCTGTGCTGGGGAATGCCAGCATGCCAGTAATGAAACACTCCATACTGACGAGACCGCAGCCAGCTTTAGTCTCTGTTTGTTGATATTCCATACTTGCCTGTCTATGTGGGAGTGAGAGCGGAAACATTTCAGTGACTAATTGTTTATTAAGGCCCCATATTGTGCTGTGCATAAGAGGATGCCTGAGAACTGTCATCAGTGCTAGAATTGTTGCTGTCCTGCATTAAATTAGTGATTGAGCAAGTGTTTTCAAAAGAGAATCCACGAAAGCCCTTTGACGTGACGTGCGAGAAGTTGTGAAAGACCTTTTACTTGACTTTTGAGAATTCAAGAAATCCCCTCTACACAACTTTGCACGCTCAAAATTTCAGTACGATGATAGATCTATGTAAGTGCTGTTTACGTAGAGTAAGTCTTTCTCAGTTGGCCTTCAGCTGTGCTGGACCACGCTCTTACCTCCAGACATCCAGACTTCTCCCCTGCAGGGCCATTAAAAGCCCATAAAAACGCCTCCTGCTCGTTGTGACTCATCCCCAAATCAATAGCGCCTCTCCATCTCCAACGTCCTATTTAAACTATAGCTGTACAGGAAGAGGAAAATCCAATTAATTAGTGCTCAAAGCTTTGGTTTCGAAAAAGGATTAATGTGTATTGCTGAGTGGGTGAAAAGGAAAAAAGAGACACCTGAAGGGTAATGCAGTTAGTCAATAGGAGCATCAACAAGTTTAACTACATGTGAGAAGCTGCTGGAGGTGACTGCATTGAGACAGATGTCAGCAAGACTTTTAACACCTAGGTGAAGCTCCTATACAAACTCAGTCTGTCTGATGCAGATTTAAATGGCGGGCAATCTGCACTGTTACTGCAGCTCTGTTGTGAGTCCAGCAGCAGGTCCTAAGGGAGAGGTCAGTGCTGTTCAAAGCTTTTGAAGTCCAGTAGAGTTTCCTGACACTACCTGGCGTGCACTCATACCCCAAGATAACAGATTACTTCCTACTTCCTCTCCTAGCCACCTCACACCCGAAGAACATTACAGGAAAAGAAAGTTCGGGAGAAACGGTTGAACTAAAAGTAGCTCCGGGGAGGCATAACAATGCAAAGGTGGAACAACAATTCAATCATAAATTCCTGACATTTTTCTAATTCAGTCCTGTACAGGGTTCACATCTGGAGAAAAATATACAAACAAGTACTCTTAAAAATAAAGACAGTCTATTCAAACACAAATATAACGTGGATGTTAGTGTATTTATTTTGGGACCTTGATTCTAACTTGTTACAGTCAGTTAACATAAGCAACGTAATATTTTGCTTCAGGCCACTACAGAGTAACAGCAAGGAAGTCTACTTCAACAACAGGCTTAAGTTTGATGTAACGCCCTGGGTGTACAAAATTACAGTAGCTGAAATAAATAAAACGTGGTTTTGCCACTTACATATACAGTGTAAACCATCTGCGTCACAAACACAAAGTGCGGAATGAAGTTCTGTAGCCAAGTGTTGTCATCTTATAGAAGCATACATACAAGGGAAAAACAACAGAATAACAGCAGCCAAATTTCTAAACATTAATATTCTTCCATGAAAAAGTAAGAAAGAAATAAAGAAAGAAAAACATTGCAAGATGCAAGATGATAGATATGGTTGATCAACCAATCGACCACATACATAGACATTTTTGGGATAAATAATAAAATTACTTCCTTTTTTCTTAAAAAAAAACAAAAGGAACAAATACATTTCAACAAAGAACACACAATTAGTTTGAGTAACAGAGTTGGAGAAACAGACATTAAGATCACTAGATTTTTCCCCTCAATGGATGGATATTCATCAAGTCTTCAAAAGTACATGCAACATCTTGAAAATAACAAACCTTCACCTACAAATGGAGTATCTCTGCTTAAAAAGAACTGGTAGAACTATCAGAATCTTTGAAATTTCTCACAATAAAACATCATTGCCAGGCAGCTGCCCTTTGCAAATCATTTGTCGTTCAGGATTTGCCCTTCATCTCAAGTGTCATTCATTCATGTGGTCAGTTAACTGATAGTGATATACACAGATATCAAAGAGCTGTTCATAAGCCAGCATCATGTACAGTAAAAGCAAAAGCTGGTTATAGTCGCAAAAAAATGTACAAAGCAGCTGCGGAAATTTGCTAACGATAAAATGCTAGTCATGCATGGTGGGATATTCTGCACATTAGTAACTGTGTATGTGATTTCCACTGTGATTCCGCTTTCAGCCTGGGCGACCCTGCTCTCGTTTATCTTTTTGGTCGGTCGATGTCATCAATAGCTGCGAGAAGTTTCTGTCTGGCTTTCTTGTTGATGTGAGAGCCGAGGCAGACGTTGACCAGGTTGGCCAGCTGCTTCATGGAGTATTCCTGCTTAAACACAACACACAGTAAGTTTGAAAAAACAAATGGCATTTCTGTCTAGTGAAAGACGTCCCTCACAAACCCTGGGCAGAAGCACAACTAATATTTAAAACTCCAAAACATGGTTATAATAACGTGGAGAAGATTCCATACCAGAGCTTAAACCTACCATAACAAAAAAATTATACTGAAACTCAATATGCAAATGGCATTTATGTCAGTCTAAAAAACATGAAATTCCATAAACAAATGGCATTACTTGTAATTGTGATGTGTAGGACATGTGCCAAACTGAAAGAAAAACCCTTCATTTTATTGTTCTGTCATCACTGGTTCTCTACTCTTGCTTTTTGAGAATTAAATGCTGAATGTTTCAGAAGTGAAAGTAATCCAGCTTGAAAAGCAATCCACACAGCTAAATTACGTTTAACAGCACTGCGCTTTCAATATGGCAAAACTAAATGCTAAGTACATCACTGCATTTCTTCATGAAACCCCATAGTTTTCACTGCATGATTGGATAATGATGACATGTCAGTGTGGCACAATTCCTGCATATTCTTGATGATGGAAATGCAGTGTGCAAATTGCTTTCAGTATATTCACTTATTCATTTATAATTTTTCAGTAAAGAAATTAACTTAATGGCTGTGAGCTGCATGAAACGACAGTATAGCTGTCTTTGAACAATGTAATGAGGTTTTTGCTTTTAAGTTTGGCACAATTTCTGCATGTCACTCACGTTTTACACTGTTATGACTGCTTTAAGCGCTGACTCTTCTCCATATAATAAAACAAAGATGGTTCTCTGGGTGATATTTATTGACAACAGAGATGCATTATTTTTCATTAACTTCTTAAAGAAACTTGCAGAGAACCTTGTGAAATTGAAATGTTTGTCATTAGCCATGTTTTCACTGTCAGACAGAGTAAATCAACGCAGGCAGAACATTCACAGAAGGTCCGTAGAGACTATTTGTTAAGAAAAAACATGGATACTGTTTCCTGGCCTCGTTTGACAAGTCTAGAATTTGGCCTAGAGGGAAAGCCTCTTGGTTTGTGGAAACAAACTCCTTACGCTAGAAGCTCTTCCCTGATATCACTGGGTTTAAAATGAGAAAAAAAGCCAAAGTGATTAAACAGCCTTGGGCTATGGTGGAGAGTGGAAATTCAGTAAGATCATGGACCTGAAGGACACAAATGTGGATTTCTGGGTGACAGCAAAAGCACAGCAAGTAAGTACATTTGCAGTTGGGTCTGCTGACAGGTACTGGACTCACCCTGTGATTCTTGATGAACTGCTCCATGTCATTTTCAGTCAGGTAGTAGGCTTTAATGTAGGTCTCTACAAACTCCTTATCTGGGATGGGTCTGAGATCAGTCAGTTTCTCCAGCTTCATGAGGAACTGCTGGAAGTCCAGTTGCATCAGGGCTCGGCCCTCGTTACTGCACTTCTTCACATTAGCATAGCTGGCAGACAGCAGAGGAGAGGAATGGAAGCTTCAGACACATAGAGGCCCACAAGCTGCATTCATTAACTTTGCACATTTTCATGGAAAACATCACTGGATATTTGGATAGGTGGATGAGGATAGAGTGCTACTGTCTTCCTCAGTCATCTTCTTCTGTCTTTTTTTCAACATATACAATGCTTTGCTTCAATGTTTTGTCTACAAAATTTGCACCCTCTATTCATCTCTACGGAAGCCCATTACTGCCAGGTAGAGATTTTTTTGGCAGCAGTATGACAAAACTTTGACACTGACTTATTTCAAAAAAACAAACAAACAAAAAAACAAACAAACAAACAAACAAAAAAAAACGTAACATCTTGAAAAAATGACTTTTTTTTAATTACTGAGTTAGTATCTCAAAATAATTTTATTTTAGTTATTAAATTTCAAGAAAGTAAGTAATTATTTTGGGACAGCACGTCATTTTAAGATGCTAAGTCATTATTTTGACATAAGTCATTATTCTGGGATAAATATTATTTCAACACAGTAAGTCAGTATTTTGCGGAAATTTATTCTGACATCGTAAGTTATTATTTCAACATGGAATGAGCTTCCATACATATCGCTAAATAAAATGAATAGAACAATTTCTGGACCAGTTAAATTTTCCATAATAAACTGAAATATTTATTTACAAAAAAACTTATAGGGGATCTGCTTTGCTACATCCAAAGGCATTGGACACTTCTTTTACTCTGTACTAATGCTGAGAGATAGGCCATAGGGAAGGTTAAGGACGAAGGGACACACTAGGCACCTCAAGTCCAGGGAAAATAAAGCCAGCTCAAGGTGTTTTAATGATACCATGCCTTTGCAGTGTCAGAAAAAGAAAAAAGAAAAAGCATTCCAGCGGTTGCATCATAACTCTGGGTGATCATCAAAGCCTGCAAGAAAAAAATCAATGAAAACCAAAATACTGTGGCAATCCTATTATCATATAACGACTTGAAATCAGCATGCAAGTGCTCATTTCCACTGCAGTTCTGCCTCATTCCGCACCCTATTATGGACCACAAACCTATGAACATAACCTCAAACATGCTTTCCCTAGTGTGCAAACATTTAGAGACAATGACACCCTGAGTTTGGCAGGTAAAAGACACCAGAGGGATTCCATTTCTGCTCTGCTCAAATGTAAATAATGCCAGGCCATTTTTCTATTCATTTGAACAGCTTTACAGGACTCGAAGGACACAGGCCCTAAGCACTCATCACAGCAGCCAATTTAAAGCGTGGCCACATCCAAAGCAAACGCACAGCCAGGCAGATCAGCCTCAGCTGACACCAGTGTTTACTTTTTGGATGACAGCGGCATAATTGCTTTCTGTGGTGAAATGATACTGTGAGACCAAGCAAGTGCATCTGCCCTGCTACTTGGACCTCTACATCTCTAAATCTCTCTTTTTTCCTCACCTCTCACGTTCTGCTTGATGCTGTCAGAGAGCAGCTGTGATGACACGGGTAGCGGTGACTCAGAATGTAAACAAGCAGGGGTTCTGAGGAGTCCACGCAAAGTGAGGGAAGACACGCAGGCTGAATGGACAAAGCTGTCAAGGTTTTGAATTGTGGTGGAGCTGCCACTCAGGCAGAACAGCTGGCTGGGAATCGCCGATAAAAAGAAATGCACACCATAACAGAAGGTCTGTGGTAGACACGCAGATGTTAACATCTTGCATTAATTAAATTAGGCCACCCAGAAGACATCTAAGTCTACAGAGGCATTGGGAAACACCTCACGTAGAAGGTAGGAGGCAAAGCTAAATCTCTCAGAACCAGTATTGATCCAATCCTGCTTGGCTAAAGTAAACTTGCAGAGTTTGGCCCTAGCACTCCTACACAACAGACACAGGAGGAGCATTGGAGCTTCCCATGTTTCTTCCCACGCCTTCCATTTCCTCAAGAACGAAGCAGTTCTTCGTGTATACATCAATATTGCAGGGCTTGGAGAATGCAGTATCTTGATTCTTTCTTGTTCTCTTAAGATCAAAACCCAAGACTAACTGTCCAAAAAGCTACTTAGATATTTGATGGATGGTTTTCTGAAGTCAAATGCTGACAGACGAGGCCCTGGTCATACATGGTCCCTGTGCACTTCATGTCAGAATATCAGCGGTGACGTGAACAAGGCTTTTTCCCAGGCTGTAGGCATGTGGAGGAGGTGAGTGAGGGTAGCGGAATAAGGAGTACTGTGCAAAAGTCAGTGACCACTCTTTAATTTCCAGACAAATTGACCATTAAGTACAAGTTATTCGTTTTGTAGGAGATATCTCAGAGGAGATTAGATATTAGATAATCCACTGTCATAAAGAAGGGGGAAGTCAAGGGAAAATAAAAGCTATACAAAAGACTGGACCCCTAACAATCATGCAAGATCTGGTAAACCACCAACTAAACAGTATTTAAAGCTTTCATCTTTGAGAGAGAGGAGAAAATCAAGCTCCAGTCTTGCTTCAGATCTGAAAAACCCATAGGTGTTTCTGTCCATCCTTCCACTGTGAAAAGAAACTCAACATTGAGTCTGAAAGGACGTGTAGCTGTCAAGAAGCTATTACTGAGAAAAGGAAATTGAAGAAATAGAAGAAAATTTGCAAATCAAATAAAGACGCTGCTGGTGTTTTCAGAACAATGGACTGACCACCTCAGAGTCCAGACCTCAACATCACTGAATGTATCTAGGATTACTTACATCGTAAACAAAGCAGAAAATGCAACCAACTTCTAAGACCGAACTTTGAAGTTGTGGAAAAATATCTCTGCAGATTTCTTTGAAGAACTGAAAGTAAGTCTCCTGACAACAATGTAAGCTGTAAGAAAGACAAAGCGTGGATACACTAAACACTGCAATATTTGAACTTACATTTAGTTATTGTGTAATATTGTGTTAATATATGTTTTGCCTGATGCTGAAAAATAACTTGCATTTCATGGCTGTATTCACTGGATGTTAAATAAATGAAAGGTGGTCTCTGACTTGTGAACAGTATTGTATCTCAGGACTGCAGCACACCCAGACTGTGCTTTCTCAGTGCACCACTTACCTAACAACTCCTTAGGGTTTGTTCACCACACTTTACTTATGACAAGCAGATGTTCAAACAACTGGTTGATAAAACTGACAAAAAAGAGAGGGGGAATTAAATATGGGCATGGAAGGAAATCAGGCAGCTGACAGGCGGGCCCAAGGAGCCACTGTGGAAAGCAGCCGCAGACATGGGTATATAGAAGCTGTTTTTTCTCTCATCACTATAACTCACCACAAGCATTTCACATCTGACAGAACTACAGTGCTCTGGGAATATTTACGAGGGTGCCCAAGGAACAAGGAGGGAACCTCCCCCCATCCCTCTCCCAAAAAACACAAATACTCCTCCACATGAACGCAAAGAAGGGACGAATCAAACAGAGATGAATGAGGCAGCCAGAACTTCTCTATCGGCCAAATCCAGGTGTCTATAAATCTAATATTCAACAGGTGAAATTTTGCACACTCCTTAAAATCCATTTTGATTAAGCACCATGTCTCCTTCAGCCTTCACCATTATGTGACCAAGCCATAAATGAAAACACTGTAAAGTCTTTTTTCACTATTTTCCACTGGATAGTCTGGTAGAAAATGTTTGTTGTCTCTAATGGCATCCTGAAACGTAATGGATGTATGAATAAAAGAAGAAAAAAAGGCTTGCTTTATTCAGTCAGAGGTGAGGTTGGGAGACATTAGCCAGCATTATTCACCCTTTTTAGCTAGTAATGTTTAGAAAAAGGATGCTTATGGTAACCTTGTAAAAATTCAATAAACAGTCATACAGCAAGATGATGAGAAAATATGGCTTAAAACTCAAGATATGTCAACTTGTTAAACCAAAATGCAAGTACAAACACAAATCATTCTACAATATGCTTCAATACACATCTTTGTTTTGGCAAACTACCAACGTTTCAATCCTGAATGGATCGTCAGTTTGCCAGTACATGGATGTGTGAGAGCATATTTCAGTGTAAAGGTTTTCTCAAAACTCTTTTGTAAGTTATCCTTCTAGCCCTCAGGCTGACAAAATATAATATTACTATATTTAAACTGTTATATTGTCCATTTCTTTGTCTGCCTCAAATATTCCTGGCAAATGTACTTTAACTCCTCCAAGTTGTTCACAAGGGTAGGAATGTTCTACTGTACAGCTTCACAACTTCCTCAGGAACCATACATTATACATTTAATACAGAACACTCCTTTCAGTCTTGTGATCATTTGTACATTTCTCCTCAAACAGATAAAGGTTCACATTCCCAGTCTCAGATTAATACTATTACAGAGCTAGATTACTTTGTTAGTGCTAATTCATCTTTGGAAATCCTTTTTCGTCTAAGACTGAGCTACATCTCTGTCCGGGCAACTGCCCAAAGAGGTTGTTATCATGGCACTGAAAGAGACAACAGAAGAGAACAAAAACATTCTGTTTCCACTGTGATTAGCAATTACAAAGGCTTAATGGCTGGTTACATGTTCCTGCTGGCAGTGCAGAGTGTGCTACTCACCCCTCCACTAGTGTTCTGTTGGCCAGCCGGATGCAGTGCTCCCAGAGGACATTGGACACCGGCAAGGGGATCCGTACTTGTCTGGAGACATCTCCGAGCCTTTTATTGAACTGCTCAAACTCCTGTAACATAAAAACAGAGTGTCCAGCCAAAGGTTGTTCACTGCAACACTTATTGGGCTGTTCTCCTACTGTATGGCTTCAACCTGTGCTAAACACTGTTCGGCCTCTGTTGTGCCTCGCCTCCTCAGAGTCATAACCTCTTAATGGAAGAGGTAGCTTTAAACAAGGTCTGATTTGGGCTTTGGGCATACAATGTATGACAGTCAAAGTCAAAAGATGAAGACAAAGTTCAATCCTAGCCTGGAGTCAGTGGATTCTGTGTGTTCGAACTAGGGATGCAAATAATTAACCATAACGCGACAAATAAACAGTTGTTTGACCAAAGCTATCGGTTTGAAAAAGTGAATATAATTTTATCTCATTTCCAATTAATAACACCTCTTATCTGTATAAGCAAGTCATTCTAGTTGAGTAACATATTTTGTATGCATGAGAGTGCAACAGGCAACTGGTCCTGCTAGACAGCACGCAGCTAAAAATAGTGGTGTTTGAGACCACTTTTCAAGATGACGATAGCACAACTACAACAATGTACCACAATGAAAGCAAACATCTGCGTACAGCAAGACAGACCATGTCTGTCCATGTTTGTCCATGTTCTCCGAGAGAAAGTGTGAAGCACAGACTGAAGAACTCAGTCAGAGAAGGACTAAGTGGAGAGCTACTGAGGTATACTGAGCCAACGCTAGCCCTGGTCATGGTACTTCTGTTCTTTTTATACACTGATTAAATATAACCAACTTTCAGTAGCACATAATTGTATTTTCTGAAAGTACTGATAGGTGTAAAGTCAGACTATGCTGGCCTGCATGTAAATGGGACTATAAATGGACTAGTTTTTTATACAGCTCTTTGTAAACATCTTTGATCAGTCTAGTTTCCGAGACTAAGAACCTACTTGGCTATTGTGTGCATATAAACGTAGCTGATGTGTTCAACCCTTGTCTGGATTCAGTGCATTTAATGTATTCCAACCACAGCCTGGATTTAAAGAGTTCTATCCTAGCCTGGATTTGATGGACTCAATGTGTTAACCATAGTCAGGATTCAATGTATTCAAGCCTAGCCTGGATTCAGTGGATTCAATGTGTTCAATCCTAGTCTGATATCCTCTGAAGGCCTAGTCCTCCTCCTACAAGACTTCCATTCAAGGTGCTCTTGTCCTGAGGCACTACCTACTCTTTAACCCTGTTGTGATGAACTGTGATGTACAGGGATTCTTCACTGGAAATCCTTCTTAGTCAAGCCCTGCCATACAAAGCATCCAGTGCAGTGTACTGCAGTGGTGCAGCACAGATCAGTCACTCACAGAGGTGTTGACTCAGCTGGACCATTTCTCTCTGTTTCGTGGCAAAAATGTTTCTTATTCCTGTTTCTTACTGGACAGGTTGACATATGGTTTTATGGACGCCAAGAACTACATGTACCATGTTCTAGCTCTGTGTTTGTTGCTGATGCAAGCCAACAGAGTGAGATGAGAGGAAAAAAACATGAACTACACTCGTGATTAGTATTATGAATATGCATGCTTACTTTTTTTATGTAATAATTTTGTGTTATGCAGTCTGATACTTTAGTTTAAAGTTTAATTACAGCTCAAATGCATAATGATTGTAGTGCCTTATGCATTAGGGCCCAAAATGTAATATAAAGTTATAAGAAATCTAGTTTACATGACTGATAAGTTAGGATCTAATGTGGGCTACATAATATATGGCAGGGGTTTTTCATTGCAGTCCTATGGACTCCCAGCTAGTCCACATTTCTATTATGTTTAGTGTCCTATACGTTGAGCCAAGTATTCTACAGTCCTTGATTACTGGCTGACTTGTGTTTTCGAGAACAATACTGTAGACTGGCTCACAGTTCTCAAGGACTAGCTTCTGATATGCAGCACCATTTTGCTCAAAATATTAAGTATTGCTTTTCAGATTTCATTTCTCTGAGGTAATGCAATGAAGCTGCTGATAACTTCTGCGTTGTCGCTGTTGGATCAAAACCTCATATCCCGTTTTTCTTGTTTTTCATGTTTTTACATGGTATAAAATGGCAGCTGGTTTTGGAAAAAAATCTCATTACATTAACTTACATTAAAAGTTAAGAACGTTTTTGTGTTCTCCTGTGAAATTTCCCATTTTGAGATACCAGATTTTGTTCCGACAGGGACAGTATGCATGCTGTTGCTCTCCAAAAAAAATGAAAAAAAAAAAAAAGATCTCCAAAACAGTAACAAAAATGTTCTTAAGTTAATGTAATGAGATTTTTTTTTCCAAGACCATTTCTATTGATGCATTCATCGTCATGAAATCACAAAGTACCAAAGTAAAGGACAACTGCTGTGCTCAATGATGCAGAAAAAAAGACATGAAAAAAATGGAGATACAAGTTTTTTTGGACAGCGATGATATGTAAAGTTACAGCCAGCAAAGTATAAACCAGCATAAGAATTTAGCTAAAATATGGTAGCTAAGTGGAGTACAAAACAGCAAACCAAGCTGCAATTGTGCCAAGTGTTCTGATTGTTCTAATTAAAAAACATAACTGTAAGTTATGAAAATTATCTGGAAATCATAATTTGAGCCGGCAAGCATATGTCCTACCTGGGCAACATGGTGTCCTCTATCTAAGCAGAAGTCATCAAGAGACACTGCAGTATTTACTTCTTTCAGAATGAGTAGGCAGCACCAATTTGGCTTGAGGAAACGCTTGGCACAGGTAGCTAAACGTATGGGGCACTGGCAGTGCACAGCGACTCACATTTCTTAGAAGATACACAAAAGGTGAGCATGACTTTTTCATTAGTAGCCGAGCTTCCTTGAGTCTGCTGCGCGAACTGTGCAGCATGGCTGAGGACTTATGTAAATTTGTTCACCGGCACATGATTATGCATATTTTGGGATTCAGAGGGTTTCATGTGCAAATAAGCCGCGCTTATAATTTAATTGTAAAACCCCATCTGTTCTGTGAGAATCTCCTTCCTGATATATGCTACCGCCATGCAAATGACACCTTGCCTCCCTATGCAAAATGCATACAGGCTAATGAATGGAGGTTATGAATAAATATTCACATGCAGATGACAGAGATGCTCTCAGCTCAGTGACGATTAACAAACAGGAGCGAAGTGGCTTCTGTAACAACCCTTAAACTTGTCTCTCTGAATCTGCATTTCACTCTCAAATCCCTCCCATTTAAATCATTCAGATCCTGACAAATAATTGATATCCATGACCTTTTAATCTGGAAGAATTCAAGGGGCACAGTGATTAGGGATTTAAAAAAAGAGTAAAAAACTGCAGAAAAGGACAAAGAAGAAGAAGGAAAACGAAGACAGGAAACCATGAGTGATTCGTTCGAAGTGCAGGAAAATGACTGGAGAAAGTTAACTTGATAATACAGCTACAGATCAATCTCCTCTATCCGCTGCAGGCTACAGATCTGCTTTGCTAGCACCTCTGGGAGTATATTTGGGTCAGAGCATTTGAAACATGGAGGGCATTTTCGAGTATTTTTTTTAATATGCTGCAAAACAGACAATGACAAATGAAAACAGAGAATCGAGGAGTGATAGACAGAATGACAAATGAAAACAGAGAATGGAGGAGTGACAGCTGTCCAGACCCTCTAGCCTAGAGTTAAGACCCACACAGCAGGACCCAGAGGAGCAACACTTAACCTGAATTACTTCACTATAAACATGCAGCTGTGTGATTGGGCAATGTCCCAACACCGTAAGACCCTCAGGATGCATCCAGGAGACAAGCTAATTTCAACCTAATTCACATATTCTTATCATTACTCAGCAGATTCTCCAAATATTTAACTCAATTCAACAGAAAGAAAAGCTTATCTTCTTAACTATCTGAAACAAAATTCTAGTTCTATGACCTTCTACATGCACCAAGGACCTGAAGCAAGAGTTTATGCACTGTTTATTTGAGGTCATATAAACATAGAGAGAACATACATGGATTTAAGGTAGAGGGATAAAAACAACAAAAATGCTGTGGAATATGGGGCTCAATAATAAATAAATTATAAAATAAATTTGACTGTTTGGACCTATGGATCAGTTGCATATCTGGTGTAAGAGAAGCAAAACATATGACAAAAAGAACACCATCCCCACGGTCAAGCATGGAGGTGGTGCAGACCTGATGAGGGAGTGTTTTGTTGCTGCAGGAACTGGCAATCTTGCCTGTTTGACTGGCATCACTGATTCACTGAAATACCAGCCATTTTGTAGAAGAATGTTGTCTTCAGTGCATAAACTGAAGCTTGGTGATCACTGGACTTTCCAGAAAGACAATGATCCCAAGCATACAGCCAAGTCAACCAAAGCTTGGTTCAGGAATCAGTCCTGGAATGTCCTTGAGTGGCCATCTCAGTCCCCAGATTTAAATCCCATTGAAAATCTTTGGTGGGATTTAAAGAAAGCTACCACAGGACACGGAAACCAAGGAACATTAATGAGCTGGAAGGTTTTGCACATGAGGAATGGGCAAAGATTCCAATAGATAGATTTCAGAAGCTTGTGAGCACCTTCCAAAAGTGTTTATTGGAGTTTATAAAGTGTAAAGGATGTGCCACAAAACACTGACTTTAGGGGGTTGAATAAATTTTACACTCGGACATTTGTAATGAGAATGATTCTTCATTTGTACTGTTCGTGGTAAAATTGCTTGAACATTCTTTGACTGTTTACTAAAGCCTTGGCTGATTTTCATCAGTTTCTATTTATATTACCAAACTGCCTTGCACTTTGAGGGGGTTGAATAATTTTGAGTGCAACTGTATGTTTAAACATTTATGTACACATATGTATTCCTAGAGTTATACTTCTACTATCTACGACAAAGGGCCACGGCTAGAGTATTTTAAATTAGAATAATGTCCAAACAACAACAACAGCAGTGAACCAATTAGCCACTGTCACCTACAATCCTTCTATGCTATGATATTTGATCAGGAGTTTCTCAGTAAGATGTTCTGATGCCCTTTTAAATACAGAAGATGGGCTGACGTGAAATGTCAGCAGTAATGCAGTATGGCAATTTAGCCACTTTCTTGAAAACAAATTATAACACAGTACTGCAATTTAGCCACTTTCTCAAATACAAATTAGCCTTGTCATAATTAATTACCGGAACATGCCACAGCCACAAAAAGGACACCAAATACCTCATCTAACTGGTTAAACCTAACCTTTATCAAAGTGCATCTAACCACTGACCGACCCCTCTCCTTTTATCTGAAAATGAAGAGAGGGGGGGTCTGTCTGTGAGGAACTAACACATTGTACTATCACATAAAACCCATTCAGCCTCACACAAACACATTACCTTTAAAAGGACATCCACATAGACATTGTGCTGTGACATTATCTCTTTAATGTCCCATTTCACTCCCGCCATCAGCAGCAGCATCTGCTCATAATCAATGGCTTTGGCTGCCACTATCCAGTAAGTGGGCTTGCGGAGCTCGCTGGCTGTGGACACCGTCTGCAGGAGAAAAGAGCAGTCAGGAAATTAGTTCAGAACAGATCTACACACAGCCACTGGTCCATGAGTGAGGGTTGTAAAGTCATCTGACAACTCTAGGTGATATATGCAAAAGATAACAGCATTTATTAGTACAGTACAAACAGACTGATTGTCTGTACTGAGAATCACTTCAGACGCTTCAGACAGGGACAGGTTCACAAGAATACAATGTATAGATTCAGCTGTAATGACACTGAACAAGCCTAACCATTTATCAAAAGGATTTTCAATGGAGAGCCCATGGGGATGCCCCACTGATTGAAATTAGACTTTAGAGATGTTCATTTCAGAGGTAACAGGACATTGTTGTAAGCATGATTTTAAACAAGAAACAGGTTCACTTATGAGGTTTGTGTAGTTTTTGTACCAAAAACAGTCATTATCAACTATTTCATGACCATTTTGCAACCACTCTATCACTCAGAATTAAATAGGTTATTTTTGTTACTGTGTCTTTAAGACATATGTAAATGGTCTCTGTTCTGATTGGCTGCCCTGTATATTAGGCAGGCTGAATTGGCAGATATATGTAAATCTTTCACAAAAATTATACATATAAAAGGACCGCTTTCGCAGTTTAGCTTCCATTCTGGACGGCATAGTCTGGGGAGCGAACTGTATGAAACTACATCAACGTGATTGACCATTTTTTGGCAGAATTAAGAGAGGCACTAGGGTGGTTTTCTAAACTTTCTTTTATGGTTCTAAAAATTCTTAGGAAAGTCCAGAATAAATGAAGGCTCATGTTTTGTTAATATTTAAAAAAAAGCGCACCAACTGAAAAGGAAAAATGTTCATAGCTTTTGAGAAAAAAAAAAACAAACAAACCTTACGCAATTACGTCAAAATATTCAGGGTATCATGATAAAAAGTAAAACGCAACAGCATGTGAAACACGGCTATGATATGTGAATATCGGTTCTCAAGGAACAAAACCTTGTTTTTAGGAGAAAAAATAAACTTTCTTGATTTTTAATGTAAGTTAACCCAAGTTATTCTAATAAGACTTTCTTCCAAGTAATTTTGGAACATTTCTAATGGCTTGTTTGTCATAAATAGTTCAGGCAAGGTAAAGAGCAGATGGCATTTTCAAATTAATTACATGAATGAATGAATGGAGTAAACTACATTATAAATAATTTAGAAGATTTTGGTTCCATCATGGAGAAGTTAAAAGGATTTTAACATTTTTTAATTAACTGTGCCCAGAAATATTTTTATTGGCCCAAGGCTGAGGAAAAGCCAGAGAACAGGAATCAGTAGTGGCGATGTAAAGCTCTGATGACGAGCCTCTTCGCCTCACAGCATGGCTACACCACTGGGCCAAGTTCGCTTTTTTTTTCAAGAAGAGGGCAACCCTGAGCACTTGGCAAGAGAGAGAGGGAGGAAACTGAAAGGTTGTTGATGAGACAGACAAAAAGGGCAAGTCCATAAATAGAGTTTGAGGAGGCTGACCTGTGAGTAGAACTGCTGGAGGAAGGGCTTCTTGGCTGGAGGCATCATGGTGTCCAGATGAGGCTGTAGGAGCTCGAACTGCTCGGCCAAGAACACTCTGTAGGGGGACACAGGGTTCATGTCAGTGGCAGCTTTTTAGTGCACCACTCAGGGGCAGTGCATAGGGCTTACAGCAGGGATCACAGGCCCTCAGAACTGTTCCACCAGTCAAGCACGAACGGACCAACTGACCACTCTGCATGCACTAAAAACACCTGCTTTTACCTGCTATTGAATTTATTTCTGAGATGCATTTGTAAACCTTTGATGAAGTGGACAATGGAAGACGTGATATGGATTACAAAGTTACAAACTGAGCAATGACCAAGGACATGACATTTATATAGCATTTTGTGTGATATTTTTGTGCAGTCCTGTAAGGTTGAATTGAGAATGGACATTTTTTTCTTTATTAATATACCTCTTTTTAAATGAAGAACTGTACTACTATTCATAAATTTGGAATCAATGACTCCACTTATACCTTGTAACTTGCTGAGTATTAGCTTTACATCTTGATATATATTGTCCACATAAAAATTAGGGCCTGACCAATACACTGGTAGGCTGATAAACTCAACTCGTGTTAGTGACCTGCAGTATTATCAGTATCAGCCATTCAAACTAACAGCCTCCAAAGATAAGGCAAAACCTGAAAGATGCCACTGAGCTACATACACATGCACACATTTAACTATATGACAACAATACAAGCTGAAATGCTGAATCTGAACACAAAAATAATCATAGTATGCAATACAAAATCCTCAGTTTTAGCTTGAGAATAAACTGTTATAACTCGTACCAGCGCAAAACACACTAACACACCACCACCACGTCAGTGTTACTGCTGTGCTGAGAATGATCCACCACCCAAATAGTACCTGCTCTGTGAGGGTCCATGGGAGGCCCTGACCACTGAAGAACAGGGTAAAAGGGGGCTAACAAAGTATGCAGAGAAACAGATGGACTACAGTCTGTAATTGTAGAACTACAAAGTGCACCTATAGCACCTATATAGTAAATGGAGCTGATAAAATGGACAATGAGCAGAGTGCTCATAATGTTATGCCTGATCGGTGTGTGTGTATATATATATATATATTATATATATATATATATATATATATATATATATGGAAAACTAGTGAAAAACAAGAGGTCATAAATGGACATCAAAAGTGCAAAGTACCCATTCTAGGTAGCTCTGCTGGGCTACAATATATTAGTCAACCTGAAATCAAATTGGACCTTTTCTACCTTGTTACTTCATGTCCTTGGTCACTTTAAGCATAATCCATTGTGTCATTTCATTCAACAGAAAAAATTCTTGTTTCTCTGTAATCTTTGATTGAAGTGCAGTGACTTTTGCCTGCCTCTAAACGCCATCTGACGTTTAGTTGCATCACCTTGTTCCAGCAGCAGGGAAGATTATACTAACCAAAAATATCTTAGCATGTTTTCCTTCCTCCTTCCACCACCCTGACCTATCATCAAGAGAGAACACTCTATATCGCCTCAGTTCCCAGATGCATATGTACATGTATGTCAGCAGACGATCTCCTTTCTTCTCTCTAACTTTCGGGTTTTATACTGCATGGAAAAATAGTCACTTCTGAGTTATTTCAGTTCATTTATGCTGGCAATCCAAGGTCATGTTAACACAAATGAGGCTGTTCAAATATCTGGCATCATTTGCACTGTTATTCAAACTTTTTTGCCATGCACACACACACACGCACACACGCGCACACACACACACACACACACACTCCAACTCTTGCTTACAAATGTTAGGTGGTTACATTCATCCATTGATTTATTTAATGAGAACCTGACTGTCTTTTTCTCTTGCTTTTGTGGTGAAAATTTAAAAAAAAAAGAAAGCAACACAGATGCTAAAAGGCTAGCTTGCTAACTGGTGCTTTGCCTGGTCTGCTTCTTAAAAGTCAAAAAGTCAGGTTTTCAATAAATAATGAATCCTGTTTCAGAAAATACACATCCAATTGCCATAGTACTTATTGTCTGACAAAACCTGTTTATTTCTATTTTTTATTTTTGGCTTTTCCGCAAAACAGACAGACTCTGCGGATTGTCACAGTCTGACTATTTGTTTTGGAATGCTCACTTTTCACAATTCAGCCTAATCCTGAAGAAGGTCCCGTCCACAATTATTTTCCGCCAGAGTATTCTGATTCATTTGGAACGTCACTTTAAGAAGTAAAAATGCTTCTGTCGTCTGATTCAAGTCGACTCTAGTTTCTGTTTATTTCAGTTTAAGAAGTGTGATAACTGACAACTAACAATCATATCAGTCTGTGAAAAAAAGTGTTTATCTAAAACTACTGGAGTATAAACTAAAAAACTAAAACATAAGGCATAAAATTAAATAATTGTTAATTAGAATGTTTTGTTTATCAGAATTTTTAGCCTCTTAAAATCAGTATTGGTCACAAAATTTTCATACCTAATAAAAATGCAGGTTTAAATGCACTCAAGACGCATTTAAAACAGATTTAAACCTGATCAGTCAAACAATTTCAGGTTTGAGATGCATTTTAGCCATCTCTCCATGTTACATATGACCACCGAAACCCCTCCCACTACTGTAATGGTAATTCCCTCTGCTGTTCTGCACATGAGGAAAAAAAACCTACTGGATTGCCGTCACTAAACAGAGGCATTGATGCTCCTTCAATTCAGCTCTTAACAAGAGTTTGTTCTCTGAGTTTAATTCAATAGCCTTAAGCAGTCCAAGCTATTTAAAATGAAGCGGCAGTTTGGTTCATCGTTATTCTGCCTTGTCGTTATTCACTGTCTCTCTACAAAATATCATGTTGAAACACATGCTGTCCCTGATTGTGATGACTAATAACATCTTCTTGTAAACATCGATGTAAAGCCGGTGTAAGGAAATGAATAACGCCGTGCAAAATTGGGCTTTTCAAGATATCAGAAGAGGAAAAATGAACACCACAGGCGACTGATTGTAGCAATCAGATTATAATGCATGTGGTTAAAATCTTATCAGGTTACCATCAAGATACAAGTTACATGAAACAACCAGGTGCAAATGCAGTCAATATTTTCAATAATATAAATCCAATCAGGTTGCAGATAAGTACATAGATTATTGTAATGCACTACTCTTGTGCAACCGTACTGTTTTTTCAGAAATTAGCAGGATACTACAGAGCTCTAAATGATCATTAAGAAATGTAAGATGTATTCAAAATGACAAACAGAGCTCTAGACAGAGCTCTAAATTGACTGAGAACACAGTATAGCAGAAGGTATTATAAAATGAATATCTGAAATTCATAATATTTGGTAAGTAGAGATTAAGTCTCAAGGCAGATATAAAAATATATATATTTAAAATAGATAGTTATAGTACATTATTTATCATTTAATGACTTCTTGTTCATAGAATTCCATTTTAAAATACACTTTGACGAACAGTTAGCATTTAAACCCATATTATAAAAGTTATTATTGTATATAAATGAAAACTGTTAATAGGTAAGTGATTCCAAACTTTTAAACCGTAGTGTATTAAAATACACTAAGCAAAGAGAACTGCTCGTTTTTGCTGAACCTATCTTTGCTTTCAAACGCTAATCATTAGTATGTATACGGAAAATGCTGACTATTATCTCTCCAGAACATCAGTGTATGAACATTCAGAAACCTAACACAGCTCAATATAACATTCGGCTGGAATACATTCATCTGTCTGTCCGCCTATTCTTGTAGGCCTGCTGGGATAATCCATACATGTTAATGATATACATGAATGGAGACCAAAACCAACACAGCGCATAAACCTAGCAATCTAGCTTAAGGTAGCATACTGCATTTTAATTATTTTTCAACAGCCTCACATTTCATTCTATTTAAATATTGCCAACATTAACGGGTGAGAAGGGAAATGGCTTTCTGGAGAAGAGCAGATAGCTCACGTACGTGTGTGTGGGCTTGTGCATGTATGCTGTCGTCTCCATCTGTCCCCCTCCATGTGTTAGCGATTCACTTCGGTCACTAATTTCAGCATGCCACCACTTGCCACCGCAGCCTCACTTTCCACACACCATCTCTTGAAGTACCAGTCAGATCACTGCTACATTTACATCAGCTCTGTCCAAGAGCATAAGAGTCTGTACATCACTTTCTTAAAACCATTTCTGAGACACATGGAGTGAGTTTGTGGACAAATCTGTAAAGTTGAGCAACTTCTTCTTACTGTTTTTCTTAATCTTATGGCTGTATTTCACATCGTAAGCAGGGGGCAGATTCTGGTGCTCCAGGCAAAAGACAGAAATGCCCCCCTGGCTGTATAATTAAAACTTAGTTGAGGCTCTTGGCTCTCAAGTGGCACAACTGTTTTTACTGCAAAAAATTACATTTTGCAAGTGAAATCATCTTAAATCTTGTCAATATATCTAATGCTTCTCATTTATAAATTGATGTAAGAATATTATATGATTATTTAACTTATTTCTAGACATTTTTTACTTTAAGAATTTTGTTAAGTGAAATTATCGCACAATATTGCCAGAAATAAAGCTTAAAACAAGCAAAATTATCTGCCAGTATGGTGATGTAATTTGCTACAGGGTAGTGTAATGATGTAAAATAATGAGTAATGAGATTACATTTCCCAGGAAATAAAAAGTAATGTAATCCCATTAAATCTGGAGAGAAATAATTAGAAACTTACATTAATACTAGCATTACACTCATTTAATCGTCATACCAGTCTGTCTTTGCACAGTCATAACACAACATGAAACAGTCCATTATAACCATAAACAAGGTGAGACTGCATTGATGCTACTTAAATTAATAATTTAATAATACAATAATATTATTAAATACAATAATACAATCACAAATAACAGCTATTTTTAAAATATACATACATAATTCACAGTAGGTTATTTAACAAACCTTATACTATATCTAATTAGTATTTTTATGGGGCCAATGTGTTTTGGGGCCCTAGGTGGCTGTCTACTTTTAAGTACAGAACACTGATTATAAGAGTGTGGAGACAAAACACACTAGCAAATATAATGACTCAAGTGATAGGTGCCTGATGTCTGTTTACAGTCTATCACCATTATGCTTTTACTTTGGTAACATAAAGATACACTTTACACAATTTTTTTATTCACATTTACACTGTTTATTCAGCAAATGTGTTTTTACTGGCAAAAGAACTGCCTCAAGTGAGCATACAAACTTCCTTGCAAAGTCAGATGATTTTATTTGGTATTTTCCATTTCCATCAAGTCTTCATTTGATATGTCAAAATATGCATAAAATACATATGGAAACCTAATTACTGATAACAGCACTGAAAAAAGAAGAAAGATTAACACTGTCATTTAAAAAGCGAGAAAGTAAACTATTATTTGTAACAGTTTCAGCTAAAATACAATCACATTTTCTGAAACAAGGAAATCAAGTGTAACTTGCTAATCGCTTTCTAAATCAAAATGAACTACACAAATTTGGGTTAGCTTGAGGGAAATCAAGGCAATGTGCCACTAAGCAGAATGATGCAGTAACTATAACACTGATGCCTGATGCCACTGGCAGGCCACAGCTGGAACATCTGAGAATAATTTACACCCACTTCTGCAGTCCAGGACACTGGTTAATAATTCATATATATCCTGCTAACTGTATACAGAAAGTTAGCTTACACTTGCTCATGTTCAACAGAAGTAGTGAAAAAGAATCTAGCCATTACTTTATACTTTATAACCTTTACATTTAAGCTGACAGTGGATCCAATTCCGACTGCATTATGCAAGTGTTGCATGTCTATAGAATCTCTGGGATGCAGAACAACACACTTTTATGATATAAATAAAAAAAAACAAAAAACTATTTTTTAGTTTTACTGTTTTTCACGTCAAAGAGGGAAATCTCTTGAGACACAAAAGGTCTTACAAAGCTCTGAAAAAAAACCTGCAGGCTACATATGCTTTTTGCGGTTAACAATGTAAATCTATTGGCATGTTCTTTATAGGCACTGTTTTGGGGTCTTTGGGTTTTGGGATTGGGGGAGGTATATATAGGGCACTTTGTTCTTCATACTTCCCTCTGCAGTGTGCTGCAGGATTAGGAAGCTTGAAAACGAGGATATACTGCTTTGTCATTCTCATGGGTTACTGGAACCAAAGCGATGAAACAGATGAAGTAAAACGAAAGATGTCATTAGCTTGTGCAAGTAAGTACCGAACAAACCCAAAACCAATGAAAATGTATGAGATTACAATGAGCCTATGTAGCCTAGTTTTGCTGAGCCCACTGAAAGTTAGCCATGGGCTATACAGAAATCATTTAGCACTCGTCTTTCCTGCTGAAGTCTCAAGAATCTAACGCATTTGACCAAATTTCACTATGACAAACAATCAACTTTTTGAAACGCTTTTAATAAAACATGCACAGAGGGGTCGCTGACGTCCTGGCGGGGTTCTGTGGGTTAAGACTAACGGGCAAGTACAATTTCTTGTAGCACTTCACAAATAAATAACACTACAAGAAATTACATTTTATCCAGGTACTCGCTTTTGGAACAGCTTGCCTCTGCAGATTTAGCAGACAGACAAGTTTTAAACCACAAAGCAATTTGCATTCAGCAGCAGTACTGCCACTCTGTCGCTGAAAGAAATGACTGTGACTTTAAGGACATTCATCAGACCACTCCACATTTCAGCTTCCAGAGCACACTGCCATCCTCCTGTGGCCATGTGTAAGGTCAGCAAATGCAGATGTGGTTGGCTGAGGGGCAGCAACACCTCAGAGCATGTTTTAGACTTAACAGGAGTGCTTGCAATGGCTTTATTACCTAGAGAGGTCCATCTCAGGCAAGACAAAAGAGGACATACACAGAACATAGCAGACCAGGGGTGTCCAGACTGAACTGCAAATTGCCGGTGTGACCTCTGCACTATATATATATGTCCCATATATATGTAGTCTCTAACTCCAACCTTAATCCTAATAACAAACAGACTGACATAGCACGCTATGTTTTGGCTTCAAGCTAATAAAGCCTACAATGCATAAACATACACCAGTCCTATAAGTGACTGCCTTCAATCAGTCTACTACTACTGACTGTTAGTATAGTGGATCAAAAATTTTAGGGCACTTTGGACAAAACAGGAGAACTAAAACCAAAACAACAACTGACTCACTGTTCCTCAGTACTGTACAGCAACAAGTAGGGAAAATGCAGCATTAAGTACTAAAGACTGATAAACCGCTTAGGAGGACAGTGGAGGACTCCTTTAAACCCTTTAAACCCCTCGTGTGGCTTGTTAACAACATGCTGAGAAATAAAATTTAGTATATTTGCGAGCTACTGAAAATTCATATCCTGGGGGAGATTTAATTGCAATGTGTAGAAAATAAATTCAGACACGAATATAATATGAAAATGATCACAAGACCAGATGGAACAAATTATTGGTAAATATCCAGCGTTTACGCAGGAGGTAAAAAGGCATTAAAAAAACACATTGGCTTGAATTTAATAGAGCAAGAGGCCTTTTAACAAGCCATTGTAAATACATTTGTTTGCATGCCAGTTCTGATTTGTACAAAAATAGAATCATGTGAGCGCTGGAGCCAGAAATCAGGTTTGTTTATTTGACTGAGATACTGGATGGAGTGAAGGAGTGTAATTTAAACTTTATCAGGTTATGCTGGTATAAATAGAGTGCTTAGATGGTAACAAGCAGCCCATTTCCTGCCCTTATCTTTCTCACCTCTAATCTTGATCCCTGAACCGGAATTCTGCTTTTCATTGATTATTCCACTAGGCAGGGGGAGAGTGCTAGTGGTGCTAACCTTTCTGACATGGGTCCTGTGGTAATGGCATTATTAAGAGTGGCACATTCAGAGCATGTACTCGCTTGACAGAGTTAGAGTATCAGCTACCAGCGCAGGGCAAAGCAGGGCAAAATGGGGTTTCAAACCAACAGGAAGAGAACTAGTGTGAGAAAACTCATGTTCTGGTGTCTTGTAAGTTATGTAACCTCTGATCCTCTGCTCATTCACAAGCTTACTTGTCGTCCCACAAAACTTTTGGATTTCTGAACGCAGGCTTTGTGGCTGGCACTCACTCAGTGCCATCTGGCAAATGAGACAGCCGCATCTTTGGACTCTGGGCTATGGCAAAGAGTTCCGACAGCTTTCAACTCAGCCAACTCCAGTGATTTTGTGTGAGTGTGAATTAGTGAGAGAGAGATCTGCACTGTATGTGCCTCACTATACAAGCAGTAGAATGCAGAGAGATGGATTGGACAGTTCATCCAGAACCTGCCCCTCATTTGGATTAGTGGCACCGCAGGTAAGCCATCAGCGGCTGCAGCATCACACCACTTAATGAAATGAACTTGGCTGGCTGTTGCTGACCCCCCAATTCAGCCTCTTCTGACTCATCAAGAAAAATGCAGGGCTTAAAGGACAACAGCAGCAACTTGACCAATAATCTCACGTTTCACTTGTTTGTCTCGCAACAAATAAGCACAGATACCTGAACTGTGTTTTTTTCATTCTCCAATTCCCCTCTTGGCACACGAACAGGCAAAAGCACTGAGTGGATTGGCTTTTTGTTCTCATAGAAGAAGATGCCTTAGGCTTTTTTTCTCCATTCTACTGAAATCCTTATCTAAACTGCTATAAGAAAAACGACAAAACTGGCTGGCTCTCTCGGAAACTACATTTTCATTCATATCTGATTTACCCTTCTTAAAACAAATCTTGAGGTTTCAGTCAGTAGAAAAAGGGCCAGCTAGCCAAAATGATCTCATGGTATATGTATGTACCTCCGACCACATTTTTGCAGAACCACATGGCCCGAGGTGCTTTTAGACAGACATGGCCACTGGAGGTTACTAAAGTGCATTTAAATTATTTATGTACCTATTTATTATTTCTGACGTATTAACAAACATTTGCTTACTTTATTTTTAAAACAAAAACAGGAGGCAAAGACCTAAACGTGTTTCCAACCAATGATTCTGGGACTAATCTTAAGTGTAAGTTTGTGCACGTGTTTATGTTGGTTGTTCATTGTTGCTGTCGTCACTTGCTGGTTGCAACTTTACTCAGAGTCTGAGGAAAAGTTAGTACTGAAGAGTTATGTTCAGCGTCAAGGCAATCAACAAGGTGGTTTAGCCATTTAAGCTGCAATAAAATCTGTCTTTGCTTCCCCAGTGGTTTAGTTTCAAATACAATAAATAAACAAAACAATTGTGCATTGATTCTATGCATTGATTCCCATTCTGGGGGCTTTAAGAGGAGATAATAAAAATCACAAAGCATGGCTTCCCTTGAGCACCTCCCAGAACCTTCTCTTTTTTACTACAGGGAGCACATTAGTTTGGTTCTGCAAGAAACAGTGGGAAAACCTCTGGGCCTTCTAGGACTTCAGAGAAGACCTGATGATTTCAGTGAAATAAAGAACTACATGCCTGTGATTTTTAGAAATGCATGTTGCATTTGAACTATGTAATTATTGTAGTAATACACTATCATTAAGTTTTTTTTTTATTAGAAACAGAGGGCTTACACTCTTGAAATGTCCAATGGAAAATTATCCAATCAGGACTTTTTTTCTTCCTGTGGTAGGTACTGCTAAGTGAGCTCTCCCACTGGATAGTACTTCAAGAGCTGAACAGAAGGATTGACATGTCCAACAAACCACTAACATAGTTACTGATGGTGGAATCATCCACTCACATCTTGTTTTTTAACAAGTGGGACCAATTTTACGAGAAAAAACACTGACTGACTGTGAGTACAAGTGGTAGCCTGATCAATGCATTTCAGTCAGTTGTTGGAAATAAAAAACAGTGGCAGCTGTGTGTCAAGACTCTTTACTGAAGGAGTCACTGCAAAGCTACTACAAAGTGAAATATACTTCAGTATCTCAATTATGAGCTGCAAATAAATCAAGTTACTATTAATGTAAATTGCCCTTAGCCCAGTGATAATACACAAACACAATCAGTGTTTGACATTTATGGAACAAAATGAAGGCCTAGCTCTAATTGTCACAGTTCACTATTGGCAAACAACACAGGCCTTGGCTCAGTGTAGTAGACAAGTCTTTTGGAAATAAAGCTTAGAGTAAATAGGCCACTGAGATCATTCTGGGTGGAAAAGTACCAACTGTTTTTTAGCTACCCATTTTCAGGATGAAACAGGGATTTCATCTCCTTTCATCTCCTTTGGCTCTGAATCTCTTTCAAAGAAAAAAGCATCCTGAAATACTAGTGATCTTTACAATTTCGGAAGGGTACTTTCAAAATGTTGAAATGTCTCAATGACTATACAGCGCTCAACACTGATGAACAGTACTTCTCTGTGAACGCGGCTCAGCTACATCTGGCTACATACTCTATAAGGGTTAGCTTCTGCTGAAGCAAGTTACAGCCTGTGAAAGATTAACTTGACATGCATCGATAACCAGCGATCTGAAATCACATCTGCAGGTAAAAGAGGGTTAAATATTTAAAAGTGTGGGCCTCTTACAGTGACTCGGTTGCGACTACTCTCTCAGCCAGGCCATACAGCGTCCCGCTGGCAGTCAGCACCACCAACTGGCTGAGATGAGGGCTGGGCACCTTTTCCTTCCTCTCCTCTGGGGGTCCATGGGGGCCTACACTCTCCCCTCCTGCCTCCTGCACAAACAAACACACAACCAACACAGACCACAGTTCAAATCTTGCTTAAAAAAAAAAACCTGAACAATTACCAGAATAAATGGCAACAGAACAGACAAGTAGAATGAATGGTGTATGTTGAAATGCTTAATCAATACAACTAAAACCAGAAATCAGCAGGACTTCAAGACTCAAGCAGAGCTTCACATATATTTAAAACAATCACACAATCTCTCCACAAATAATCTGTTCTGATTACTTCCTTGGCCCCAGTAAACCTCTTCTCAGCCAAATGAGAAATTAACAATTCCTTGTTTGGCTGCATCAACTTAAGCTACAATTTTTTGCTAATTCATTGTAACTGTATTCATAACTGAAAGAAAATTTGAGCACAGTTTACAGGTTTAACACTGTTACTGGGCCTGTATCCAAATAACACATTACACAAACAGACCAAAGCAGTCAGTGCTCACATTAGACGTAAAGTAAGCAAAGTCAAATGAACTGCAGACCTACATCAGTGAGTTTTTCTCTCCTTGCCTGAACAGCCCCAGAAATAAACTAAAAGCACCTAAAACTATGGAGCACTGACGTCACGAAAGTTAATGACGCCCAATTTACAAAGCCAGAAGCTAAAACCGCTCTCTTTCTCTCTGAATCTCTCATAGGATGCAGCAATATAATGCAGAGATTGTGAAAATTGCATGGAGGAAAAAAGGGTGCAGTGACACAGCAATGACTCAGACAGTGCAAAGTGCTGGCAGTGCCAGTGTGCACATGGTCAAACATGAGCTGAAAATTCTAGGCAGGCAGAATAATATTTTTCTTTTGGTTTCTCCACATAAATTACAATTAAAAACCTAATTGTAAGTTTAGCCCATATTTCTTCATCACAATTAAACTTTCATTCAAATGTCAGAGCTGATGAGAGCATTTCATCAAGTTATTCAGGCAAATTGAAAATCAAAAACACTTACATACTTACTAAACAATACAAGAGATGCAAACAAACCATGAAACAAACAGTAATTCAAAACCTCTGATAGCCGATTTTGATATACTAAATGATAAACCAAAAGTGATTTGGTATATCACTGTAGCATGATGCAATTTCACCACCAACACTCAACATCAAAATCAACATCATCATCAATATCAGTAAGAGATTTAGAGAAAGATATAAGCTACCCATAATGGTAGGCATCGTCACTTATTAACAAAATCTTACAGTTGTGATGTACTAAGCAAAGAGAGGTAATGCATAAGTAACGTACATCACGCATTACTGATGCTCTAGTATGAGTTGTTTACAAATTTAAAGATCAATCAGGTTTTTGGAGTAAAAAGAATGCACTTCAATGTATAAAGTCCTTCACATGGTCTGCTTACTGACTTGTTGACAGCTATGCATTCTTTCAGAGACATAGAGTCGCCTGGATGGACAGAAACACCTGTGACATGAAGCAGGCGTGGAGCTTTCTCCAAACGATGAATTGCTGGTGGTCTAGCATGTCTTGCATGGTTGTTTGAAGCCCCATTTTCTTGCTATCTTTTAATAATTTTTTGAATGCCGGTTTTGGAAACTCCTGTTTTTTTCTACTTATTCTCCAATGACTTTCCTCTTCCTTACGCAAGTGGATTAAGTTGTATCCAATCTCCTCAGAAATATCTCCTTCAGCCAGTTTAGATGCACATGGAAAAAATATCTGTAAGGAAGCTAAGGAGTGTTTGAGTAGTCGCTTATGTGAACGCTGTGTCTCTTTTAAGCTGAACATTGTGTCGGTGAGAGATTTGGGAATAGCTTTTTTGGGAGGACACAGCTGTAACGTGATGGTTTTAAGATTGGAAGTGGAGTTAAAGTAGCAGTAAAGTACACAAAAGTACAGAGTGGTCAAATTAATTGCTGATAGATCTAGTATCATATTTAGTGTTCAAAGCTTTAGTTTAATTTACTGTTTCTCATATAACTTGATTGCCATTTTGATTGAAAATTAATCAAAGGGTTGCATCTGACTTTTGCATTGGACTCTATTTCACTGATTTGTTTCCCCTGGGTTTAATGCTAATTGTTAAAACTACCAGACACCCAATTAGGCATTACTTTTGTAAAATAACATATAATAAAGACTGACATAAGTATATGTTATCAGCAGTTCATAATACTATAAATGAACTAAAATTGAAAGACAAATCTGAGTACATTTGGGTTTTTTCCAAACTAGATGGGGATACTTTGCCCCAAAAGGAAGCCACTTGGATATAGTCTACAAAAAGATTCTGGTCATTCTGTTATTGTGGGACTCATATGGTGATGATTAAAAAAATGAAATAAAATATCATTCGTTCAACCCTACAATGCAGGTGCGTGAATAATTGTGGTCTCTTATTCTGATAAGACTTGGACAACACTAGGCAGGGATGTGCCTCAATGGAATGCCATTCATCTTGAATGAGAAAGCTGGGATTTACATGCTGTTAAAAAATGTCATCTGGTCAGGATTAGTTTATAAATGTGAACAGGCGTATATACAGGTGGGCTGTAGACTGAATCCCAAAAGGGACTCTAGACACCAAACCATGTGATCTTATTGAAGCGAGTGTTGTTTAAGCCATTTGGCACAAGGACACTATTTTTTCAAGCCAGTTTATTTTGACATCTACCACTGACTGGAGGCCTTGAAGCTTTCTGCAACAACTACAAGAACATATAACCACACACTATGGAGCAATAACAAAACATGAGGATACAGTTCTTGACAGTATGTACGCAGTAGATAGTAATCTCTAAATTGCGAGACAACTAGCATATTTCTTGCATTGTTTAGCCCTTCTAACACAGCTGTGTGCATATGGAACTCCACTAACTGGCCAAATTCGCAAATACTTCCTTTGCTGATGATAACCCTTTTCCCCACTTTCTGAAGAAGACAATGTAAACATTTAAAGAATGTGAAGAAGAGCCTATAGCACCACTCATATTCTGATAAATAAAATTAATGGAAGCATATGAAACTAACTGGACAAACTCTCCAGTAATCCCTGAGGACTTTCTCTCTTCCCCTTGGAGGACAGTATAAATGTTATGTGTATAAGAGGCAGTTCAGCAATGATGGAAGTCATCCAGAGAATCCATTAGCTCTCTCCTCATTTTTCTCTGAATGTCAGAAACACCTAAAGATGCAGTAAAATAGCACATACATTCAATATTAATTTCTTTTCCTACCACATCTTGCCATGTACAAACATGAACAACAAATATTGATTGACTTGAGCATGCTCCCGTGCGATACTAAGGGAAAATAATTTGTGGAACAACTGCATGAATAAATTGAATGTCAGTGGGTCAAGTTTGACTTTGAACTACTGAGAACATTCAGAAGCTAATGTAATCTAATCAGACTATCTGTGTAAAAGGCAGTTATTACTTCCATTAATCTGAGCTAGCAATGGCCATTGCTTGGCCATACACAATGGCACATTACTTTTGGAAAGGCAGCTCATAGTGGAGAATCAGGGAATTTGTCACTTCCATAATCCCACTTACATTATTCCTGTTTAACAGTGAAAACATTAAAATACATTATAATTAATATCGAGTAATGAGTTATAGTTAATAGTCTAGAACTGGACTCCCAAACATCACAAAGGACCAAGACATGCCATCTGGCAGGCCAAACTTAGCCCGTAGGTCATCTTGGCCATGGAAGATCCAGCACCATTATTCCATAGAAGGACTGATGGATTTTTATCTAAATATAGCCTAGGACACACACATTACATCTTTTTCAAAGCTGTAGAAGCACTGCTCAAAGGCAAACTTGAATAAGCTTGAAAATTTGATTCCAAACAGCTTCATTACAGCCTTTTAAGACATCTTGAATATCGCTGCTTCACAAAGAGATAATTACAATGCTAAATTGAAATCAAACAGTTGTTAACAGGGATTGAATCTTGCGTTAATGCTATTCATGGAGAAAGCAATCATGACACGGTTGAGATTCTTTTTTTTCTGTTCCATAATAAAAAATAAATGATAATGAGATTCGGAGGCTTACTCCTTCTCATAAACTGGAGATTTAAGTTCCTCTTTGCATCCAGCTCTCAAAAGGCAATGCTAATTCCGCTGCTTATTGTGCGTCATTAATGGGCCTACAGCATAATGATGTAGAGAGCAGAAAAGTAGATACATACTTTCTTTTTGATTGCTTGATAGAAAAGGAGCACTTGTCAAAGTGGGCAAAACAACATAGCAACAGTAGTAGAGCAGTAATATATATAACCAGAAATCTTATATATAATGTAAACAGATGACATTTCAGGTGGCGTTTTGGTGGAAAGTTAAAGGTGGTGACTGAGAAACTGAATGTTACTCATAGCTGTAAGCCCTCATTATGTATCTGTTTCTATGATTAGAGCTTAACTCAGTGATATGTTGCAATGAGAAGCAAAAATACTGGGACAGTGAGATGAAATGACATGGTTGTAAAATTTGCATTCATAAACTGAGTTTAGAATGTAAGACTTAAGCACAGAATGTCAGCTTTTATTTCTGGGCAAAGTTTTACAAACAACATAAGTCATGCTGTTTTGGTTATCTGTTGTAAACTCCACCAATGTCTGAGCATAAGTACTGGGACAAATGAATGACTAGTTATTATGATTTTTCAGGTGTTCCATGTTCCCTTAGTAAACACATAAAAGAGCTGTGAATGTGCAGGGTTGTAGTAACTGGAGTTTGCATTAGGGGTTTTGAAACTTTTTGAAGTAAAAAGTACAAAACACGATGAAAACTAGAGTGTTGGCGACGATGTAAAGCAAGGAGTTTTAAACATGAGACTGATGCAAATATCATTGCATGGACAACTGGGCATTCCCAGAACAACAGTACGGAATATTTTGAAGCTGAAGGTGCAAGAAATTTGTGATGACCAGGCCACAGAGGTTGATGACAAGAACATTGTAAGAGCTGTTAAGAAAACCACCCCATTACCATCTAAAAAAAAAACCAAAAGACAGTCTACAGAGTGCAGGGGTGAACGTGTCAATATTTACCCTCTGCAGAAGAGAAGGATTACAGAAGCTAAAGTGCAAGAAGAAGGCACCAAGAACTAAAGGGCCAAGCTGGGACTCGCAAAGAAGTACAAATATGAACCAGACCAGTTCTGCAGCAAAGTATTACAGACAGATAAGGTAAAGATTAATCTTTATCAGAATGATGGAAAGTGAAAAGTATTGGGAAGAGAAGGACTGCAAATGATCCTAAGTAAACCACTTCATCTGTGAAGCACGGAGGAGGGAGTGTCATGGGTTAGGTATGCGTGGCTGCTTTTGGAACTGGCTCACTGGACTTCCTTGATAATGTAACTGGTGAAGGTAGCATTCCCATGTCCAAGCAGATGCCTCCCAAGTCACTGTCTGAAGCATAACACGCACCTAACCATGGAGTTCATCAGAAAGAAAAGGCTGAAAGTTACAGACTTGACAAGTCAGTCTCCTGATTTAAGCTCACTTAAGTATGGCTTTCACCTGTTGAAGGAGAAACTGACTTTATAACATCCTTAAAACAAGCACCAGCTACAAGAGGCTGCCATAAAGACTAAGCAGTGCATTTTAAATGAGGTTATCAAGATTCTGGTAACGTCAATGGGTTGCAGACTTCAGGCAGTTACTGCATGTAAAGTGTTTGAGACCAAATACTGATCTTATGAGTTATTTTGTCTCTACACATCAGGTTCTATGGCTATGGCGTGTATTTCTGAACCCGAGTTGAAATACTTTGAACTGAAATTTGATAATCTTGACAAAAATCTAGAGTCATTTGTTTGACAGGAGCCCTATCATATCCTTCAGTGTGCCTTTTAGAAAATACATGGAACACAGTGTAGTCTGTATACAAAAGATAACACTGCATGGCTTGTGGGAATTAACCATTTGACAAGAAGTCCAACTAAACAGAAAGATCAAAGACTGTTATTTCTCTTTGTATAAAACAGAGACAGGAGAATATAATGGTTTACATGAATAACTAATTAATCTAATCCTGTCAGAAAGTTCAGTGTTTGTTCAGATTTTGTAAAGCTTATAGTAAAGGCTGACCCTGCATACTGACAGACCACCAGACCGGTCACCATCAAGCTTTGATCTTAGAGATTTGGAGAAAATCATATTCATAGGTATTTCTGTCCATCCTTCCACTGCGAGAAGATAACTCAACACTATAAATTTGAAATTATAAGCAGCTTTCTAGAAACCATTACTAAGAAAAGGAAATAGACAAAAAATAGAAAGTCTGCAGATAAAATAAAGAACTTGCTGATGTTCTCAGAACAACAGACTCTCCACCCCAGAAACCAGACCTTAATAACATCATTGCAACGAACTTCTAAGACTGAACTTTGGAGATGTGGAAAATATTCCTGCAGATTTCTTTGTAAAACCAAAAACAAGTCTCTGAAAAAGCTGGCAAAAAGCTGGCAAAGAGTGGACACCCTAAATACTGAATATTTATTTGTCAAGCTTTCGTTGTAATTTTCTGTTAAATTCTGTGAAACATATGTATATACCTTTCTCCTCATGTGGAAAAAATTAATGATAATAATAAAACTTGTACCTAATGTTCATTTTGACTGGAACTTAAATGATTAAGGATGGTCTCTGACTTCTGCACAGTACTGCATAAGTAATAAATAAATAATTTCAACATGCTACCCAACACGATACATTTCTGGAATGAGCTTTAGGGCGTTGCATTCACAGTGCCTAAAGGAAATCTGTAAAACACTACATGCATTCTAAATTTCACTTTAATGCTGAATTACTGCTTGGAATAGGGTACACGTATCATTACTGTTACTAATTGTACTTTCCATATGCTGACTACACTTGTTAAGGATCAAAGAACAGCATAATAAACAGTTTATTTCGGTAATCATCGAATGGTTACTCATTCAGTCTCTTGAAAAACCAGGCACTCTCAGCATCTGTAGAACTAGACAGACCTGTACGCCAGCCAGCACATTACCATAGCTCTGCTGGAAATCCAAAGAGCACCAAATTATGACTACTGACAATTATGCAAAAATACTATGGGTTATCATGAGCGTGACTGAGAAGAAAGCTGCAAAGTTCTGGAAGTCAGACTATGATTGGAAATCAAATCATAAGAAAATAAAGATACAGGGAAAGGCAGACTTGGCTCAGAGGGAATGACTGTACAGAACAGCCAAAATGGTAGCTATTTGGGGGCTTAGCATTTCATTATGACATGCTTTCTGTGCTCAGTAAGAAGTGTGAGAGAGTGAGAGAGCAAGAAAGAGAAAGAGATACAGGCTAGCCTCATGGTACAAACAAAATACAAAAATAAGCAAGATGAACTAGCAAAACAGAGAGAAATGAATGAGGAAACGCACTGTGAAAGAAATGAATGTGACAAGTTCAACACACTTGCAAATCCATGCCTCCCATCGCATAAGATGTTACAATATGTTACAATAGGACACAGAGGTACAAACTCCTGTCTACTGTGCTGAGATATGATTAAGTCATGCGAATGCAAATAACGTAGGTGTAGCTTGAGTGAACTATGACAAAGGCCGCGGTTTAGATGAACACACTGAAAACCTTGCAAGTTAAATGATCTCCAATATGCCAGAGAAGACTGATCTGTTGAGCTCCAACCTTAGTCATCTCCCACAGACTGAAATTCCAGTTTATAAAAGCAAGGTCACCTGGCTGTCTTTCCTTAATCGCTGAATTATGTGTGGTAAATGAGAAGCGGAGGTACAGAAAAGAACATCATAACGCTATCCTTTGACTTTAATTTAGCAAGTGAGCGTCTGCCCTTCTCTTGTTATATTGCCACAGGGAGGTCACCTAGACAAACAGCTACTGTAATGAGCTTGTTCAAAATAACAGCTACTGGTGGGGCAAGACGGCCAGATTTAATCCTTTAGCAAACAGTAGATGCTATGAGGCATTAAAGTTAATATAGAGCTGAAAACTAGACAGAAAGAAAAAAAAGACAGCAAAAGAAAGACAGAGAAGGAAAAAGAAAGAAACAAAAAAGAAAGCCAGATAGAAAAAAAACAGAAAGACGGACAGAAGGAGAAAAAGATAAAGCAAGAAAGAACATAAGAGAGAAAGGGAGAAGGAAAATAGAGAGAAAAAGAAAGAGAAAACGAAAGAGGAAAAAAGAAAAAGAAAAGAAAAAGAAAAAAGTAAAAAAGAAAGAAAGAAAAAGAAATAAAGTAGCAGAGCTGACATTACGCTACTATGTAACTCTCAGCACCTCTTTTTCTCATGTTCTTTCTTTCTGTCTCTTTTTCTTTCATTTTTACTTTCTTTTTCTTTCTTTCTTTTTCTTTTTCTCTCTTTTCCTTCTCCCTTTCTCCCTCTCTTTTATATGTTCTTTCTTGCACGAAGGCAGACAGACAAAAAGAGAAAGAGACAGAACGTCAAAAGAGAAAGAAAGACAGATTGAAGGAGAAAAAGATAAAGCAAGAAAGAACATAGAGAGAAATGGAAAATGAAAAAAGAAAAATAAAAAGAAGAAAAATAAAGAAAAATCTTATGAAAGAAAGAAAACAATATAAGAGAAGAAAGAGAAAAGGATAAGTAAAAATAAATAAAGAAAGAAAGAGGTTGCTGTAGCATTTGCGGTGCAGCATTTTGTGCGCTTAGTTTCCATATATGGACAAAAAAAGAAAAAGAAAGAATGAAAGAATGAAAGAAAGAAAGAAAGACAGACAGGACAGTCTGTAAAGCTACACTTTGTATTAGAATGACTAACAATGCAAGAGTGATTCACAAGCTCTCACTGGGAGCCTCTTTAACTACAGTGATGATGATGATGATGATGATGATGATGCAAGCTCAGTGAGGTGGCCTCTGACTGCTGTCTCCACTTGATTAAGCACCTCATCATTCCTACATGTTACAATGCATTGTGCAATACAGTTGTTTTCTTGGCCTCAAGTCTTCTGAGTTCCTTCCAAAACCTAGCTGACTTATGAATGGGCAAAAGTTCCAACGAATGAATGCTTCCTTTATTCAGAGAAAAATTCTCTCAAGAGTTAAAAAATCAATAGCTAATCTGAAGCAGCGGCAATTTTTCTGCTAACGTATATGGATCTTTCCTTATTTTCTTTTATGTGTGAATAAACACATAATAAGCCTTGGTGTTTCAGCTCTGGACTGAAGATCACTGAGAAAAAAGAAAAACTGAATCAGATAAAGTAACAGTGAAACAACTGCACTCCATACAGCCTGAAAATACTATGACCAGTTCCAAGACAGGAACAAAGGGCCAAGAACGAGGATTGTAGAAAAAAAGGGTAATCCATTTCATTGTGAGCACAGCTAACTTTAATTACCTAACCCTGGCAGCATGTGAGTGGCCCCAAAAGAAAAGAAATCATTCTTCTTTTTTTTTTATTCTTGTGCAGAACTGCCGTGTGTAGACCTGCATCACACATTAGATGAGGGGGATTAAAAAAAAGACCTTTTTTATATAAACTTGTTTCAATGTACAACAATTCACAGGGTCTTCCAAGGTTTAATTATACAGTTTGTGAACGCAGGCATAGCAGATGAACAAAAGAAATTAAAAGAAAGGATCAGTATTTTGCCTCAAAAAACATTTTTTAGGTTTTATATTTTTTTCATTTTTTGTAATAAAGACCGTATCTCACATTTCTCTTTTTTTTCCTCATGAGATTCACTTATAATGTGTGGTTTTATGTATCAAAAATGGTCATAATTCATTTTTACATCACCACTATTCCAACCTTTCTTCATTTCTTCAGATAAATTAGACTGTTTTTGTTACTGGGCCTTTAAAAACTGATATGGATCATATCATTGTACTGAATAGGTTCAATATCAGAGTTTAAAAACTACTTGAACTGAGTGAATGTTGCAGCTATAACCAATCACATTAATATCCAATCAATCATCATCTCCTGTTCTCTTTCGAGACAAGGTGATGTGATTGGATATCATTGCAATGGGTTTTTAAAAGGAATGAGAGCAGTTGATTTGATTGGATTTGAATGGGTGGGACTAAATTGCTACAGGCAGACATACATACAAATGAATGATGATGACTACATTACAAAGATGGTAAATTCAACATAGGCTTTTTTTGCAGCCTAGTTTCCATTTATAGATTGTATGGACTGCAGTTCTTCTGTCTGAGAGGGTAAAGTTGAAAGCAATTGTATAGAGAAATGCATCTTCTGTCATTATATCCAAAACGGAGCACTAAAAGAGTCCCAGGTGAGTTGTAAGATTGTAATTTGTTCTTTATCAGGCCCTTCAGTGAGATGGAAATAATCCTCAGCTGCATTAGCAAAGGAAACTCTTGCATTGATCTAACAGCTTCATTAAAACCTCTATTATAATCAGCAGAAAAGCTACTAAGGAGGTAAAATAACCGGTTCAGAATAAGGGCTCCTAGTGGACCAAGATGACCACATTTAATCCTTGTGCATGACAGATGTTATGAAGCACTGAAGTCAATAAGGAACTAAAACTTGTACTTATCAGGAACTAAATTCCTAAGGTGAACTAAATTATCAGACAGAACCTTTGGAGGACTTTCAATCCTCTAAAATTCATACATTTTTAAGACTCTGAGAAAGTGGGAGCTGAATAGCTGATTTCAGATAGATTCTGGTCTGTTCTCCCATGCGGTCAACCCTAGCTCTGATGTCTGAAAAAAATAAATAATGAGGCAGTCCAGCTAATTACAGAACACCCTCTAAGGAGCAATGAATCATATCTGATCAGCAGAGTGTTAGCACATTAGAGAGCTAATCACTGGCCTCAACATTTATATAATAAATTTACAAAGGCCATTTCATTTCATTCTAGTAAATGATAAAAACAGCATTGTTATATGTTTAAAAAAAAGTTTTGAATGTGACAGGATTAATAATGTGTATCAAAAATATTACCATCGGGACAAATAAATAAATAAATAAATAAATCCTGTCAGGAAAGTCAGCCAGGTCCAGGGAAACTGTCTTATGGTGTGTCATAGTAAGACACTATCTGGACTCCACTGGGAACCATAACACAGTTTCTGCCCTTTCTGGTCTTCATTTCTTTTGACATGTCTAAATCTTTCATTGCGTCTCTCAAGCTTCACTGAACCAAAGCGTCCTAGGGTCTGACTCATAAAGCAGGATTTCTTGCTTAGCTACCTAACTTTAAACATAGCTTGATCTAACCCTGGATTTTCAGAACTATGGACAGGTTAAGTCTGGGATTTCCGATTGTAAACAGCTGTTGAACCAATCAGGACCAACTTTCCGGCAGAGGTGGAAAAAATGTGACAAAATGAGACAAAATTCTGCAAATAAGCGATCAATTTGTTATATGGTACACATTAAATCAAGACTCTAAAGGAAGAATGGAACAGCAACCACTTTATAGTGCATTAGGTGATTTGTTTTATTTATTACTAGTACAAATAATCTGAAAAATATGTAGAGCATGATTTAAAAAAGGAACTCTTTCAGCAATGGCATCGACACAAGTGCACTATGGACCGGAGAGCCTGTCTGTGTTTATACTGTGCTCCTGTCAGTCATTTTATAAGACACTCTCCAACCCCAAATTACTTCACTCCCATCTTCGTCTGTTCTGCTAAGAAACCCTGAAAGCGACCTAAGCCAGCAGGCTCTAGTACTGTGGAGGGAAAAACACGCTGTTCTACCAAAAAACTTAATGACATGCTAAAAAAAAGCATCAACGCTGGAAGTACTTTTCAAAGATGGAGAAAAACTTTGACGTGTGAAGGGGATGAACACAGAATTAGCTGCATTCATCCTGGACAGGTATGTCAATACTAAATGTATGTAAAGTTTGAAATGCTGAATAGCCAACTTTACATAACATATCAAGCAGTTAAATCTTTATCGCTAAGAGCCGAGTAAAGTAATGCTTTGGATGAACCACCTGCATAGAAAAGTGTATAATGCTAGTCAACCGGATTAAACTCCTGTGCAAGTGATAATGCTTAATAGCTAACACAGGTAGTGACGGTTCGCTGAAAAACTTGTGGGAACCCATTACAAAGACATACTGGAGAGCAAAGACACTGTTGCTAAGTGCTTACAGGCTGGTAATTTTGCTTTTCAAAGATGATGAAAAGATGAATTTCCTAATGGGCAACATCACATACGCTAACACAATCATGCACCCCAGACAAAACAGACACAGGAGCTTGATGCCCACTCTGGCCAAAAGCTACTGCTGTACTTGAATAGCATTATTAGACAAAGATCTCTCTAAATAAGTGAAATGTAATGATATGTCATCATAATTTACCAAGCAGAACAACTCAATTCTTTGCCAGGAAGAGAGCAGTATCATAGTCCTCTCTTAATGCTTGTATTTTTACGTTAGGTTCCTGAAAGCAAACACAAACACCCTGAGATTAATTAGCTAATAGCCCTGGTATTTACTGTTAAGAACTTGTGAAACGGTTGTTTTAGACATGTAAAAGGACCACACTTAATGTGCTATTTTGAGATGTAGGCTATATCTAGTACAATGCCATACTTTAATCATCTAAATCTAAATCACAAAGTAAGGCAAGACCCTTAATAAACAGCCAACCTCACCGCTAGAAAGTGAAATCATGACAATTCTTGGTAAGGCATACTTAGTAGTGCACATTAATAGGGACTAATCATAGCTTGAGTATCTAAACACAAGTTGGCAGAAAAAAAGTTAGTAACTGCGTTTATTAACCACAGATGCATTTGTTAAGCTTTCAGAAGTTGAAACTTAGGAACTAGAGATGGGCAATATGATGATATTCATTGTTATTGTGATAAATAACTGGGTTTACTGTAATGCAGCATGTGAAATGCTGAATTACAATCATTGCAATGCATAAGCATTACTAGCACCTTTTTGTCTGTTCTAACTTATGAAACCTCTTATAAGCTAAATGTTGTGATACACATTGTGTATTGTGGAAATGTATTGATGTATTGTAATACTATACTATTGTTGCCTTACTGCTCACCCTATCAGGAACCCTTCACCATGCTGAACATGCTTCTGGAGTACATTTCAACATAATGTCATAATGTTGTCCCACAACTCACTCAGTAGCTTAATTTTGACCTCATTCTCCTTCCCTCCCTGTGCTACTCTAATGTTTCCATCCACCTCCTCCATAGTCCATCTAATCTTCATGCCCTTTTGACTATGTTTTCAAGCACTGTCATATAATTGAAGTCACTGCCTTTGTTGTGGTGGGTACAACCTGAGAGTAAAGTGTACTCACACAAAGTGGATCCTCATCTCAGAATCTGGTTGTCACTTCAGTTTAGCAAAAAGATTGAATGACTGGATGATTTCTTTGCATCACTAGCCAGACCATGCTGAAAATATGAGGCATTTGATGGTAAAATCCAAGCGGATTCTAGTCAGTACTCCTATGAAATTACCCCTCAGGCTCGAATGGCTTATAAAAACATCATGCACCATCACAGCAAAGTCATCTTACAGCATGATCATCAAAAGACTGTTAACAGTCCATAACAATCATACCGTCTTGTAAAAATGAAAACACTTATTTTAATCATCAGACCGAAACCTAAATGGGTTCAGTAAGAATGTGTCTTCCTCTCCCCAAAAAAATGAGCATCAGTTTCTGAAGTGAGCCAAGACTCGTGTACTGTTGCTTTGAATCAGGGCATTTGCATCAAAGGCTTATCTGCTGACACTTACTGATTGCAAATTAAGCTTGTTCTTTCAAATTACATGAAAAGATCGGCGCTAAGAGAAGCATAAGGCAAAGCTGATGGAATCTGCATGACAGTAAAAGCATGGTTTTTAGCTGAACATCTTACAAATTACTATATTAAAGTCTCACGAAAGATAAAAGGCCATAAAAAAGCAGTTATATGTATTCTTGACATCTTTATCTAATGTACAAAGAAAAAGTCTTTGTAGTCTTGCAAGCCTCTATTGTTTTTATTATTACTGGTAATTATTCTAGCTGAAGTAATTTGGGAGAGAACCATTTTAGGGCTTGGGTTATTCTCTTTATTCTCTTTTATTTCCTTTAACTGATATTATTATTAAACTCCATCTTCTTCTTCCCTCTCCTGTCCTCCAAGATAGCAAGTTTATTTTGGCATTTGCTGAAACCTACTATTAAGGCAAGACAAATCTCAGCTTTCCAGGAAAATGCTATCGCACAATCTCCTCAAAAAAACATGAAGGAACATAAGGCACTTGACCATGATACTATATATATTCAGTATAGCTCCAAGCCTCTGCTGCATACCGAACCTTACAGGTCTGGATTTTTATCGTGATGGCATCCAGGAAATTTCACCCACAAAAGCCACGGCTTGATTCTCCTGACTTTAAGGCCTAACCCCATCATGGTGTCATCTGTAAAAATTCAGCATCTGCTGCACAGGATTCATTTGGCAAGCAGTGCAGGTCCACCCTGCTGAAATATGAGTGTTACTGTTGGCTTTCATCTCAATAGTAGCAGCTGATTTGTTGTGAGCAGAGAGTTTGGAGCTGGAGGTTCAGCTAAATTCCTCTGCCAGGATCTCAGACAATCCGTCATAGAGCCGGAGAACAGTGCATGCCTATACGCCTACACCTGAAGAGGACAGTCTTCAGACACAGCTGGATTTGTTATACTCCTCTTATGGGCTGGCAAAAAAGCCTTGTGGACATAAACTTACACAAACAGAGAATTTATGAAATTCCATGGGAAGAAAAAACAGTTTTACTGTGTGTAACTCAGCAAAAGTTACTCAGACTCACAATGCAGAGATGAAAATCTTCATTAAATGTTCACAATTGTTCAGTAACTTCCGTGGACACACGCATGTAGGCCTTTGCTGTTATATTTTTCTGTAGCTTAGTCTTGGTGTGCCACTACAACGTGCTGCATATGACATCACATTTTGTTCTATATGCAGTCTGGCAGAATTGTAAACTGAAAGTTTGCTTTTTTATCCACTGCTTACATTCTAGGTAGCATAAAAATATCTCTTTAGAAACAGCGCATGAACAATTTATTCCATTTTGTGGCTTTGCGTCATAAGATTATCTCTTTGCTGCAGACACCTAGTGAATATGGAAATGTGATTAAAGCAATGTTTAATAAATAAATAAATAAACCTTGCTACCATGCACAAATGCAATTAACAGATGCTATCTTGTGAGCTGGTTTGAAGAACAAAGTTTGATACCAGGTTTCTCCTGGCCCCGACCATCATATGGATTTGTTACGTTCCATGACCAGCACAAATGTCTTAACATATTGAGTTACTGATTAGCTAAACTAGCGATTAGATGATAACTAAAGGTAATACTGGGCTTTGTTGAGAACAGGCTTAGAAATAGTTGAACTTAATAACATCCATAAAATACTAATTACTTTATTATTGCTATTTATATCTATTATATTTATAAAAGAAACAAGTAATGACCAGATAATGTTTGTTAACTCCAAATTCTCCAACTCCATTCAAAAATTTCCCCCATTTTTCCTCCATAATTTTTCCAGGTGCCTACAACACACACACACACACACACACACACACACACATACATATATATATATATATATATATATATATATATATATAAGGGGTGGGAATCTTTAGGCACCTCACGATTTGATTATGATTCAGAGGGCTGCGATGCGATTATGAAAGATTATCGATGCATCTCGATATCGATGCATCTATACAGGATTTCTATTTTCCTACTGTCTGAGGACTTGGTAGTTTTAAAGCAGAGTATTTGTAATGATCCATAATGAATTTACTTCCAATATCTTTTATTAATAAATCAAATGGAAGTGATGTGGCAATTGAAGTAGAAGACTCTCATTCACTGCTATTGTTTGGAGCACATAATACGCTGCTGCCACTCATCTGCGATAAAATGCGCAGTTACGGTGAAATAAGATCCTGTGGCCGTGGACGTCCACGCAGCACAAGTTACCACGCAGCACAAGTTACAGCTATTCTACCCGTTTTCTTTAGTGATTTTATAACTTCGGTTTTGGTCTCGTTGTAGAGACAGGGAGGGGGGGGCGATCGCTGGGTCACTAAAATATCCCTGAGACGGGACGTGTGCAACGTAGCGGGAAAGCCCTGTTTCGCAACGACTAAGAACTGCAGGTCACATAGCAACGAAGCGTTATTCGCATTTATAAGCACTGCAGTTGATTCCTGGCAAGTTAAATCTGCAACTATAGACTGTCGAACACTAAACAGTTGCGAAGCTGGAGTCGCTTCTCTTTCGAATTTTCCCGTTCCACCTTAAATGGTGCCGCGTTTACATTCGGCGCCTCAGGCAGAATTTAAGGTGGAACGGGAAAATTCGAACAAGAAGCTGGAGAATGAGAAGCGACTTCAGCGTCGGAAAACAATCGAACGCTGAGAGACTTTTTACGAGAAACTGCTCTAGTTTTGAGGAAAAGTGGGAGGAAAGCGGCTATAGCTAAAGCTTAAAGCAGAGCGGAGTAAATCTGCATTTTCATTTATATTGTTTAGCCTTTACTAGGACATTAACACATACTGAGACATACTGGACATAAATGTTGTGGATCCCAAGGTGGTTTGACTTTGTTGAAAGGACAAAATGGCTCTTCTTATCATTTGTGTTGTGACTCCTGATCTAACCTGGCTTTAATGCAGAGGGAGCCGGTCGGATTTCTCGCTCATCCAGTTGTGTTTTTGTTATGTGCCGCCACAGACTGTCCGGGCGCTGCACTTACCCACTTCCAAGTTCCGCCCTTTGCGTTCCGTTACGTTACGTTATAAATTAAATATTTAGAAAATCGATTTTTGGCGTTTGTGAATCGATTCAGAATCGTTCGCGTCCGCATCGCGATGCATCTAAGAATCGATTTTTTTCCCGCATATATATAAAAACACCACTAATTTTGTTCCCTACTTTGATCCCTTTCAACTGTCTGTAGCAGGCTGAAGCCAAGCTGCTTGCTCACTGCATGTTATGATAGAATTCACGATAGTAGCCCTCTCATTTAAATACAACTTTCAAATAATTCAACATGAACTGGAAGTCAGAATGCATTTTTCTTGCTTAACGTGACATATTCCTAAGTGAAATAGGATATTTGGGCAGAAAATAATTATCAGTCCTGGAGGATGACTCACTTGCAACAGCTCTTATTACAGGAGATAGGGAGACCTGTGGTAAATCAACAGGTAGAAAACTAACAAAAGCAACAGCCAAGTGGAAAAACAAGAGAATACAATCATGGAGCTGGAAGCACAGAATTTATATACACTATGTATAATAAATATACTCATTGGATGTTGTTCTTACTGATGATGATGTTGGTGATGAAAACTGAAAACTGCTGATTCTGTTTTTATGATTTTAGGTTAATGTGAACACGTTCACAAGATAAAAATCATGTTATTGAATTACAATAATAAATGTATCCTAATTATGTTTACATATTACATCTTCAATGTTGTTTTTTACATTTTCTTTCTTTTTTAAAAGACATCTTTTTAAGTGAAGTTGAAAGATTTTGATCTACCATGAGTTAAATTTTTAAGCAATAAAAAAAAAAAAAACTCTTCATGTTACTACCGAAACACAAACAGTTTAAGTCTGTAAGCAGAGACTATTTTAGTTAGATCTCACTGCTTTTAGGTTTAGTACACAGTGCTGTGAAAAAGTATTTCCCAATTTCTTCTATTTTTGCATATTTGTCACACTTGAATGTTTCAGATCATCAAACTACTTTTAATATTACACAAAGATAACCCAAGTAAACACAAAATGCTGCTTTTAAATAAAGATTTAATTTATTGAAGGAAAAATGCTGTTCAGCTATACCTGGCCCTAAGTGAAAAAGTTAAGGTCAATGTACACATTTCCACAATACAAAAGACATGCAAAATGGCATCCATGGGAGACTTACAAGGTGCAAACCACTGCAGACCAAAAAGAACACAAAGGCTCGTCTTACATTTGCCAAAAAACATCTAGATGATCCCCATGACTTCTGGGATAATATCCTGTGGACTGATGAGTCAAAGGTGGAACTTTCTGAAAGATATGGGTCCCGTTACAGATGGTGTAAAGGTCAAACATGGTGGTGGTAGTGTGATGGTCTGGGGCTGCTCTGCTTCTGCAGGACCTGGATGACTTGTCATAACTGTTAGAACGATGAATTCTGCTCTCTATCTGAAAATCCTGAAGAAGAATCTCCACCCATCAGTTTGGGACCTAAAGCTCAAGTGCAGTTGGGTTATGTAGCAGGACAATGATCCAAAGCACACAGGCTGCCTCTGACTGGCTAAAAAGAAACAAAACTAAGGTTTTGGAGTGGCCGAGTCAAAGTCCTGACATGAATCCAATTGAGAAATCCGACTGTAGTTCTTACTGCTTAAGGTGATACAACCACTTGTTAGGTTTAGGAGGGTAATTTCTTTTTCCCATGGGTCACATAAGTTTTGAATAAATTCTCATCTTTAATAAATGGAATAATAATTTTAAAGCTGCATTCTGCATTTATTCATGTTGTCTTTATCTTATATTAAAATAGTTGGATGATCTGAAACATTTAAATGTGACAAATTAGCAAAAATAGTAGAAATTGGGTGGGGGCAAACACTTTTCATAGCACTGTGTATACATATTTTGTGTGTATGTGCATATACTAAACTCAAAAAATAAAGTTGAAAACAAACAAACACACTGAACTAAAACCACACACTTCTTGCAGGTAAATATGTAATGCTGGAGAGTGTTCCAAACAGCAGGAGGAGACACAAGGGCTCTCTCTCACCTCTCCTCATGTGGACATTTCAGAGGGCCATTCTGATTGCAATCTAATCCTGAGTTTTTCTTCTGTGGGGATTTATCCAAGACCCCGGCAGAAACGTCAGTAGGCAATTACCGTCGAATGAATTCCTCTGCTTGCTTCATCATCCTCTCCTAATATTCCAAATTCGTTTCTCATTAGATGGGTGTCAAATGGAATTAGATCCTTCATTTGCATCCTGGATGTCATGTTAGTCTACAAATTTGCTTACCCCAGTGTCAGAGTCCCTCACTGTTCAGTTTGAAAAGTATTGCACATATTTAGCAGATGAGCTTCCTCTGAGGAGGACCTCTCTGTAACTTTACTGAGGAGGGAGGAAATTAAATCAGTGGCTCCAGAGCCAATAATGGAAGGTGCTTTATTCAGATTGTGAAAAGAATAGCACCGAGAGATTGAAATCAGCGCATACCAATTCAATAGAGCCACAGTCGGCGCTTTTCTGTCAGCAGCAACGCAATCTAAATGATTGTGCGCAAGTTCCACAAACGGACTCCTCATGGGCTGGGGCTTGTATTCAAGGCTTGTCCACACAGAGGACACTTTTTTTTAATAGCAGAGTGCAGAACAAACCCAGAGTTTTATTTTACACACAAGAAAATGCATCTTTTACAGACACTGGGGTGGTTTTCCCACTGCCTGAGGCACAGCTTTATCAGAGTGGTATCCCATAAACAAAGTAATCATTCAGCAAAGCAGTGTACTGTACCCTGAAAATCCCTTTGGGTTACTGTACACAAAGCCCAAGGAATACAGAGTTGGATATCGTGGGTTATGGACGGCAACCGACATAGGAAGGAAACGTCTGAGACATCTTAAGCTGAGCGAGCTGCACAATGTTTGGGACTAGCAGGTCAGAGCATTTCTGTGCACATAACCTGACCACTTGATTAAGGTTAACCACAGAGCTGACAGGTGTGTTAGAGACAAAGAAGGCTTTGAGTCCTCACATCCTTGGAGCCTTATGAACGCTTAGTTAGCAAAACATCAGATCACAAAAGAAAAACACACTTCTTTGAGCTTCAAGCTGTTAAAGAGCTGGTGAAAATGTCTTATTTCAGGAAGTGGTTTGAGGGTACTGTTAAGTCCTTTGCAGTGCATGACATTTATTGGTGTGTTTCAGTCATACATCAATAAATTCATTTGAACAGGTGTATGGTGCGGGGTTTTTTTTGGGCAGTTGACAATACAACATCATTTTATTCGCCCTCTGGACGGTTTTTGTGAATTTCTACAGGTGACATGAACTCCAGTCACTGTTGTTTTTAGCACTGGCATGGCAAGAACCAAGATCATGGATCAGTTGTGTCTCGGCAACTAGGATATTTTCACAAATGTAAGAATGATTGGTTGACCTTCTGGTTGGTCACGGATGGCGTTATCATCTCCAAAAGCAACTTGACTGGGTCTTAAACTGGGCTGCAGACACCCTACTCAAATGGGTCTCAAACTGGGCTCTCCATGCTCCTTTAGCTTTTCCAAAATAGGAAGTGGCTTTCTCAATGTCACTGCTTGCCCATTTTGTGAGGAGTGAAGGATGTGTTTTTACACTTGAAGACAGTTTGCCTGTTAGTTCATTTCAGAATGGAAAAATCTGAATATTTCAGAGTTTTTTGTTCCGCATTTGGTGTGTAATGGCCTTCGGGTTTAAGTTATATTGCCTGACATTAGGATAAGCTCTGGGCATGGATGATCATATTTTCATTAGGCAACATTAGTCAACTTGCTAATGACTGTAATTAGCTAGCTCAGATAGATATTATTTCTGACATATTTCTGTATGTTTATGTAACTTAAGTAACATTGTGCCAGCCTGTTATTCAGGTTGTCTTTCCATGGTTGACCTGCCCATGATTGTCACAACAATCACTGACCATTAACACCAAATCCTAAAGGAGAGCACAGGTAAGTCTTTGGCATTGCTATTCATATATTTCTCACTAAAGACTGTTATTGGATAACTAAACAGCCACAGAATTTTGATAACTTTATTTAGTTATGTATTTATTTATTTATTTAGGGTTTAGGATTCATTTTTTGCAATAAATTAATATACAACTTCATGATGCAACACAGTCATTTGAGTTTACTACTGCATTATTAGTGGTGTTGTGGTTTGATATTTTCACCGAACGATAATACAGTCAAAAAAATACTGCAGTCTTACGGTTTTATGTTATCACAGTGGTAACAGCTCCTATGAATCTTGCATTCACAATGCTTGATAAATGCATTTATAAGCTTACATGGCATACATAAAACCTTATAATGCCTGGCATAAGCTTGTATAATTGCTCATAAGCAGCTATAGATACATGCATAAAACGTTACACTGCATTACAACTTAAGTGTCTAAAACGTACGTATGAACAGATATTATACTGTGTTATGGAACCTGACTTTATGAAGTCATATACCCTTGTTTTATAAAGTTTTATGGATGTAACTACAACTACTTATAAGCAGTAACATAAGATTATGAAAGGCAGTATGAGGTATTATGCCTACTTTGACTAGTTCTTACTTTTAACTTTTGAAAGTATTTACTGTTTATTATTAGATTACGGTAGTGGATATAAAAGATAAAAAAATTTGAGAAAAAAACTGGAATCAGCAGACCCACTTCAAATGACTGAAGGTACATGCTGAGGATAAGTGGCCCCATTGAGTTTGCCAGCGAAGCAGAAATCGCAAGGATCAGCACTTAAGTACACAAAGACAACACTTATTTGCCAAAATGGACATACCCACACTCACATACACACACAATCAGTCTCCCTCTCCAAACCATAAACATGCAGTGTTTACATACCGATTCCCTGCACAGCAGGTTGGGGAATGCCGGATTGCATCACTACAGAGAGCTAATCACTGGACTCCAGCTGGGCCAGAAGGGCTCAGTATCAGATATGAACCACTAGTCGCCCTCACACACGCACAGACACTCTTCAAGATTAGCATAGAGTTAGTTTCGTATGCTTTTTCAATAGAGGGCTGTCGGTGGAGAGAGGCAGGGTGAGTAGAGAGAGAAGTCTGCTCTGGCAGATGTATGGGAGGCAAAGGCAGAGAGCGGGGAACACAGCGGAGCGTAAGCTCTGAGTGACACGAACCCCCTGAGAGAGGAGATCCATTACATCCTCAAAGCTCTCCGCCTGGTCTTTCCTTACTTTCCCTTTGAAGTAGAAAAAGATGCCACGAGACTGCTAAAGAACCCTATGCTCGCCAAGCTGCCCTCCTCATTTATTCAATGCAGAAAGCAATTAACTTTGTAATCTGTTTACAAATGAGGTCTCCCCCTCATGCGCTTGAGTGTGTATATGCATGTATGAGACTTAGATTACACAAATTCATTAGAAAAACTAGCAAGGACGCAGCTGCAATTCAAATCAACATGATCTACCATGTTATCTCAGAGCCTATGATCTCTGCAAACAAGCAGCATTCCTGAAACACAAGCCACTGCCCTGATACAGAGAAAAATGATAATCTCTTACATACAGTACTGTGCAAAGTCGGAAAACCACCCTTCATTTATTTAATTTCCAGCGAAAATGTCCATTCAAGTTATTCATTTTTCAGTGTTAGATATTAACAGAAAACTACATATAAGTCTCAACTAACTAGCTTACAAGTAAGTACTTCTTTGCAAACAAGAAATTATTTAAATTTTTTTAGATCATGTTTATTTGCATGTATTCTACAAACACAACCACACTTATTGCCGAAATAAATTATTTTAAATATTGTGCTTTGGGGCCTAAGACGTTTGCACATGTGGATGCATTTAACAGAAAATCACTGTTAGATAGTCACAACAGCTAAATATAATATCAAATTCTTCAGCATATTATCTTTTGCCTATATCACAGTTTATGTTCTTTCTATTGCTTTCAGTTTTCAAAGAAATCTGCAGGGATACTTTTCAAAACCTCCAAAGTTCAGTCTTACAAGTTGGTTGCACTTCCTGCTTCTCACAATCCAAGTAATTTTGAATACATTCAGTGATGCTGAGGTCTGTGTACTGGAGTGGTCAGTCCATTGTTCTGAGAACTGTTCTGAAAACAGTTAATTTGCAGATGTTTTGTCTATTTGCTTTTCTCAAATAAGGGCTTCTTTACAGCTACACATCCTTTCAGACCTGCATCACTAAGCTGTCTTCTCATAAAAAAGGAAAAACTGAAACACCACCCAGATCTGCTGGTATATTTTTAAACACCTCCAAAATTCAGTCTTACAAGATGGTTGCATTGTCTGCCTCTCATGATCTAAGTAATCCCAAATGCATTCAATGATGTTGAGGTCTGGACTCTGGGGTGGACAGTCCATTGTTCTGAGAACACCAGCAACCTCTTTATTTGATGTGCAAATTTTCTTCTTTTCCTTCAGTTTTCTTTTCTCAGTAAAGGCTTCTTGACAGCTACACATCCTGTCAGACATGAGTTGAGTTGTCTTCTCACAGTGGAAGGATGGACAGAAACACGTGGATTTTTCAGATCTGAAGTAAGAGTGGAGCTTGATTTTCTCCTCTCTCTCAAAGATGAAAGCTCTAAGTACTGTTTATCTGATGGTGACAGTTTTGGTGGTCTACCAGGTTTTGCACGATTGTTAGGAGCCAAGACTTTTCTATATATTTTAATAATTTCTGTATTATTAAAACTGTAGTTCTGGAAACTCCTGTTTTTTTTTCACCTTTTTTTCTTTTGACTTTCCCCTCCCTTATGCAAGTGTATTATCTAATATCTAATCTCCTCAGAAATATCGCCTCAAAAATGAATAACTTGTACACAGTGGCTGTTTTAACTAGAATTTATTAAATGAAGGGTGGTCTCGGACTTTTGCATAGTGCATGTACCCAACTACATTACTGACCTAGATTTGACTCTGTCATTCAGAGAAACAAATTGATCTTCATAAGCTAATAGTATACCGACTCAGGGAAGCAGGATGATTAGAAGCTTTCCAGAGACAGCAAGTTTATCTTGGGTGATGAATGATTTATCGAGCTGAACAAAAATAGCTATGTGTGTTGGGAAGGGTGGGGGTAGACTAAAAGCTTCGCCTCCAAAACATCCCCCCCACCCTCCCCCCCTACCTTCCGAAGATTAAAAAGCTAGTCAGCGGCGTCTAAGAAACCACACAAGGCAATGTGCTAGGCAGTCCAGCTGCAGAGGCGATAATGCTTTAAAGAGCTTTTAATTCAGCCGTCTGCTCTTGGCCACAAAGCGATATCATTAAGCCCGTGTTACAGGCCAGGCCACTCTCGCTGAGTGTTCGCATGGGAAAAGCCCCGTCTCAGCCTTTACGTGCAATATGTGGCTCCACTCGGGTGCGCTTTTACAGCTGCTGCACGGGTTCCCTATCCCAACCCCCTCCTGCCCCGCCAAGCCCCCCACACGCTCTTATCTTAATGTCAGGGCCGGATGGCCGTTTCATGTGATATAATGGCCGACAGCATATGCTTCTGTAGGTGTGCAGCAGGGGCCAGCCGTGACGGGAGTAAATGTGCTTTTAAAGTGGGATGCTTTTCCCACCGGAGACAGTGCTATTACTGCACTGTGAGGCTATATATCCCTCCACTGCCCCCTGATGGCTGACCCTAGGCTCATAACAATCGTACTTCCATGAGAGCTTCAGAAGAACTCGAATGAAATCGCAGAGGTATGCAAGTGATACATCAATGCTCCACAGCAGCTTTGAAAACGCAGAACAGCTGTCCGATCTAGATCCTCTTCAGCAGCTACTCAGTTGAGTCAACCTCTGTTAGATGATGCTAAGGGCAACAAATTCCAGACGCTGGGCTGAAAACGTAACAAATTGGCCCATCTTCTGCATGCATGTCTGGATTTGGTACAGTTTCCTCATGGGGCTCGGCCGCTGCTAGGCTAAATGTTTATGCATATCATGCAGGTCAAAGAAGGTGGGAAATCCCAGCTCATCACCTCTCTGTGGTTGTTTCATTCTCTACAAGAAAACTGCTGCATTTTTTTGCACTCGACTACTCCAAAAGGGGGGGCCTGGCAACTGGCATTCCAGTTGCGCTGCTTGTCCAGGAGAAAATCCATGCTAGTGGCAAATTAACCTCCTGTCACCTCCCACAATCAGGATTATTTGACAGGCTCGAGTCTTGTCTTTGTTTTTTTTTTTACCATTATTACTACTGACTGGTTGTCCTGAAGTCTTCACCTTTCTTAGGGCTGCTAAGGATAAAACACTATTGCACTACACTCTAAGAACCACTAACTCTGACTCTCTGAAATCTGATGTGTCCTGACAGCCCCAATTTGCAGACCTGAGGTCCATGGAGCGCCGCTAACCACGTCCTGATAAAAATGATGAGGACAAAGAACTGTCTACTATGATGTAATGTCTGTGTCCAACATAAAGAACCACACTAAATCAAATCATGTACCACCTAAAACAGTGATGCCAATAATTAATTCCTGAAGGATGCTGTATAAGCAAGAGACAACAAAGTGTATCTATCAAACGCACATATGAACAAGATTTCAGGATTAGCTTCAATGCAGGTGATCTTTGCTGTAAAGCACAAATGCACTGACTGACATTTTCAGCAACAGCATCGCCTTTTGCTCCCTCAAGTCAGACAGAGTTGGCAGGTGAGAGCGAACGAGACAGAGAGGAAAACATAGAAAATGTTTTTCTGGGCTTATAAAACTCTTTAATATATTGTTTTTAAAGCAGATGTAGCCACAGAATCTACTACACTGGCAGCTACATACTTATTTTTGGTTGCTACACACAAGATTTTTATTAACTTATTACTGTAAATGGGAAAAACTCAATCTTGGAAGGAACTCCAAATTCATCTACAAATAAATGTGCTCTGAAGGCCAAGGTTACCAACTCAGGTTAAGAAATTTTTGTGCAGCACCCAATAAGAGACATGGACAGGGGTTGAGTGAAGAGGTGGACGCAAAAGGACGAGTTCGAAAAATGTTTAAAGATACAGAAAAAACAGGAATCCTCTAACAACAGTACAAGACCTGGTAGATCACCAAAATAACCACCAGATAAACAACTTAAAGCTTTTGTCTTTGAGAGAGAGGAAAAAAAACAAGCTCCATTCTTGCTTCACATCTGAAAAAATCCACAAGTTTTTCTGTCCATCTTTTCACTGTGAGAAGACAACTCAGCGCTGTGAGTCTGAAAGGATGTGTAGCTGTCAAGAAGCCATTCCTGAGTAAAGGAAATTAAAGAAAAAGAAGAAAATTTGCAAATCAAACAAAGAAGCTGCTGGTGTTCTCAGAACAATGGACTGACCGCCCCAGAGTCCAGACCTCAATATCAATGAATGTGTTTAGGATTACTTAGATTGTGAGAAGCAAAAAATGCAACCAACTTCTAAGCCTGAACTCTGGAGGCGTGGAAAAAGCAAGTCTATGAGTGAAAACACTAAATACTTTGATTAAAATGAATGACTATGTTTAGGTTGATATTATACACAGGTATCTGTGCAATATTCTGTTAATTATGTTTCTTGCTTTTTTTCTGAAACTGAAAAATAATGTGCTTAATGGCTGTTTTGAGTAGAAATTAAATAAATGAAGGATTGTTCCTGAATTTTGTGCCAAACTGTATATAAACACAGATATCAAAGCTTTAGAATAAAGTGCAATTCTGATTATGGTTTACATATTCACTAAGGGGTTATAATTAATACAGTTTTGAGAAAATGTTTGGGAAGGCTTGATGAATAAAACATTTGGCAAAATTATGTTTTTTTTAACAAAGATCACAGATTTTTAGAATAGCATTACTGAACCATTGCCTTTTAAAAATCAAGATGGAAAAGGAATGTGAACCTTCTGGTTATACAGCAATATTTAGTGATAAGGTAGGCACCAACATAGTACTACCATTTAAAAATAACATTCAGAACACTATATGTACGTGTTATCTTAGAGTGTTTTTTTTTCTTAACACAATGTCATGACAATACGGTAAACTGTGATTAAAGCTTAGGTAATTATTGTGACATAAAATGTTGCATATGCCGACAAACATTACAGTACAATTACTGTAAAATATTGACACTTTATTGGCAGTTAACACATCCTGACACTTCCTACAGCTCACAATCAGTCCTGTACAGTGGTTAAGAGGTATTCTGGCATGTTCCTCTATGCCAGCTGTTCTCAATTCTGGTCCCTGAAGCACCAAGTACTGCCCTACACATTTTACAGTTCTCTCTGCTTCCAACACACCAGATCCAACTACGAGCTAATAAACAAGCCCTTTGTAAGGTGAGCAGGGGTGTTACAACCTGCAGTGCAGTGATACTCCAGAACCAGAATGGAGAAGCCCTGCTCTGTATAAAACTGTTCGAAACTGTGTATATATTTGGGATGTCTTGCTTGAATGGCCCACTTCCAATCACTCCACAATGGGACTGAACCCATGGAGTGCCCCAACCATTTTTGAGTTTTAGATCACAGACACACTGACATTCTGCTGTATAATTTCCTGACACAACTCCGAATTCATTGCTTCCTCAATAATTAAAAGCTGTACATGGCCTGAGGCAGCAAAACAAACCCACACAATTTGTTCCACCATGCTTCACAGTTGGGTTGTGTTTTGGTCATGGTATGCAGCGTTCTGCTTTCTACAGACACAATCCTGGGTCCATTTACCTATGTTCTAAATCCTACGTTCAACATTCTTCTAGTGCTGCTGTTGGACATGCACTTAAGACGAGCAGCAATGATCTTACTCTGGAGAGCAATTGTTTCCTCTGTGGTAACCTCACATGAACACTAGTCTTATTAAGTGTTATTCTGTAGGCCCTGTAGGCTCTTAGCTGCCAAGCTATGGTCCACTGTCACTTGTCTGGGGATTCTATGGTGTGGTCTTGTATTTATCTTAGGTCTCCTAAAGAGAGAGCAGCAAATGTGACGAATTTCTTCCCTTTATAATCCACCTGCCTGACTGTAGGCTGTTACCTCTTTTCAGTCTTATGAGCTTTGACTTTCTTCTTACTTTCTGAGTGTTCAAGTATATTTTAAGTTCAACATATTTTCATTTGGCCATATTACACTTCAACAGGATTCTGCTGCCAAGGGCAGGTAAAAACCTGAACTGTTTCAAACATATGATTCCAACTGTATTCTTTTCACGAGATCATTATCATAGAAGTTCACTCACTTTTTCCACCAATGATCTTGCCTGTTTAAACCATTTGTTCAGGAAAGCAATGTGAAATATGTGTTCTGTTTTTAAAGAAAAAATGAATTCCAAAAAGCTTCACAAAAATGTTTCCTTGCAACTTGCTGGCTGGGAAAGCTCTAAAGTTAGAATTGAGTTGTACCTACACTTGTACTGGTAACATGCTTAATAAAAGATGAAAACCTTAAAAAAACATACAGCTGAATCATGTTATCACTCAATGCTTCTGTTGTTGAAACAATTCCAATATGAGCAGCTGGCCTGCAAAGCTTCTGCTTTACTGATTGATCCCTGCTGGTTCACGGGCTGAAAACGATCCGTCTGACTTCTTGCTCTGTGTTTTTGTTCTCTGCAGCAGTGTTTTAAACTATTTTGTCTTCAGTATAACACTGTTGTTACTATGAGAGATGTGTGGTCAGCTTTGGGCCACTAAAAATCTGGCTTGAGATCAGATTTGACCTTCAGGCTAATAGTCCATCCCACTGACCATATATAGCATAAAAGACTGGGACAGACAAGAAAAGAGAGACCCAAATGTATTATTTCCTTCTCTCCGAAGTTTAAGCACCAAGCCTCACCAAAGATAAATGGAGAAGCTGAAAGCGACCCAAAAACACAAGCTCAACTCTACCAACTTGGGGAGGGGAGGGGACGTGAGGTATTAGATGGGGGATCTATACAATAATGAGCACCCATTTGTGCTGAAGGCAGAGTGTGTGTGGTGCACGGAGGGTTGCAGGTCAATGCCCCTGGGGTGCCCTAATGGGGGCAACCATGGAAACCGTAGAGCATTTAAAAGGAGGGCCATCTAAGTGTGCTGGGGGCCAATTAACTCACCTGGGGCTGCTAAAGGAGGGGTAGGGGCCATGAGATGATAGAGCATGATGATGGAATATGGGGACCTGAGCTTAATGCACACTACCATTTCCATTCAGCTTCACAATCACAGTTATGTAAGAGAGACAGAGAGAGAGAGAGAGAGAGAGAGAGAGAGAGAAAGAGAGAGGGGGGGGAGAGAGAGAGAAGGAGAGAGAGAGAGAGAGAGAGAGAAAGAGAGAAAGGGAGACAGACACACACAAAAATGGGAGAAAGACAGAAAAAGGAGGGGGATAAAGAGAGAGAGAGAAACCGAGAGAGAGAGACCAAGAGAGTGACAGAGAAAGAGAGGCGGGAAACTGAGAGAAGCAGAAAGAGACAGAGAGAGGGAAGAGAGCAACAGATGAAAAATGAGAGAGAGAAAACAAGAAAGAGGTGGAGAGGAGAGAAAGAAAATATTAAAGCAAGGAATAGACAAGAAAAAGGCAAAGAGGGAAAGAGAGAGAGAGAAGAGAAACAGAGACAGAAAGACACAAAATGAAAGAGAGAGAAATAGACACAGAGAGAAAGAGAGAGAGAGAGAAAATGTGAGAGAGCCATGAGAAAGACATATAAAATGAAAGACAAAAGAGAGGGAAATACAGTGAGAGACAGAACGAGAGAAAATGAGAGAGAAAGTGAGAGGGAGCAAGAGAGCAGAGCAATGAGAACTCTCAAGGGAATAAGGGAGAGAAAAGGTAAGAAAAAAGAGAGTGGGGAAAGAGCAAATGAGAGAGAGAAGGAGAGAGCAAAGACAGAAAATGGGAGACAGAAAGAGAGAAAGAGCGAGAGAGAAAGAGAGAGACAGACAGCTCTGAAGGAAAGAGACAAACTGGGGAGAGGGAGAAGGGGAGAGAAAAAGGGAGAGAGAGGGAGGAAGAGAGGGGGAGAGAGGGGGGGAGAGAGAGAGAGAGAGAGAGAGAGAGAGAGAGAGAGAGAGAGAGAGAGAGAGAGAGAGAGAGAGAGAGAGAGAGAGAGAGGGAGAGAGCGAGAGAGAGCGAGAGAGAGGTGTATGTCTATTAGGAAGGGTTCTCTCTCACCATGTCTATAAGGCTCTCCTGGATGCGGTTGAGTGTAGTTCTCAGTCTGCTGCTGATCAGACCCAGCCCTGATGATTCATACTGCAGGAAACACACAGCAGAACACACACAGTGAGGAGACACTCCCTACTCAACACACTTCACAACACACACACACACACACAAGCTGGAAGACCCTTTATGCTTCTACAAACCACACACAAGCACAGATCACACACACACACACACATAGGAAGAACTTCTAGATAAAAAACTTAACTCCAAATCATTCAAAGGAATCACCATAACACAGACACAAACACACAGACCGTACACGATGACGTGGGTGAAATTAAGTCTTCATGTAGTCAACATGATGGCTGTGGTGAGGCAGTTGAGCTGCAGTGAGCTATGACCTGGCAGACTGACACTGACCACAGAACAACTACAAACACTAGTCCCGTCTCACAGAAACGAGAAATTTACGATGGGAACATGGTGGTCATATATGGGGGAAATTTGCAAATTTATGGGGGCCATGCAAACCATGTTCAGAACACTGCCAGTGCACTGCCAATCTTGAACTGAATTATTCAAAGAATAAAAAAATTCACAACACGAACAGAATTAAAACTGGGTTTATTGACTTTTCGCCTGCCAAATGGGAATGTTTTCATAGCAAGGTGTTTTTAGGAAAACCACTGACATTTGTTTCACTTTGTACTCACTCTTTGAAGAGGACAGACAAAATAAAATAAATCTGTCTTAGCCGCATTTCTGACCGCTCAATGTTCTCACTTTTCAAAAGTTACATAAATACAGATTACTTCACAGTTTATTCTATCGGACAGATCATCTGCACAACACTTGGGGAAAAGCTGAAGCTCTAACAGCTTTAATCGTTACAGTAAACTGCATTTTGGGAGACTATCTTTGGGAGAATATCTTCTAATACTGGTTGTGGTCACAGTTCATTTGAAATCTTGGCTTTTACTATGTGTAGCACAGACCAGTCTCAGCTTCAGCTGCTCCGTCCACACGTAAATGGAGTGTCTGATATCTATGGTAGGTTAAACTGGTCAAAACTGTCAGGATTTTGCCAGCTGCATTCTGCTTTGCTGTCCACATGTTTGTGTGTATGCATTTCCATGCAGCGTATTTAAACAGTCCAATGGGAAACAATGACTAAGCCTTTCAGAGCAATATAGTCACTGGATGGAAAAAGCTGATGCTGAAGTTTACGGAATCACATCTTCAGGAGTTTTCAATGAAGCATTTATTAGCTTTTAGACGAGATACCCTCACATGCCTGATACATGCCAAATTTATTGCATGCCGGTTTGTCTTGGTTGTACCCCCTTTGTGAAAATCACCTACCGTTACATGTCACACTAAAACAACAGTCTGTGGTTGGTTATCGTGTATGTCAGTCAAGGCCTTTTCCTCTTAGAGTGCACAGTTCAGGGCTATGTTAAAGGGACAAAACTCGCCAGACGCAGAAGTCTTGCTTTTGAGACTAAGCACAGCAAACAGCTGAGCATTAAACACACCAATTCCACACAGCGTGTATGACTTAACCCTTACAAATCAAGAGTTATTATACTTTTTTTGTTATAATGTCTGAAAGTAATTACATAATTACATTGACATTCAATTAATATTCTGTATCAACAGTTTGCCATAATTTAAAAATAATGTAAAGGATGTCTTTCTGCAAAACAAGACTGTACACACAAAAATGACATTTTCAAATCACATTAAATAATCTTCTGTTTATAAACAAACACAGTACACCTTTATAGTTTGGAATCTGCTCTTCTAAAATAATTTTTTCAGCTTGTTTCACAGAGCTATTAGTGATAAAAACTGATACATAGTCAGGTCTATAAACACTTGGACACTGACAACATTCTTGTTGGAACTGAAATTAAATAAGTGCAGCTCTAATTTGAGGGTATTTACATCCAGATTGGTGTACCACCACTTCCATGCACAACTCTTCCCATTTTTGGGACTCTAAAGGAATTGGACAACTAACAAAACGAATAAAATGATTGGTCATTTTTAATACTTGGCTGGAAATGTTTTGCAGACAACAACTACCAGAAATATGGAAGTCACAGACATCGCCAGATGCTGGGTTTTGTCCCTGGTGACACTTTGCCAGGCCTACCTTTGGCCTACTTTTACAGTACGCTTTGGGGCACTGTCCATCTATACTGTGAATCACCGTTCAATGTATTTTGAAGCACTGGGCTGAATCTGAGGTGATAATATAGCCCAACACACCTAGGATTCATCCTGCTTCTTTTGTCAGCAGGTACATCAACAAATACAAAGGAGCCAGTTCCTTTGGCAGCCATACATGCCCCTGCCATAACACTACCTCCACCATGCTTGACAGATGAAATGGTAAGCTTCGGATCATTTCCTTCCCATCTCCTTACTCTTCTCTTCCCATCATTTTGGTACAAGTCTTATCTGTCCAGAAAGTGTTGTTCCAAAACTGTACAAGTTTTTTACATTTTTTTTGGCAAACTTTAATCCGGTCTTCCTTCCCAGTCTTTGAAGCTTATTACAGTTTACATCTATAAACAATTCCTCTGATTTGGATGTACATACCTTGAAATTAAAGCTGACAGTCAGCATCTTGATCTCATATTCCTTATTTTATTTAAACTGCAATATGCTGAGGTAGGCAGCTAAAATAACAGTAATTTTGCTGACAAACAAATATTTATAGACCTAACAGTAAAATTATTGCATTTGTAATTACTAGCAATATCTGTGATTTGTAAGGGTTAACATACAGCCACGTGCAACAGTGCCAAGCTGTGGTCTTACCCCGCAGCCAGGGGGCACCTGTCTGGAGCCGCCTAGCTGGCCGCCTGGGATAGGCATGGCTGGACAAGGAGCATGCTTAGGGGAAAAAACATACGGGAAAAACAGAACCAGAACAAAACAATGTAACAGTGACGTCAAAGAAAACAAGCAAAACACCACCCAAAGAAGCGCTCTGGAAGTGCCTACAGATTTTAAAACTGACTGCTAAATGTGTAATGTCTACTAGACAAGGACGTCTGTATTTCTGTGATACATGCTGTAGAAGGAGCAGACCAATGCAGCGTGCAAATGGAAGTCATGTAAGTCAACCCAGACGAATGGCTGTGAGGTGGTCAATAAAGCCAGTCTTCCTCTAATGTTCAAATTAACTTTCTAAAGAGAGCCATTCTTTACAGGGACAACTGTGCTGCTGTTGCTGAAACACTAGCATCGCTACGCTCAGCTCGGCACTTTCCAAAGCTCAGAGGTTCTTCATCACTCTGGAGATGATTCATTTTTCCAAGGGAGTCTCTGTATCTCCACATCTCTCTCTTCACCCATTCTTTGCACTCACCGCCTTAAAGGCAAGTTATTAACTTTAAACTCACAATTTTGGATGCCGGCACCAATGCAGCTTAGAGAGTGCGTGGCAAAGCTGATACTGTGGGAGACGTACAATGGCATACTCCCCTTACGAATATTAACATAGCTCATTATTTGAAGAAATAACGTTCTATACATTGTAGCTGAAGGCTTTCTGTGTTTAGAGTCAGTCACAGGTCACAGAGGCAGCATGTGTGCAAATCGATTTCAGGCGCTTGTAAATATTCATGAAACTAATATCACAGTATGAACATTATTACAAGTATTTATCGTGTTGCCACAGACTGTTCAAATGAAACTGATGGCTGATATAAATCAAATAAGTGACAGTGAGAGAGGAAAAGAGAGGAAGAGAAAGAGACAGAGACTAGACAAATGGAAGGTGTGCCCTAATTTAATGCTCCATCCCTAACTCAGCATATAAGCTGATCTCTTTCTGAACAGCTATTTTTGCCATGCACACAAGCACCAGCTTACCTCTTCCTGTACCCCTGCTTGGGAAGGCTCATGCATTTTACAAGAGAGTTATTGTAGGGCATAAGGTTTTTAATCTTCATATTATAGAAAATATTCAGGAATCTCACATTATTTCTGGGAAGGCTTTGGGAAAAGACAAACTGCACATTGCCTTAAAAAGAAAAACAGACTTCAAGCCATTGACGCTCAACCCCCCACTTCAATGTTCAGAATAATGGGGCGCACCCCTAGCATGTCAGACACTTGCTCAGTTTGCTCAGATAATAATAGCAGTAATTATGGAACAGAGTACACCCACGGGGCCTAAGAGCGCGATGGGAAAAACGAGAGGCTGGTGTGATTGCTTCATAAACATGTCGTTATATGCTCATATGTTCATGGTAAGGAGCAGGAACAAAAAGAACATAAAAGCGCCGTTTGCCTCTGCATGAGCGCTGAATAATTTATTATCAGGGAGCCGAGAACTTTGAGCATGAAAATACAGGACAATGATGCATAATGGAAGGAATGTTTTTCAGAGCCATGCCGGAGCCGTACCATGTCATTCCGGCCGAAGAAGGTGTAGACTGCGTACAGGTAGTAGTCGAAAAGCTGCGATACACAGTGGATGACGTCAAAGGCAATGGGTTTTAAAATGTTCATCATCTGCATATATTTGCCTGTAAAAGACAATAACATGAGTCAATGCACAAGAAACTATATTTTTAAGTTCATCAATTTAATGCAGAGAGTGTGGCTCCCAGCTTAGTTTCAGGAGAGACTGGAATATGTAGTCCAAGCAAAATGATTCCAGCTGTTATCAGTTAATTGTGCGATGAAGCGCCATAAAAATAAATATACATGTAATCATGTACAGTACTGTGCAAAAGCCAAACAACCTTCATTTATTTCAGTTACAGCCAAAATGGGCATACAAGTTATTCATTTTTCAGCATAAAAAAAAAAGCAGAACACATACATTTAAGATTACTTGAAGCCTCAACAACTAAATACGATCAAATTTATCAGCATTTACTGTCTACTCTTTGCCTTTATTACAGCTTCTATTCTTTCAGGAGACTTGCTTTTAGTTTTTCAAAGAAAAATCCGTAGGGATATTTTTCCAAAGTTCCTCCAAAGTTCAGTCTTAGAAGTTGTTAACAGTTTTTGCTTCTCACGATCCAAGTAATCACAAACTCATGAACCCAGGAGTCCCATTTTCTCTCTATCTTTTAATAATTTAAGGACCACGGTTTTGGAAACTCTCCTTTTTTCACTTTATTTTCCTTTAACATTCTTATTCCTTAGGCAAGTGAATTATCTTATATCTTATCTTCTCAGAAATATCTCCTGAAAATGAATAACGTTGACTTAATGGCCATTTTCACAGAAAATGAAATAAATGAAAGGTGGTCTCTGACTTTTGCACAGTACTCCTGACCACCACATAATGTTAAATTATTTAGAAACAAATAAAAGTGTCTTCTGTTCAACAGCAAGATGTATCAGTAAAATGTTCCTTCAGCAGGAATCAGTTTAAAAAGCTCCTCCTACAGCAGTCAATACTGCATCCAGCACAACTCTCAAGAATTCAAGAAATGTTCCTTAGTCAATCATAATAGAATCTAATACCTAAGGTGCATTCATCTTTACTGTTTGGACATTGACCAGTGCATTTCCATGCACCCTCAGGCACGGGAATTGAATTTAGGAAAAACAGTAATAAAGAATACATACCGAATACAAGATGGTAATAATGTTAGGATTGAATAAGAGACGATGAATGATAAGAAAATTCATTTAACTTCTATGCTGAGGAAGGCTCTTTGTACATGTGATTCCACAACTGACTTCAATCATATTCTCTCAAACAACAAAACAAGATCACACTGACACAACACAGCCCCAAATAATGAGTACGAGAAAAATGTCAAGGGCAAGTGTTTTGTATAATAAAACTGCTGTAGATGCAAAATGATCTATGTTCATTTATCCGCAGAAGAATTCTCAAAGGATTCATTGAAACGTTCCTATTAACTGAAAGACATAAAAGCTCTCTAAATTAAAATAGGCTCTTTCACATCAAACACGTTAACAAAAATCTATTGCCAAAGTTTTCCCCAGTTTTTCTGGTTTGCGAAATGACTCAGAACAATCAACATTGAGGTGTGAATCAGAAAAGCTGTGAATAAAGAAATCAAAGCAACAAATCTCTGTGTAAAGTATGAAATAATGAAGAAAGATTTCATCCATTTATTTTTCCTCAGTGGAGTTTAAGGTGCCACCTCTGCCAATGCATCAGACAAATTAGCATACCTTCAAATGTTTCAGATGAGATGATCCATCTATTGCAAAATAGAGCTAATGACCGGAAGCAAAGGAAACACATAGGTGAGGCTATGAGCACACCTCTGCCATTAGCTTATTAATTGATGGGCAAATTGAGGTCCCCTGTACTGGGTCAATTGCGTCACTGCTCTGTTACCCTTAAGTGGATGTAGGGTCAGCGGTCAATTACTCACCGACCAGGCGGATCACGTTGAGGGTGGTGTTGGTCAGAATGGGGGCATTGGCTTTGTTCAAGTTGTAGTCAGACCTCTTTCTGCTGCGGAGCGTCTCTCTGGATACACTGATTAAAGACAGAACATACAAGCCCATGTTCAACTATACGTTTATTTATTTATTTATCTTTACAGCCACACTGATGCTGCATTTGAAAAAGTTCCTTTTAAAGTGGAATTCCACCTATTTTTTTAGACTGTCTGCATAATCAAATTAAGATACAAACAAATTCACATTGGTTTGATAGAAAATGCTCCATTCTAAACAAAGTTACAGAGTTAGAAATGTTCAAAATGGTGGTGATATGAACTAGATGTCCAAAGCTTTTAACATGTCTAAAAGCTTCCTCATAGAAAGCCATTACATGAAATGGTTATGAATATGCTGACTGTCACTTGGCACGTTTTATGATGGTTATGTGATGAGGTTTCTATGGAGCCTTGCTGGTGACATCTCATATAAATAAAAATAATGCGTTGCCACGCCATATTAACGCGTGGGCATAAGACCCTAATGTGTGATCACCACTTAGTAAGGCGTGGGAATGAGATAATTAAGTCGTGGCTATGAGAAAGTAAGCCGTGGGAACGAGATCATGCCTTGCTAAGTCGTGGCCACGCATTAGGATCTTGTTCCCACGCCTTACTAAGTTGTGGCATGCATTAGGACCTCGTTCCCAGGCCTTGTCATTATTAACATTATATATAAACACTCGGAAGACACATATTGGTTCACTGGTCATTTTGGATAGTAAACAAAATGACCTGCATTGTCAACACCACACCACAACCTCTGGTTCCTATAACCACCACTGTAAAGAAATCAGAGTCAGTAAGTTTCTCTAGAACAAAACTTTTCACATCAAAACATTCCTAATGACTTAATTTGCTTCTATGTGATTAAACTATGTAGAAATTTTGAAAAATCTGTGGAAATCCCCTTAAGTTAAACCACTGTTCACTCTTAATTTATGACCATTTTCTTCTATTTTTGTTGGAATCAGTGCAACAGATGCAACACAGTGCAGTATGTGAGTTGTTTCCTTCAATGTGTCAGAAACGTTCCAAGAATTCTCTCTGAACTGTCACACGTGCAGATTTAATAAGCACTACTACAAGGTAATCGCTAATTGCTTGAGCCTAGCGTGCTCTCAAGGATCCTCACCCACAGGGAGCACAGCATTTCAACACGACTAAAATCTCTCGACTGTGACGTATCTTCTCATGCTAGCCCTGAAATGGAAGCATGATTGTCATCTCAATTTATGCCTCACAAACTGGAGTAGGAAACAGCCCTGAGTATGAAGTAATACAACCACATTAACAACTACATACTTCATAATGCATTAAAATAAAAATAACCATGACATACTTTTTCACTTCCTCAGTATGTTTTAGACAGAAAACAGAAATCAGTTGCAAGCATAGAAAGCATAACACTCGTAATCCCTCAACAGCTGGTAGTCTCATACAATTAGCATCAAGCTTGCCGGTGTGCAATAGGAAGAAGTGGTAGTCATTGCTTTGGGGCAGAACCAGATGAAAGGAGGTGCATTAACCATTAATTACTGTTTATAACTTAATGAGTCCTCTAATTATATGACTGATGTATGTGACGTATACACTACTCTTAATGCTCTAAAGTAATAAATAAAGCAATTAAAGGGTAATCTGAGAAAAACAGCACCTTTGATCAGAGATCTACACTTTCAGGTCTTTGATGAGGGTCCCGAATAACAAAAATGGAAAAAATCAGAAAGAGAGAGTGAGAGAGATGTATGTAATTGTTAATGTGTTACAATCTAATTACATAGTTATGCTTTTTCTTCTTATGAACCTAACTATAGTTTAGGTAACTGTATGCAACCAGCAGATGTGGAACTACCAAAACAGGCCCATGTACCATACTTCCCATATTTTTTCAAGAAAGTATAGCTAGATTTATCATAGGGCTGGGTAATGTGTCAAGTATAAATGATATATTCATGACTGTTTTTTTAAGATACAATATATAGAAAATTTGGCAACATCATGAATATTGTGGTGCTCTTAATAAGCCTCATTATGCCTTTTTTCATGTTCTGTGCACATTGTTTGTGCATGGTTGAGTTTCCTTAAGACCAGTGCAGTCTTGCATATTCTTGTGAGTATGAGCATGTTAGCCTCATTATCAAACCCTTGATACATTACCCAGCTGCAATGAATATAGCTACACTTTCCAGAAAAACTATGAGAAGTATAGAATATATGGGCCGGTTTGGTTGTTCCACCTCTGGTGGTCATGTATGTTTGCATAAACTATAGTTAGGTTCCTAGGAAGAACAAGTAGAGCAATGTAATCAGATGGTAACACATCAACACTTAACCACATCTCTGTCACTCTTTCTGTGCGGCCCCTTTATTTATCTGTGTTATTCAGGGCCTTTATCGCAGAACTGGAAGAGTAGACTGCTGATGAAAAGTGCCAGTTTTACTCAAGCAATACCCTGACATGTAAAGTCACTGAACAGCACAGTGGATAAAACCACCAGCTTACATATGGAGAGGTCCAATTCCCCATTCGGGCAGAAATACAGGCAGCTATGGACCTGTCTGCCATGTAAAATCTGTTCTGAATAAGAGTGTCTGCTAAAAACTGTAGAAGTACTGAGATGAGGAGGGTCAAGATTTAGGGCCAGATTTACTAAGGAGTACGCAAAACTACAGTCCATGCTAAAATTTAGTGAGTGCAGCTGGATCTAGTTTTGCAACTAAAGTTCTATGACGTCACTTGCAAACTGGCTAATTTGAGTAGCAGAAACTCTAATCCGTGGATCCACTCAAAGTACATTTAAACCAGCTGCAGTCAAAGGAAAAAGTCTAGGAAAATCACTGTGAAAAAAATAATGTAAAATAATTACATTAATAATTAAAACTACCAAAACATCCGTGGGTAAATTAAAATAAAAAGATTAACCATCATAAGCAAATTCTGTAAAAATAAATAAATAAATAAATAAATAAATGACAAATAAAAGATAAAAGGTCTGGTTCTAACAGTGATACGTAATTCCTTTAATGTCTCGCTCCAATAAACATACTCACTCCTTGAACTCCCATCACTTAAGAAACGTTTTTTTATTCCATTAAACACTTAAACTGAAGAGATGAAAAAAGAAGCTTGTTTTCAATAACTAATAAGGCTTCTCTTGCACCTTCAGAGCAGCAGATATATACATTTGTAAATTGCTTGAGGTTGTTCATTTGCATAGTCTCCTCCCCCGTTCTACACATTTTAACAATGCCACACCCTACAATGCATATTCATCATATTCAAAGTCAGGTGCAGCTCAGGGGTGACCTCCTGTGAATAAGCAAGGCTTCTGTGCACATGCTCATAAATCAGTGGGGAGTTCAACCAATGATTAGGAAATCTGGCCCTCCTTTATGACCTCCAACAGCTTTACAAAAGAAAAGTACAGAAGATATATGACTGCATACCATTCATGCTTCAAGTCCCATTACATTTAATGAAGGCTTTTTATTCCAAATAATATTTCTTACAATGAGAAACTCACTTTTTTCTACCATTTCAGAAAGAATGCATTCACACTGAGATATATCAAAAATACAAAAATATAGGTACCACTCAATAAACACCTTAAAAATCATTAATAAGCAGTTATAACACATAAATAAAAAGGGTGACAGTGATAGTTGCTTTTACATATTGTGAGCCCACATTCATCTACACTGATAAACCTTATCATACTTTGTATTTTCCATTAGTCAGCATTATACCTCCCAGCTTCACTGTTGCCACTGTTGTCCTTTTTATTTAGGTGTTATGACAGTTTATTGTGCGTATGACCTAATTAACAACAATTAACAAACTAATTTGTAACCATTCATATGTAGTGTTATTGTAAAATGGTTCCAGGATTTTTATCCATATCGCACAGCCCTAATTTATAAACGTATTTCTTTGATTACTTATTTTAGGTGGGCTGGAATGTGTACCAAGACTAAAGGCCAAAGGCTTCTCTACTCCTGGAGAGTGCCCTGCATAGTTTAGATTCAGCTCTAATCTAACAAGCCTGATCCAGTTAATCAAGGCCTTGAGGAGCAACTGAATCTCAGAGCCAAAGTGTGTTGACTGTTGGCTGTTGGCTGATCTCCATGAGCAGGGATGCCCCCAATAGGCCTGGGGCAAAAGAGTATAGAACATATTGCTATTTATATCCCCTACAATCCACTAAATGATAAGGCCATTCCAAAGGAACCATTTTAATGATGTAAGAATGTGTTTTATTCCACTGCTTAATGAAAATGAAGTGAAATTGTTTCTAAAACCTCCACATGGGTTTAAAAGGCTCATTCTTTATAGGATAATTAATCCTCTTTTCTCTGATAAGAAGCTAATGATACCCTGTTTGCACACAGTACACAGTGTGAGGTTCTACTGCAATGGAGACTTGAAATGGGCCAGAATCCAGAGCTCATAAATTAGATGATTTTGTTGCTTCCTATCCTTGCTGAAAATCAATAAGGAAACAGAGAGTCATTATGCTGATTGCTAATTGTAGGATTTAAGACGTCTACAGTAAACATCCATTTATTCTCAACACAGACACTTAAAGCTAGTTATTTAAGGGACCTGCATCCTACATTGTTCTTGCATTTAATTTTTTTTTTTTCCCACTTGATGTCCACTATGATGTTTGTGTGGTCCTATGTACGAAACATTTTTCCGACCTCACTTGTCATTGGGCCTTTAAGATTAATATGTACATTACCTCTATTCTGACTGGCTGCCCTGTCTTTGCACCTCATTCAAAAAACAGTGCACGCTAAAACCTCCTTATAACTTCAGCATGAACAGGCGGAGCTAAACAGCTGTAGGCTGAATAAGCTGAAAAGATTTCTTCCATTCCTCGGCTGGAAATAAAGGCACGCATAAAAGTATAACGTGCAAATGCACCATGTTAATCCTTTCATACCCAAGGTCTTGTTGATGACACATTCAGAGACTTTGTCTCTGCCTCTTTAACTTACTAAAATCTGCCTCTAGAGTAGCTGTGGTGCATTCAATACAACTTAGTACAGAGCAAAATATATCAGCAATTAAAGCTTTCGAAACTGGAGCTTTCTGTGTGTTGCTGTGTTTTCTATCACTACATAAAAGAAGCACAGTGCTGCCTTTACTGCTGGATAAACCCAGGGTGAAGACATTGTATGAAGACATTCTCTGACCTAAGCTGGACGGTGCCACTAATACTGACCTTTTTGCCGGAATGTCTCCAGTCTGCTCATCCACAAAGTCCTGCTTCAGCTCCTCCGCCACATCACTGTCACTGTCATAGTCCTGATACACACTCTTTTCCAGCTCGTCTGACTCATACTGGTGATGGAGAGAGGAATGGCGGGGGGTTAAGTAAGACCAATGGCCAGAAAGAAGCCTTGGCTAAGAAGTGAGCTTCATCCCACGCACTGTCCTTGTTCATATTTATTCATCATAGCTCAGTTACTCAGCTACTCAAAACAGCCCAGTGAAATGTTAAGGTCGGGAGTAAACACATAAATACAAAGGGGAAAAAAGGAAAACCCAGAACTGCATTGAATCTAAATCTGTGGCAGTATCATTTGTATGCAGTGCACAGAATGATGCATGGAACAGATGTATGAGACAGAGGGTGATTGAAGAATTCAAGATGTTTCATAGAAACTGTCGCAATAATAATTTTCTTTTTTTTAGGGGCTTTGAAAAAGCACCGTGATAAACACTGCAGACAGTGTGTACCCACGAAGGCTGTTAGCCAGTCCTACTGAATGGATGATGAGCTCTTATGTCATAATTAAACATCACATTAACTCTGAGTCCAGAGTAATTGAAACTATCTGTTTTTCGCAATGTTTCACGGCATGTTGTCTCAAGGTAAAAACACTTCTTTCATGGGCTCCACTATAGCCAGTGTAAACGCTCTATTTACTTTCATTGTTCCAATATCTCTTCTGAAATGTCAAGCACATCTGAGCACTAATAACAGCGTGTAAACTCTATACAGCCAATCTGCCCTCCATAAAGCTGATACGAGTGCCATGCGGCAGCTTGAGAGACTATAAAGCGCTTAACACCCTAAATTAATTACGTCCAGTTTAATTACAGCCCCGATTTATTCTCTCATTTCAGTAATAACTCGCTGTGGCATCGATAATGTTACTGAAGACGGAAATCAAGTCCACTCGAGCCTGATGGAGCACCGTACCACAAACATCCACTGTGGAAAATACACAAAGCAACACTGAACATTGAGTTAGAACTTCAGAAACACTTTAACATAACGCAGAGTAAACCCAATAATGAGATGTTTAATCAATGACTCGTTATATAATGTGTTACTGATTTATTTTTACCTGCCTTGTCTGTAAAACGTAATGTAATTGTAACTTTACAATAGGAGTGAAATAACTGAGCAATAAGCCTACCCCATTGGAGGCCAACACATCCTCGGTCTCTTCTTCCTTGTTGTCTATCTGCATCTCAAAGGGGTTTCCTCCCTGAGTGTACTGCTCAAATAACGAGAGCTCCGAAGGCTCGCTGGAGGCCGGCTGCCTGCTGGGAGAAACTGACGGAGACCGACACTGCCCCATGAACTTAAACTCCTACAAATGAAAGCACAAAAACAAAGCATTAAGTGTAATTTAATTAAATGGGAGCACACTTATTTGACATAATGAATGACTGATGAGCCAAATTTGATATGTGATGACAAAAACAAAAAAAAACACTGGGCTTCCTCAAGGAGAGGTCTGGAAATAGTTGAACAAAAACAATGATATACATACAATCAACACTTTTGTATGAATGTTATTGGTTTTTATTTTAATGCAAGTGTTTATCTGAGAAAAAAAACACTTACTATGCAAATAAACAGCAATTAATTAATTAAACAATTTTGTCAGGGGCACCACACTTTTGCACAGTACTGTATATAAAACACACAAATTCATGGTGTTATGAACAAGTTCATACCTTTGTGGTCATTAAATTTCAAAATAAATGTCAAACATCCTTTGAAATTATCTGGATGCCCTCACTATGTCTGGAATGACTTTACAAAAGGTGCTTTCCTCGAAAGGTATTCTGACTTTAATGTGTTCTTCATCCTTAACAAAGGAACCCCTACACACTTAAAAACAAAAACAAAGGTGTCAAAAAAGGTTCTTTAAACCTTCATGTAATTGACATTTATGAGCAATAAGAACCTTTTAAAAGGTTTAAAAGCCTTTCACCATGTAAACAGTCTACATCAATGTAAGATTTCTTCCTTAATTACGTATTTAGGAACCTAGTAAATTATGTGGAAGTTCTTGAAACTCAAAAAAAAAGTTTCTTTACACTGACACATCTAATTTAAAAAATGGTTCTTTAAAGAAGTATCCATTAAAAGGTGCCTTAGGGAGCCAAAAGTTTGTTCTACGGCACTGCACAAAAAAACCTTTCTGGCACCTTTATTTTTAAGGGTGCAGTTGGCGTTGGGCAGCACAGTAACTGCTTGAAAACACCAATACGCTTTTCTTTAAACAGAGAAGCCTGAAGAATAGCTCTGCCATGATCAAACGAGCTGTGTAATTCATCTTTTGAAACGTGACAGGCCGTAAACAGCAAACAGGAAGATTATAAGGCCTTTAATACAAAGCTTTGATAGAAAATCAATGCAGAAATAGTGTGGCAATCAAATTGGCACAGAGGGCTAGGGCTCAAAGCCCTGGAAAGATAGCCTTAAACGAACTTAAACTGCTTATGCTTAAACCCTTTCGTACATCAGGGCACAGACAAGATGTGATCATGCTAATGGAGCTCATTAAAGAGCTCCAGCGAGTGTGCTATTCAGTGATGAGATTCTGATATTACACCCACTGCTTTCATGCCTCCAAAAACATCTTTTTTTTTGTCTTTTTTAAACCAAAAACAAAAAGGAAACGTCATTCCTTCTCTGAAGATAACTTAACACCAGGAAAGGCTCTTGTCTGCATATGCAAACAAAATGAAACACTTTCTGATTTATTCATAAGATGCTCTCAGGTGAATATGGGTGTCTGGGCATGTGTGGCAGGCACATATCATGAAAACAAATAATTTATTTGGAGATTGACATCTCCAAAGCTGTGACTGCTGTAGAGTTAATGGCTCATGTTTGAGCAAACTTGACAATGCTGCCTAGCCTCATTTATTAACTTGTCATTTCTTTCCTCAGGCTAAAATTGATGATGAGAGTGCTCCATTATGACAGGAGAAAAAGCTAGAGCAGAGAGCTAATCAAGAGACGGGTCTCAGTGTTTGGACACACAGTGTTTTCTTTCATGTGTTAGCCTACAGCGGAGCTTCAACGGGTGCTGTGTGTCATGTGGCATATTTTTAAGTGCAAATTAGAATGAGACGGACAAACAATCGTATCATGATAATTAGAAAACAGGCTAGCAAGTGTTTAAGAAACAAAGGCAGAGGGAGTCCTGTATGTTTGTGGTTGGACAATGACCAGATATTAGAGCTCAACAACGAAACTGTTTAAACAATACTGATAAAGAGGCAGCAGGGTAAGCTAATTCAGACAAGCTGTCAGCTTCACCAGGAACCTACTGTAATAGCAAATCAGAAAACAGACTACTGATCTAGAAAAAATGCTGAGAAATAAGATAAAAGAAAAAATAAAGAAATGCAAAGATAAAATATAGAAAATGACTGCAGGCATGATACATGTGTACTATATAAATGCGATTTATCTAGTCATTTTTAAATTTTTACTGTACTATCACTGTGCTTACATTTATAATTTTACATATTTGGTTACTATAGGCTTTATGTAATTTCTGCAGCTCACACTTCCAATCAAGGCCTTCTTGCTTGCACCCATATTAGGACAGTCAAAATAAAATAAAACAAAAGTGTCAAAAATGCATATTCCAATGCAATGGCTCCTGGCATGATCCAGAAACGCTACTGATTGTACAGAAGAACATACCATCAAAACATCAAGCAGCTCTTAAGCAACTCAGTCAGTCCGAATGGAGTGATATGTTTATTTTAACAGACAGAATATAACAGACAGAAATGAATTCACTGCTTCTCTCTTTGTTCTGCTTCAGATGGCAAACCTTTGCTGATAAGCCAATGCTCCAAATGTAGTAGTGAAGTAAGTTGCTAGGTTTAGCTGTTCTGCTAAGCGGTGCTACACACTGTAGCCACCCATACTGGTTAGAATGTCCTTGCCTCAACTCATGCAGCTAGTTGCATATATTACTGGATTGAGGGATTTTTATGGAAAAGTCAGTCTAAAAAATATTTAAAAATAAACATTCTCCTTTTTAGACAACTATCTTGTGCCTCTAGGCAGAGATCATTGGTTTATAACACTGTTTTTGGGGTTGCTTTATTTGTGTGCCCATTTATGGATTTAGGACATGCAACATTGTCTTAGAAAAAATGTTTACTGGTTTACTAGTTTTGGTATCTTCTTAAAAATGTATTTAAAATTAGAATATATCTGAATATTTGATAAACAAAGTAGAGCCAGTGGTCACCAACCCTCCTTCTGGAGATCTACATTTCTACAGGTTTCACTTCCAACACACCTCAGCTTCTAAAGGCAGTAATTAGACTGATCAGGGGTTGATCAGTGTGTTGGAGCTGAAGTCTGCAGAAAGGTAGATCTCCAGGAGCAGGGCTGGTGACTACTGAACCAGCAGGAAATTTGAACTTAATTTCTAAACCCTGTTGGTAGCCCTAACACTAGCCCTAAGTCAGCCCTAAGATGGAATCATGAATGCTAATCATGCCACCTACAAACAATATCATTATGCTTATAGGAAAGCAGATTACAATAACGTGCAGCATTGTTGGAAGGATCGTTAACCCCCTGGTGTCTAACTCTGTCACTGCAGTGAGTAGCGCAAACCTCTGCAAGGGCCCCAAGTAAACACTGTCATGACTAATCACCACATGTACAGTAATTCCCATGACTGACAGCAACCTCAATTGGTCTAGATTAGCAGTCATGTTAAAGGTCACATTTGCCACATATATGTAACATGTATGCATCCTCCTCTGCTGTGCTGAAACTCACATGGAGCTGAGCAATACTGAAGTTGGATTTCACAGGGCACAACTCCCACGTTTCATTTTCCAGAAACATCCGCAACTCCTCCAGGCGAGTTCTAAGGCCACAGAGAGGAACAAGAGGTCAAGATTTGCATGAGCAAAGAGAAAAAAATAACTACCAAATAGATCCACATTCAACATAATGGACAAAAAGCATTGAGAAAGGTCATGGTCAGCAGTTTGAGTTTGCTGCCTCTCTCCGTCAGATCACTGCACAAGTAGCCCACGGCTTGTCTGGGTCAATATCAACAGCTTCAGCCGAAATGTCAGTATTAAGATTGAAATTTGATGCTTTAAAGCCTTAAATAAAGCATGGGAGCTTCCAGCTCACATTAATTTATACAGCGGAAAAACATCAGCAGAATAATTACAGATAAAGAGAGCTAAACAGAAGTGATAGTTACACATCCAAGGAATTTAAGTGAGATGCACCGGAACATTTTTGATGCTTTAAATACAAAAGTCAGCACACATTTGTTCTGTGATATTTTACAATGCATCGCATTCGCAATTACGACCTATTTGGGAAAAAAGGGGGGGTACAATGTCATTTCTGTCCTTTGTGCTGGAAGGCGCAATATATATTCCAGCGATGAAATGTGTTAATGCAGAATGCGTGACAGCAGAGACAGCATGCATTCAGGAAGCTGACAGATAATCACTTTTTATGGATGCTGCCTGAGTGCTTGAAAACTCTACAGTAATTGTGAAATTATGCAAGAGAGACTGAGCCCCTAACTTTCCCTTGGGTAAAAGTGTCTCTGCAGTGCTGCTGGTGTCAGCAGGAGGGATGGAGACAGAGACACTGACCCCTAATGCTGCCCGTGCCCTTTCAGCACAGAGCCATGAGGAATGAAACATTACTGACAGTTATCAGGCACTCGGGAGGCTGATCTGCCATAATTCCCCTTTATAATAACATATTTATGCACTGTAATATTCATCCACCTCAACATACTGAATGCGGGAGAACCATTCGTGCTTATCATGAAACAAACATTTGTTATTGCATGAGCTGAGCAGAAGTACTAGATATTGTTTCTAGAAGCCCATGAACGAGGTGTGTTTTTAAACATCATATACTTTATATAAGATAAATACTGCATACTTTTCCACTCAAGATACTTAAGAGAGACTATAATTCTTAAATGAGTAGAGCGTATGGTCAGGCAAAGCCATAAGCACCCATCTCACCTGTGATAGTTCTTAAAGTAGTTCACGCTCTGCCTCTTAATGGACTCCTGCAGCACCTCAGACTTACTGCCACAGAACTCCTCACCCACCTGCATTAACCTGGGGAAACAGAAAGAGACCAAAAAAAAGGTATAAAAATGAGAAGGAGTACATCCAAGGGAGAGTGCATGCACATTTACCAGATGGAGTGAAGGTGGACTTAGTTTAGATGAAAATTCCACTGGTGAAGGGAAACAAAAACAAAACAAAACAAAATAAATAAATAAAAAACAAAACAGCAGCCTTCTATTGTGATGCACCAAAGACCTATTAATATTCACCAGACATGCATCATGACTAGTTTCCAAAAGCAACTAAAAACCTAGCATTTTTTAAAGGTCTGATGTTATGAAGTTCTATTTTTATTCTTATAGACAACCCTACACTTATTATAATACATTTAAATCCTCTTAACACATAACCTGAAGTGTTCTATTGCTTTTATATAACAGTAAAAAAAGAAAAGTAAAACAAAGAAGCCTTGAACACTGTTTCAAATACACTACTGTGCACAAAGTCAGAGGCCATCTTTCATTTATTTGAAAATGGCCATGAAGTTATTCATTTTTCAATGTCAGGAAAAAAGAAATAAACATATTTAACAGTAAATTACACAGAAGCCTTCACAACTAAACATAATACCAATTTTTCAATACTTAGCGTTCCATCCCTGTGCCTTTATCACAGCTTCCATTCTTTCCGGGAGACTTAGTTTTTCATTGTAATGTGTCTCGTGATCCAAGCACGCCCAAACACATTCAATTTTTGTTAGTAACAGCTTTTTGACAGCTACACATCCTTTCAGTCCCATAATATTGACTTCTCACAGTACAAGGATGAACAGAAACACCTGTGATTTTTTTTATATCTGATGTAACAGTGGAGCTTGATTTTCTCCTGCCTCTCAAAGATAAAAGTTTTACATACTGTTTTCTGAGTTTTAGAGGCATTTATCTAACAAAGGGGTCCACAACTCCGGTCCTGGAGGGCCAGTGTCCAGCACAGTCTGGAGGTTTCCCCACTCAAAACACACCCACTAAACCTTGTAATTAACAGGTAAGTGTAATCGGGTGTATGTGAAAAAGAAAAAACACCAAACTGTGCTGGACACTGGCTCTCCAGGGCCTGAGTTGTGCACCCCTGATCTACTGCCCTAATCTTTCACCTGACACTGAATAACGTCTACTTAAAGGCCATTTGGCTGGAAAACAAAAGAATGAAGGATGGTCTCTGATGTTTGCACAATACTGTATATGTTTGATGAATCACATTTGTCTTATTTGCTCTAATCTGATACTAAAGAAAGTTTTTTTTTTCTCATTTAAAAAGTAAAGCATGTTGAAGCTATGAATACACAAAATAAGCATCATCAGAGTGTATTTATTATTTCCTTTTTATGTTCCTTACAATAATTCAGTAAAACTATTTTGCACAAGGGCTACAGCTAAGAAACAAAGGGTCAAACTAGGAAACTGTGTTAACACTGTTAAAAAAAAAACTAAGGCATTAATAATTTATCTTGTTAATGTGTTATTTACACTTTAACTTTGACAGCCCTAGTTATTCATATTCAATTTCTTCGAAGCAGTTCTAGCAGCTTTCAATAAAGAAACCACTGCTGTTACTTAGCAAGTGTTGGTCAGTGGAATGACACTGTATATGTGTAATATGTGTTCAGAATTCACTGTTGTGTACTATTAGTAAACTGACATGTTGTTTTAATATTAAGTTCTTTTATTACAATACTAATCACCTACACTGTGTTTATTTACATACACTCTGAAGCACTTTGAGCTGCAGTTTTATGTATGAAAGATACTATAAATAAAGCTATTATTATTTTTAGTGCTTCAAGTGCTTATTAATCCCTTGGAGTTCTTTCACACGGGGGGACAAGCATGGGGGGCTGCATTCATCCTCCCTGCTGACCCGTGAGCAGGGATCAGCCAAACATGGCTGTAGCTCCACACACTCAACGGCCTTTTAATTGTGCGGCTTGTAAGGGGCTGCCTAGGTTTCCCCTCTCACTGTGGAACAAGCGGCTTCATTAATGCCCTCTGCCCCCAGCCCCTCTGCCGGGTTAAAGGGGTTTCACACGGGCCCTGGGCAGCAGGGCAGGACTCCAGCCAATCCAATTAGCACTAATGAGAATGTGGCTGCCTACCTGCTGATAACATCCAGCACCACAATGAAGTCGTCGTACTTGAAGTTGGACATGTCCGTCCCGAGTAAATAGGCTTTCACTTTCAGCTGGACATCCTGAGCGCAGAGACAAAGAGAGATGGGGGGAAGTGGAGCAGTGGTCAGAGAGCTGATGGACTAAACAGAAATTCGGGCAAAGGAGTAAATGAGTGTGCTACCAACCTGCCAAATCCGACTCAGGCCATGCTCAAGCTTCTTCTTGACGTAGCTGCGGCCCACTGTAGAATCGCCTGGGCTCTCATTACTAGTGCCATCTGTGGAAATGACAGAATAATTCCTCAGTCATTATTGAAAGAAAACTGAAAAGTAAACTGTGTGTCTTAACCAAACCAGTACTTATATGAGCTGTTCTTCTTCTACTCTGATTCTAGACATTGTATGAGGAAATATGGGAACACAGATAATCCAGAATATACTGGAGTTTCATAGAGTCCAAGTACAAGCTCAATACAAGCCACTGGGGTAGCCTAGCTGTAAGAAATATAAGCCAGCAACTGGAGGGTTGTAGTTCCAAATCCTAGAACTAAATAGGTTCCTCTGGTTGTACCCTTGGACCAGGCATCTCCAACTACCCCAGGCAGCAAAATGGCCAACTTTCCTAGTAAGGTGGACCAATAAAGGAGGTCATTATCACACTTATTCTCATTCAGTCCTATGGTACACATTACTGGATGAGCATAATCTGCCAGTCAGAGAGCTGCTTGAAGTTTTCCTTAGAAATGTATAAGCTAACTTTGTTCCAGCTTTGGTTTTGCAGTTTTTGGTATAGTTTTGTATTTTCTGCTATAGGTTCTACAAAATGTTCGTTTTAAGTTTATAAATAGCTTCTTGTTACAATAACAAAATGGCCAAGGCTTACCATCAAGTCAGCCTACAAGCTACTATTATTGTAGCTTTCCTTTAAAGTTACTGTAGACAATTATTATTATTAGGTTATTAATAACAATAACAGGCTCTGTCTTTTTGTTTTTATCAACTTAAATTGTTGAAGCCCCTATTCATATTTTACAATAAAAGGCATTTTGTGTTGAATGGGTGCTTTATCTGGCTTTATCTGTTCAAAGACAACTACATAAAAGTGTTGCGCCGCTACACAATGTTTTAAAGTCACACAACATACTAGGACTAACATGGACATGGACTACCCATAAAAGAAAACATGGCAAAAGAAATCAAAGACTACAAGACAAATTCTGATTACTTTTGTGCATGCGAAAGTGGCAGATGACACGTTTTCTGACATAAAAACAGATAGAAAACCATGGGCAATTCACAATACTTTTCGTCAACTGGCTCAAACGCAAAATATATCCTCTCTTTTTGACCCCACAAACACTGTCTTATTTCTTTATCAATACACTTGGAACACTTAATTGACTGACAGCCACTTTTTAAAATTTTCCCATTCCAGATTTTTCATTTACCTTTTTTATGTTCTCTCATTTTCTCTGTGTCTTATATTCCTCCCTCACATGTTCTTGTTATTAGAATTAAAAAAGGTCACTTGACCTTAAGCCAAACAAGCTGATTTAGAATAAGCTGGACTGAAAAGTTTGAGTGTCCAGTCAACTCCACAAACCATGGGATGTCCTGCAGGATTCATGGCAGAGCATTTTTGGAAAGCAAGTTTGGAAAACCTGACAGATCAAACAAAGTCTCGTATGAAAGTTACAGCTACTAAGGTTTTTTTCAGTTATTGCCACAAATATTCACATGTGATATGGCTTTCCATGAAATAAACCTGATTAGTCCTACATTTTAAGTCAAAATCAATAAAGAAGCATGCTCATTTATTAAAACATACTGCTAAGCTAGGCGCTAAGCAAACACGTACATCAGCAGGTCCTAAAAGGACAAATTTCCAAGGACAAATTTCATGCTTCCTTGTTAAGACACAAATAGAGTTTTTTAAATATACATAGGGCTGTTAATATTTTAAAAATCTCCAGCAATTTTTGCTTTATGGCCAAGCAGTTCCTCAATGTAGAGGAAAATAAATAAATAAATAAAATCCCTGAAAGTCTGGAAATGACTGATGGCTATCTAAAATTAATCTATTGCCTTCCACTCTATACCCAGTGCTGCAATTTTTTAATGAAATCAATTAAGCCTATATGCATGAAATTAGATTAGCTAAGCTTACTGTGCCAAATAAGAACAGACATCTCGCAAATGTATCCATGGTGTATTACTGCACACACCAACTGCCATGCTGCTACAGTAACAGGCAGACCTATGATAACCTTGAAGCTAAAAAAGCATGACTAGGGCACTTTGCTAATGTAGGAGCCCAACAATGATGTCCCCTAATAGCACACAGGCTGATTACAAGCACTGAAGCACAGCTGCCACTCATAATTAGGAGAGCTCATCCTGACGCTGTGCTGGGAGCTTCACTGAACAATACACACGTCACAGTCACCATTTCACACTCACATCAACTACTTGGCCTGTGTGTTACGTAAGGAGTGACAAACCAAAATTAAGTCACAAGAGGAATAATTATCTGATCTTCAGTCTTTAGCAAGACAAAATACTGCTATAATAAATTAACATGGTTTCCAAACTTCAAACACAACATTTGTGAGTATTTTTCTCACTTTGTTTCAACATAAGTGGTGGCTGATAGTCAAGTTTGGGTACTAAGCCATCACAGGGACAGAGTGGAAAGAAGAAATGAAGTCTGTAGTAGTTGTGCTGACAGACTACAAAGTTCAGTAGCGCATAGAGGAGTATGTTTAAAAAAATATATATTATTCAAAATTAAACTGGATTTACAAAACTTTCCATGCTGACATGAATATCTAAGAATTGAGAAAAATGGATGTAGGCAAAATAAAGCAAAAAAAAAACCCTGGAAACCATGTTAGCAATCAAACTCTTTTAGCCACTGACACTAAAACAGCATTACGTCAGATAAGAAGGCCTAGAGCAAAGAAGACTGCTTCTTCAGATGAGCTAATGCTAACACTAGAGCTAGTTGGAGCAATGTCATACTGAGGAGGACTGGTTTTGTATGCAAGGTCTTTTATCAGACCTCACTGACTGCAGTGAAAGGGTGGCACATGTACAAGTGCATTAATATTTACCATTTTACATAACACTGCAGTTGCACTGTACAGTCCTGTTCAATCTGATTAATTAATTTATTACACTAGCTGTCAACAGCTAAGAAACCTTGCAAAACTTAGCTCTGCAACTGATCTTAACATTGTTCTGTATGATATTTATCATTAGATATTACATTAAAATGTGTATCAGCAATATATCAGCAGTATATCACAGATAAGGCGTAGTTCACCTTAGAGCATGTTTATGTTCTTACACTAAGTATGGTCCTCCACATAGATTCCTTTTTACCTTTGAGAGCTGGATAGTGGGTGTCTGAAATGAATGTTCCTCAGTAACCTCACTAAATTACTGCCAATGCCGTTCTCACTACAGATTTGTTTGGGTGAGTTTTGTTCTTCGCTGTTCCTTCTCTTGCTGGAGAAAGTAGCAATTAGGAGGTGGTTGTTATGACTGAGAGTTGTGTCAATTACTATTTTGCAAATGGTCAATTGGCTTAATATTGTTTAACAGTGCTTAAAAAGAGGAAGGTCTAAGGTGTCAAGTGCCCAAACACAGTCTTCATATATAATACTTAGAAGTAAACCAGATCCACATACTCAATTTAAGCACTGCGCTGGTGTACCTAATGCTGTCCTTTCTTTAAACAGTAGGGTGCGCTGTGGATAAGACACGACATTCCTGGCTTCAACTGATGTTGTTTTACACCAAAACAAATGAAAAATGAGTTCAGACTTGAACCTGCCAATGCAGAACGTAAATTAAATGTGAACTGTGTAAATAAATTGCTATTCAGACAAGATTAGTTTTACAGACAAGTAAGGGTACCACAGGATGTCTGTAATGTTTATAAACGATTCACAGGAGATAAGGGCTCTATGTAAATTACAGAGATGAGTGTCTACTTGATTTATCTACTTTAATGTAAATGTAATTTCCTTAATTCCAACCAGCTAGCCAGCTGCATTTATTGAATGCAAAGTGATATTAACATCAACATTAGCTGGGGAGCTCACAGACAACAGTCAATTTCAAAACATATTATCAAACTATGGAGGATATTATTTTGGACAGTCTTGTATTACTTATTCATCTTCAAGATTTGGCCTTCAGAGGATACAATCAAATGCCTTCTCTAACGCCTCTGTGATTAAGAAAGCAATACAAAACTCCTTTCCCAATATCTGCAGAGGTCTCATACACCCTGCACTTAGTTGTACAGTTTGTCTGAAAGTAGCTAACAGCCACCATAACTCTACAATTCACAGGGTTAAGTCAGTGAGTGGGTGATGCAAGTGGGACATTTATGTTTGTGTGCACACATAAATGAGTGCACGTGGATGCAAAGATGAACACTGTTCAACCGCAGAATCAGTATCTTTATTCACCAAGTTGCAGGTGTACAAAGAATTTCTCTTAGTGCAGGTGTCAACATAAAATAAATCAGATAAAATAAATATAGAAAAATATGTACTATATAAGATAGACAATACACAAAACAATCTGCAAGTAAAAAGATGTGCAATGGGAGATACGGCTACAATGAAGTACTGAATAACTGAGGGCAGTACATACAGTTAGAAGAACTGAGCAATAAATCTAACTATAAATGTAAACACACAATGGCATGCCAAAAGTCATGGGATAGGAACTAGCATTGTGCAAGACCCCCTCTAGCCCAGCAAAGTGCAACAACTCAACGTGCCATCAGCCTGAAACAACCGGTACCGTGACTCATCCGACCAAGCCACGTGTTGCTAGACTTCCAGGATCCATTTAGCAAACTCATAAGCCCAAGGTGCTGGGTCAGGTGTCATGGTCTTAACTGAGGCAATCTGGTGGGTCTTCTGCTCCCATATCTAATGGAAGCTAAAGAACGCTGCATTGACCTGTGAGATGTGCGTGTAGGGCCTTCTGCATTGAATTTGGATAAGATTTCTGTCGCTTGTCCGTTCACATGGACAATTCTTACTAATCTTTAAGCACCCATGGGCGGCCACTGCACCGTCCACTGTGGGTGGTAATGCCTTCTATGACGCATTCCCGGTACACACGTGACACTGTAGATCGAAGAATGTTAAATGCCCGGACAACTTTGGAAATGGAATATCCCATCCATCTGGCACCGACTATCATGCCTTGTTCGAACTCTGATAATTCACAACGTCTTGCCATGAGCACGTTGGCCAGTGTTCAGCTTCATTCACAAGATAACACCTCACAACTTATACTGGTGTAAGCGCCACTTCATTATCAATTTACACAGTGCTATCCCCAGGACCTTTGGCACGTAAGTGTATTTATAAAATATGTATACTTCAACAAGTTAAAGCGCATAAGTGCACTGACTACAGTAGAGGAAAGTGGGAGGGGCTCTTATTCAGAAGGATTATGGCATGATATATACAGTGGTTATGTACTTTACAGTGTGTGTAATAAAGTGCATGTGCAGCTGTTTAAAGCACAGGGATCACTCAGCCACCACTCTTGCACATTCGTAATAAAGGAAGCTCATTACACTCGCATTCAGATGCAAGCTTGAAGTGCTGAGTCTTTCCCTACACAAGCCTCATAACGCACAGTGAAACTGAGCAAAATGGAAATGAAATAAAACCTTATGACATTATCGAGACTGGCTTATGGTGGCGATAAAAGCAAATGTCCTGTAGAAAGTTTCCACTTGTTGGATTTGTCGTTGAGAAGATGTAATGAGGCAAACAATATAAAACACAGGCAGTGAGGAAATGAGAGAACAACTCGAAGACAGTTTCGGCAAAAACTGATGAGGTGTTTCGGTACACATGGGCCGAAGCCAGCAGACCATCACTCAACATTCTCCAAATAGGACCCTCATGTACTGAGAACTCACTTTTATATCTTTTATATAACACCGCTGATAGAATTCCTGTCATGACTTGGATATGTTGATCACCAATGAGGAATTTGCAGGTGGGGGGAAGGTTGGGCGATAGGTTACTTTTTCCCTCTCACATCTCCCATTTAAGCTACAAACTGTTTTCTCCGTAGATCAGGTTTCCGGAAACAAGACACAGACCTTAAATATAATACACCTGCCCATGCCATATGTGCATCAGAGCTTCAGCTCAAATAAAAATCTCAAATCTCCACTGCTGAGTCCAGTCTGACAGAGCTGCAGGCCCTCCCTGCCCTTTTACTTGGACATCGCATACATGTTTTATGAACGCTCCCATCACTCATGGGCAATTTCATCAGTGAGCTACAGAGGTGGAAAAACACATCCAAACCACACACAGGAAAACAAATTGGGTAGAGACAGATCTTCTCCATGTGCGTGCCAAGTACAATTCAACATCATGGTGCAGCATCCAAACAACTGTTTCTGTCTACATCGCTTTAGCATGATTAAATAAAAAAAAAATAAGAGTGAGATGAACGCGCTGTACCTTGAGACCAGACACATCCAATTATGATAGAGTACAAAAGCATCTGCTTAGTTTTCCTGAGGAGTGTGAGACGCAGGTAAGGAATGCTGATATGATTATAATAAGGGAATTATGAGAAGGTGAGCATGCAGGAGAATTAGTATAAATAAAATGAACAGCATTTTCTAATCTTGGCACAGCTGGACTCTGTGTGACCTCATTACAAAGACTGTAGAAGAACACAAAAGACAGGTTAAGTGGAGCAAAAGTAGTCATGCCTTGGGGTAAAAGATAAAAAAAGCCAAAAAGCTCAATTAAGTTCAACCGCTCTTATTTCAGCTTATTTCCCTGGGTGTAGCTGCAGCTGCTCCAATATGATGTAGAATGTTAGATTTTCAGCAAAGAAAAAAAAGCCAATTTTTAACAGGAGTAAACAAGTTCACTGGTGTGCCAAGGTCAGAGATCCCCCGTAATTTATTCATTTCTAGTCAAAACGGCTATTAATTACAAGTTATTCTTATCATTTTAAGTGTCTTTCAGTATTTAGTGAATCCACAAAGACTTGCTTTGAAGTTTTCAAAAAAATCTGCAGTTTTCCAAACCTTCAAAGTTCTGTCTTAGAAGTTGGTTGCACTTTCTGCTTCTCATCATCATCATCACTTTTATTTATATAGCGCCTTTCCCATGCTCAAGGACGCTTTACAATCAAAGAGCATCAACACGTTAAACAACACATTAAACAAAAGGACAATACAGGTAAACATTCAAGTACAAACAGAACAACGATAACACAGTGAAACAGGTACGCCTTTAACAGAGATTTAAATGAAGACAGAGAGGTTGCATCCCGAATAGACTGTGGGGGAGTATTAAATGATCGACCACCCATAGAAGCCAATTTAAATCTAGGAACGTGAAGTAGGCCTAGATTTTGTGATCTCAAGGTACGGGATGGGACATATAGATGAAGCTCTGCCAAGTATTGAGGAGCCAGACTGTGCAGAGCTTTATACGTTATAAGGAGAACTTTGTACTGAATACGGAATGTAATGGTCAACCAGTGAAGACTCTGAAGAACAGGGGTGATGTGGTCATTCTTTTTAGAAAAGGTGACGATCCTAGCAGCGGCATTTTGAACATACTGTAACCTAGTGAGGGTTTTGACAGGGAGGCCAGAAAAAAGAACACTGCAGTAGTCTAACCGTGATGTCACTAATGCATGCACAAGTGTTTCTACATCGGCTTGGCTGAGAAATGGTCATAGGAGAAATATTGAGAAGATGGAAAAATGCTGTCTTAACAACGGAATTGATGTGGATGTCAAAAGAGAGCATAGGGTCAATAATAACTCCAAAGTTGCGGACGTGGGGAGAAGGTGTTACTAGAGTCCCATCAATATTGATTCCAAGGACAGATGAGCTAGATATCAGTGACTTTGAGCCAATTAAAAGCAACTCAGTTTTGCTAGCATTCAGTTTTAAAAAGTTCAAACTCATCCATGACTTTATGTCATGGATACAGTCAGATAGAGCAGGTGGTGGTGTAGTCTGAACAGGGCTAACGCTAACATAGATCTGAGTGTCGTCTGCATAACAATGAAAACTTAAACCATGAAGGCGTATTATTTGCCCAAGTGGCAGCATGTAAATGGTGAAGAGCAATGGACCTAAAACTGAGCCCTGTGTAACACCCTCAGTCACAGACACCATAAAGGATTTATTATTCTGAATAGCTATATATTGACATCTGTCACTGAGATATATAGGGAAAACCAGGAAAGGGCGGATCCAGTAATACCAATGCTGCGCATACAAGAGAGTAATAGATCATGAGATATGGTATCAAAGGCGGAGCTAAGATCAAGAAGTATCAACATACTAAGAGCTCCTGAATCAGCTACACATAGGAGATCATTAGTAACTCTAAGAAGTGCAGTCTCTGTACTATGCAAGGGACGGAAACCAGATTGAAAAGGCTCGTATAAATTATTTGCTTCCAGGTGGGACTGCAACTGTGTAGCAACTATTCTTTCCAACAGCTTAGCAGTGAATGGGAGATTAGAAATTGGTCGGTAATTATTTAAGTCATGCGACTAGACCTGGCTTTTTCAGGACAGGGGTAACAACAGCGGTTTTGAGATCAGCAGGGACTCATATTTAGGGTCTCGTGATCCAAGTGATTTTTTTTGGATCTGAAGCAAGAGTAGAGCTTGATTTTTCTTCCTTCTCAAAGATGAAAGCTTTAAGTACTGTTTATCTGTTTGCTGGTGGTCTACAACAGAGTCAAGGGTTGTTAAACAGCTGATTACTCAGATCAGGTGTGCAGGGAAATCGCTTAAATGTGCTGAGCAGTGAGCAATTGTTAGGAGTCCAATTTTCTCTATATTTTCTATATGTATATTTAAAAAATGTGCTCCAGTTAATATCTAATCTCTTCATAAATACCATACATAAATGAAAAAAATGAATAAATAAAGGGTGGTTTCTGACTTTACCCAGTGGTCTATAATACATACAATCTTCGTGCGTGTATTTCTGAAGAAGAAATTCCTCAAAAGAAGGAAAAGAATTGTAATAACTGCATGAACACCCTTCTCAGTTTCAAACTAACAGTGCTGTGTGTTTATGAGTGCCTCACAGTGCTGATGCTGAAAATGACCAAAACGTTCTCTGTATCACCATTAAACCTGAAGGCAGTGGGTTACTGGAGCCCAATCAAAGAGCTGCTGGCTGCAGACAATAGAGTAGGATTTTCCCTCAATCGTTTCAGGTCTGGAAGAGCGCAGCTATGCAAAGCCTCAGGGGAAAATCTCCACTAGCCAACTGCTGGAAAAGGCAAGAAAAATATCACCTCCCTGGCAGCATCCACACAGACACAGACACACATACACACAGAGCACATGCAGAGCCAAACAGCACAGCGTGGGGTTTCTGCATCCTTGGCTGGAGGAGAGGTCAGCTCAACCGGACACTGAGTTCATGGAGACAGTAAAAAGAATAAAGAAGAGAATGAAGAACACAATGCACAAAAGACAAAACTCATTGCTGAATTTATTTTTTCTTTAGACAGCGGAAGTCGTGTATGAGGGAGGACTACGTTTGGATTCAGAACCTCAAGTGTCCTTAATAACAACCTCAGTATGCAGCAATGTCAACAGCATTTCTACTCTACTCTGCATTATCTAGCTGAATTATGACTTATGTCAGAGTGACACACACAGCGTGGATGTTTCTGTCTGACCACATTTTCTGCATGGCTGCTTTTGCAAATAGCCTGGTCATGCTTGCTCTTTTCGTGATATACGGTTTTTTCAACAAGATACATTTTGTTTCTTTCTGCTCCGATGAGATAATGTAAATACACACAATTAGAGTGCTAAGCAAATGCACCCACTTCAATCACGAGTGAGAGATTCAGAATGGACTGAGAACGCGACCGTAACACAGTGCCATGGGCTTAAAAGGAAGTGTGACTGCGAATCTTGCTCTAAATCAGGAGTTCACAAAAAATGTCAATGGCAATTATCCCCGACAGACACTACTTGACCCTGAATATAGTTGAGTGCTACTCATGGAATGACGTTAGTAATAATAACTGTATGCCTCACATCATGGAGCCCACAGGAAGCACACTAGTTACAGCCATGACCTCAAACAGGACTCCTGGGGGATATAAATAGTGACGAGAGGGTATTTTATTCTCAGTATTTTACGGAACTTTTCAAGCATTGTGATGCTAGCAATATATGATATGCCAAAGAAAAAAGAAAAAAAATTGGCAGATGCAAGGAGTCAGTCCTGTAGAGAAGAGAGCATGAGAATGAGATAGAGGAAAACAAAAAAGAGGTTGAGAGAAGGATGCTGAAAGTTCGGTCCTTTGTGCCCTGCTCTCTCCTACTTTCTCAGTAGGAGAGAGCAGGGCACAACCTAACACGAGTTAGGTTCATCATTTTATACAAGCAACCCACACATCTCTGCTACAAATGAAAAACTAAACTTTGTTTCCAGCACCTACTCTTTATAAACCATTCAGCTGAAAGCAAAGTGAGTGAAAATGCTACAACTTTCCCCACAGATGTGGTTAATTGTAACAGGTAAATGGGCTAATTGTACCAGTTTCTAACAAGTGTTTAACGACACAAGCTTTCCAACCTAAATACATAAAGATATATAACTACAATTAGTAAAAAGAGACTGTGTGGCCAATTTACATAATCACATTTATAGTACATTCCTGATGGCTCTGTGCATAAAAACATAAAAAAATGAATGTATATGGAGGGTTAGGGACTTTTCTGCTGTGTTACACCTAATCCTGTTGTGTGGAGGCTGTACTTTAATCTGTGTGTTATATACTTGCTTCAGAATGCTGCCATATTAGTCATCAAGTCTGTGAAACACACGACTCCACAGTAGAACACAGTAGAACACACTTCTGATGAAAAAATGTACTTTAATGGTCTAAAATGCTGCTATGTGAAAACAAGATGACAAAAAGCACACGTTTCACTACATAAATAAATCCAGGTTACATTTTAATTAGATTGTGCCCTGCTCTCATCTACTACAACTACAGTAAATGAATTAAAATTCATAGTACAACTTAATACTTTCAATTCTATTGTATTTTTAAAGCTAACACTACTTTAGCTTTGTATTCTGCCCACAAGCAAATCAAATTGTGCAAGCTAACTAATGCACAAAGAGCTCACGTGTGCCACGTGTGTTTCTCAGATGATGTTATTGCAGCAATGGGGGGGCAAACTCCATATCAATACCCCTGATTTCTGGAAAAAGGATGCGCAGGATGTTGGATGTGCAGGTGTCTAGAAACCTTTGGATATGTAGCGTGTATTTATCCTATTTATTTATTGTGCATGACAAAAGAGGGCTAATTTTCTTTTTGTGAAGATGACGATAATTCTGGCAGTTTGACACATCAATCCATCAAGAGATGAACTCTGCTCTCTCTGACTGCTCTGAACTACTCATGAACAAACTGGCATTTAATTGAATTAAATCACTCTGTCCATGCAGGAAGTAAGGGCTGCTCAGATTGCGGATGCACCTAATAGGCAGTCATTTTGCTGTGACCTGCTTTTAGTTATAATATCTCTCGCTTTGTCACTGGTCTTTTTCAACTACGGCTAGATGAAATCAAGCCTATCACTCCTTAATTCTAAGCTCATCTCCCAAGAGAAGAGCCTGCCCATCTCCTCTGATCCGAGGTCAGTGCAGAGACTGAGGTTTTGAGGTTAACCACTTTAAAACAGATCTGATCTCAGGTGCGTATCAGAGTGGAGAAGCCGCACAGCTCTCTGTGCCTTCTATGACTCATCGGCTAATCACACGGCTGATTATTCTACAGCTCTACCCACATTTTTCTAGTCTGTGACCTAAAATAATCTTATCAGACCCTTATCAAATGCTCTTGATGGAATACCCTTGAACAAAACTGCAGGAAAATTCTGAAAAAAAGCCAGAAGACAAACTCTACAACTTTTCATGAATATATGGTCATTTACAAGCCAGCTAGTAGGCTGCACCAGCAGCCAAATACACTGACTAATTACTGCTTGGTATACAGAACTCAAATTCCTATTCTTGTGTAAAGCATTGACCAGACTACAGGTCAGACTCTATATTGTAATTATACATGTTTCAGTTATGAAATTTCTCATGCATAGAGAAAAAGGTCAGAAGGTCCACTCTTACTTCAGATCTGAAAACCTCCAAAGGTGTTTCTGTCCATCTTTCCACTGTGAGAAGACAACTCAATGCTATGAGTCTAAAAGGATATGTAACAGTCAAGAAGCTCTTACTGAGGAAAGAAACTATGCAAAAAAGAATAAAAGCAAACTAAACAAAGAAGCTTCTGGTGCTCTCAGAACAATAGACTGACCATCCCAGAGTCTAGAACTCAGTATCATTAAATGTGTTTGGGGTTACTTGGATCACGAGAAGCAGAAAGTGCAACCAACTTCTAAGAATGAACTTTGGAGGGGTGGAAAAACATCCCTGCTGATTGCTTTGAAAAACTGAAAGCAAGACTCACAAAAACAACAGAAGCTGTAATAAAGGCAAATAGTGCAAACAATGTAAATGTTTACACATTCTATAAAGTTTTTAAAACTTCCGTGTAATTTTCTGTTAAATATATGTTTTCTACTTTTTAACTGATGCTGAAAAATGAACTTGTATATGACGGCTATTCTGATGGGATTTTAAACAAAGGGTGGTCTCTGACTTTTGCACAGTACTGTATGTAATCCATACCTAGCATATCATGCTAAAAATGTGGATATCAAGGTGATAATGTGAATGTAGATAACTGACCTGAATATAATAAACAGGTCAAACAACTTTACCAACACTTAACCATCTCATTTAACACAGAATTTACAGTAGGCTTCAACTTGTTGTTGCCTCTCTGAGTGGTCTGTTTGCTTTCCAGCCCACCTGGATTCCTACTGCATTAACATTTGAAAAGTCAAAGCAGCCTCCCATGACAAGTAAACCACAGCTTCTCTGCACATTCACACTTTGTGCCAAATAACAGCAATTAACTGAGCTGCACAAACCCAAAAATTCCCCTTGAACGCAGGTTCACGGTTATGTGCAGGTGACAAATAATGACTTATTATTATCAGAGCTATGGACAGTGTTCAAAGCTCTTCTGAAAAAGAGAGGAGAGGTTTGCTTTTGTGGTAGAGCTTCTCTCCCAAGGACTCTCGGCAGGCTCAAGGGCAATCACTCCACTCGAGCAAGCCAAAGCACTGAAGCACAACTTCCTTATGAAGTTGCGACAACTCTTTCAGTCCATCAGTCATCTCCCACTTGTCCTCCCTTTCTCAATAAAATCGCAGAACAAAAGGCGACCAGCTGGGCTATTACAAAAACAGCACTGAAGAAGGTAAGAGACACCATCAATCAAAGCTAATTCTAGGAAAGATTCGGTCTGGACTGTTTTTTTATAGATATCACTTACGACCCGGCAGAGATATTTTCCAACGCACAGTTGTTGGTGATTATAGGCCGTGCTAAATTAAACAGCAAAGCAAGTCACAGGCCAGCGAAGCCAATTTACCTGTTGACAGCACTGCCAAATGAGAGGAGGCAAGGAAAGCAGACTTAACAAGGACAGAGATGAATTCGGCAGGCAGTGGCAGGCAACGAGAGGTGTAATTGTCAATTTGACACGGGATTGGGGCATTATTCAATGTTTCGCACACACGAGTACCCAAGCGTGTTTCAGTCTCAAAACTCAACTTTCTCAAAAGGAGCAGGGCAGCGGCTGGGATGAAATTTGATGTTATGATACAGTATACGCGCCGTGTCATGAACCCTATGACAGGCAGTTCAGCAAATGGTTCCTGCAATTGAAACAAGAACCGTTCGCATTTATGGCCAGAACTTTTTGGATTAACCTACTAACCTGCACAGGGCACCAGAAAACCTTGGATCTTTGCTGAAATGGTGTTGAGGACTGAAGCTGAACTTTGTACCTTCACTTTTCTCTGATTTGTTCAGCACATCAGTGATAACGTTAAAGTGAGCCACAGCCATAGCTGCAGTCTAATCACCTCCCTGCTGCTCCTTCTGTGGTCATTTATCTTCTCTGAAAACGTTAGGGCTGCTCTCATCAGTAACAATGAGGTGCGAATGTGATCTGGCAGGACGTTCGGGAGAAATACTCTGCTATATTCATTACCGAAACAACTGTATTAGGTGGTGACATTAATGACCACCACATTAACCTGACAAGCTCAGTATATCAGGCTGCACAGAGAACTGAGGCCTGAGGCCATTCTCCTGCTCATTTTACCGATGACAGCAAGTGAAAGCACCCTTCAGACTACTGGCCACAGGATTTCACTTGTCACAGCAAGTGAAAGCACCCTTCGCCCTTCAGACTACTGGCCACAGGATCAGCTTGCAGAGGAGTCACCACTTCTCTGAAGGCTCAGAAGACAGTGAGTGAGGGTAAGCAGTGGGCCAAGTATAGCCAAAGAAAAAAGCAGATGAAACCAAACCCTGGTACAAATACTAAACATTCAAAAGAAAAATGATTTGTCTTCTTGGCTGGATGCATTATGGGTCCTTGACATCCTGTACAAAACATGCAAGCGTGAGGTTTACAATGAAGGTGAAATCACAGCAACAGACTAAAACTTTCCAAACATGCCCCTCCTTGCAGGATGTTGCCAACAACTTTAAAATAAGATGTAGACCTGAGCTGGCAACAGAATCCTCTTATTCGTTCAACCATGTGGAAAATAACCGCAGCAAACAGTTCGACTGGGTTGGGGCGGGGGGTATTTTTCCTTAGCTTTACCAACAACAAGGGATGAAGAAACCCTAATTTCTCTTAAAATCAGCTCATCAGATCAGTGTTTGGGCTCAAAGTAGTAACAAGATCCTAGCAATCACAAAAATGGTCTGAAGTTTGCTGTAATTTTGAATGGGGGAAAAATAATCATTAAAGTTCAGTGAAATGGGCAGAATGTCCCACTGGTGTGAAAGGGACTTAAGTCTCTGAGTCCTAATGACCATACACTATGCACACTTTTGTCTCTTATCTAGAACACCTGATTTAACTTTTGTAACTAATTAACAAGTTCCTTTGTTGGGTCAAGCGTTGAGTAGGGAAAACAAACTAGAACAACATTAGAACAAACTAACGTTATGAATATTAGGGATGGGTAATTTGACAATATCTTTACCGTGATCAATTATTTTAAAACTGTCACTATATGTATATTGTGGATATTGTTGGCACTTAAAGAACAAAGATTAACTCCATGTTTAGTTGCAAAGAGAACATAATTAGTCCTGTTCAACTGGATTTATTGCAGTGCAGTTTGTGAAACATTAAATAATGATTGTATTCATGATTTTTGATAGTATCATTTCAATGTGGCACTAGTTCTTTTTTGTCAGGAAAGCTCAATGTCATAATGTACATCACTTATTGTGGAAAAAATGTATCATAAGTATTCTAATATTAGATTTTTGCCATATCACAAATTCTTTTTTGTCTGTGCCAACTTATTAAATCTCAAACAGCTCGATGTCATAATGCACATCATGCAATGTGGAAAAAAATGTATTGCAAGTACTGCAATACTACATTTTTGCCATATTGTGAAATCTTTTTTGTCTGTGCCAACTTATCAAACCTCAGAAAAGCTCAATGCTGTAATGCAAATCATGTATTGGGGAACAAATATATTGCAATATTAGATTTTCACCATATTGCCCCCTCCCTAAATGAACAGAAATGATTACTGAACAAACAGAAGTGGTATGTGTCTGTTTTCTAATATGGCTCTTTTTTCATGTCATCAACACAGCGCTTTTCCAGGCTATAATCAGTTTTTAGAAAAAGCAAGAATCTCCTGTTTAAAAGGTCAAACAATCAGCAAGATGCCTAACATTCAGTAACCGAGGCAAACGCGGGCCAAGAAAGCTTTACGGCCAAGCAGGCAGAAGTATAACAGCTTTATGAGAAGACAAAAAAAGCTAGCTGCAATTTCCTTGCTGAGGACAGCCTTGTGAAAGCAGAAGAAACCTATTTTATAAACTCATTGCCGGCTTACTCATATCCGTGCAAGTTGGTCTAATTGATGACACAAGCAAGAATCCTGTGCTTATCTAGAACACGCCAGACTCTGACACCTCGGCAATGTACGCAGGACCTCTGCCCGTCTGCAGCTTAGAATGAACCAGTGCATTCTGGAGACATATCTGCTGCTTTGTGAACTTCAGGGAAGTGGAAAGAAAAAGAGAGAGAGGGATATTTAAAGAGCTAGACAGAAACAGCAGAGAGAAGACAATGTAGGCTGAGGAAAAAAACACAACTTTGTTTATCTACTGCTTATTAGACCTCAATGGGCATCTAATGAAAGACGCTGCTTGATTCTGAAAAAAAAACGCAGTCTCAACACTAACTGGCAACCATTGTGCATGCTCATTTCAGTCTACATCCTCATTTCCTGTCTTCCATTCTTGATTTTTAATGCAACAGGCCTAAAAGAGATGCAGTGTTAAAAATATACTGAAATATATGGGTTGAGGACTACGAAGCATTTGTCCTCTAATAGCATTGCAAGTACGCAGGTAATAGCATTGAAAAAACTGACAGGAACACAGATCAGAGAGGGCAGGTTCAATATGTTGATGAGTTGGGCCAAGTCAATAACATTTGAGTGAAACATTTTTTTCTCCTCTAATGCACATTGTATGCCATTCACTGGAGTGGTTACAAGGGTACTCTGGAGTGATTCAATGAATTTCCAATGTCAGATTCAACCAACTACAAGCACCAGTCTATTTCAGGCCTGCTCAATGACCTCAAAGATCGAAGCCGAGGGGAGGCACAGAGGCAAATGCTGCAAAACACATTGCACTCCAATACAAACGGCAATAGCCCCCTCAATTACCCGCCTGATCTCCCCGGCCCCTGCTGCGCAAAAACAAGGCACCAAGAAAAGCCACTTCACACAGGGAGCAATGGCTCCTGCAGTAAAGAGCAAATGCAAGGCCTATAAATCCATCAGCTGCAAGGGTAGTGGGCATCCTAATGAAACTCCATCTCCTTCTGCTTAATTTGATTTAAGTTCACCAATAAGGGAGCCAGTCGCTGGAGCGCAGATCACCATGCAGTCGCTTCAAAAGAACGCTTAAAGGATGAGAGCAGCTGTGTCGACAGAACAAGAATAAGCAAGAGACACGGTGTCTGTCTGCTGTTCTCACACCAGTGGTATCACGTCTGGCGGAGTCTAGTTCCCTGGACTATTAAACTCTTCCGCTCTGCTTCCACTAGCAAATGGGCCTGGGCTCTGGGGTGGTCAGTCCATTCTTCTGAGAACACCAGCAGCTTCTTTGCCTGATTTGCAGATGCTCTCCTTTTCATGTCCTTTTCTCAATAACGGCTTCTTGAACACTACACATCCTTTCAGACCCATAGCACCAAGTTGTGTTCTCACAGGACAGAAACACTTGTGGATTTTTCAAATCTAAGGCAAGTCTGGAGCTTGATTTTCTCTCAAAGATGTACTGTTTATCTGACCGGGACAGTTTTGGTGGTCTACCACGTCTTGCATGGGTAGGAGCTCCATTTTCTTTAGTTCAAAATGTATTAAATGTACAAAGTGTTGGAAACTTATTTTCCTTTGACTTTGTTCTTTCTTATGCGGGTTATTATTTTATATATTTTTATATCATTTATTATATGTCTAATCTCCTCAAATATCTGATGAAAAGTGAATAACTTGTACTCAAAGGCCGTTTTGACAGGAAATTCAGTAAATGTACAGTGGTCTCTGACTTTCACACAGTATTGTATGCATTACAAAATAACAAATACTATTTCACTTCTAGTAAAGACAGTAAGTCTTTGGGTCAGAGTTTCGTCCATTTAGGTTGGAGTTTTCTCCAACTAAAAAGAAATCCCTGCAATTTGTGCTTGCAAGCAAATGTTTGTTGTGGTATATAAAACCCTTCTTGAGACAGAATAAGCATATTGCTGAACTTTTCCCATGACATTTACTAGCTTATAGACTCAACAACAAGGCTCAATAATAATTCAAATATGAATAATCACAAACCAGGTTGCATGTGGCACCATGAGCTGCTTTCTGATTGGTGTAGAAAGTGTTAAATGTCACAGAGAAAATTATGTTTGTTTTGTGATCAACATGTCATTACAACTTCTTGCTTATATTTCCTGCACGCAACATTTGCAAGAGGGGAAACCAGCCTTTGACCATACAAAATTTCTGTACTTTGGTTACAACTTTGGTTGTATTTTCTGAGCAGACATGCTGTGTTCAAATTTGCCTTTTCAGTTTTTCACTGAAGCAACAACAATAATGCCACTAACAAGCAATCTCAGACAGGCTTGCTTACATAGTTCTGACACTAGTACATTTTCTGGCCGATCAATATAAAACATGGATTTGAAACTTGTAACTTCCGTGTTTTATTTGAAGCTTGTAACAGACATATCAACATATATTTTACCTTGTAGCAGCTTTACAGTGAATCCTTCAGTAAGGAGCCCTGACAGAGCTGCTGCTGCCGCCGTTTTCCATTTCTAAAATGCATTGGTCAGGCGAACACTTGTGCACTCGTATTCTCAGTCAGTGATGTATCTAGGACTTCTAGGAGGCCTAGAGTGATGTTTTTTCCTCAGAGAAAAGTCCCACTTATAAGATATCGAAATGTGATTTGGTGGACTCCTCTGTCACTTTCTGATCATGTTACTGATTAATCTGACATATTAGGCCTTCAGTTTGAATCTTGAAGGCCAGACCAATGGGAGAGCTAATCTGGCTGTATCTACTGAGATACCACAAGAAAAAAAAACCCTGAAAAGATAATTTTGCTTTTGTCACCAAAATTTAAATAAGCACTAGTATTCCTAAATTACCTGCAGAGTTTAAATAGAACAAGCATAATTACATGAAATAAAAATGAACTAAAGACATGTCGGTTATTTTTTTCTCTTACAGAAATCATTAGGCCTTCTCTGAAAACCATGCAAAACTGAAGAAGCAAAGTTAAAAGACCAACTCTTTTGGCCCAAGTCCGAGTTTGCATTTCTTATCAAACATTTCTTTAGTTGGAGCTGAGGAATCTGAATAGGCAATACCACACAGGGTTGCAAAATGGAGTGTGAGTTACCTGCGTCAGGGTCAGCTGCCTCCTCTTTGTCATGCTCCTCGTGCCATTGCATGGTCCGGTAGTAGCTAAGCATTACCTCCCACAATGCCTTGCAGAGGTCCGTCAGGCAGGGGATGTAGCTGTCTGGAGTGATGTGCTAGTGGGAGAGTGATAAGAGCAGAAAGTCAGTTCAGTGCCACTGCAGTCACTTCGACCCTTTCAGCAGACTTTCTCTCCTGCCTCTCTTCATGGACAAGACCACAGAAAAGAGTGGTGAAACATATCTGCTAGTGAACACGGAGGCAGTCTGTGACATAAAAAACATGGTGCCACAGAAACAGGCAATTACTCTGAGATGTCTGCCTGCTGCACGGACAAAACTGAAAAACCTACAGGGTTGTAATTTGTATGTCACTTTTTGTGAGCATAATAGTGGTACTGTCAGAAAACACACACTGGTACTTCAGTGGAAAAAGAGAGAGGAAAACACCTGTATACTATTTTCTGAGTAAAATGTAGGTTAAATATTAATGCAAGCGCAAACAACATCACAGAAATGTGAATTTAAACTTCACTACATGTCAAACAGTTCAGCAGAAGAAAACTCCAGAACACTAGAAACGCCTACAGTGAGCTACTGGTCTGTGAGCTACAGGGCTTTTTGGTGGATCACAATAGACAGAAGCATCCTGTCTTTTTAAAATTCATGTGTTGCCCTAAATCTCACTGCTGACATTTGAACATCAGTAAATCTGACAGTGAGGGAGCATGAATACGCCAGAGATAATGGAAGGAGTTGCTGTGGACCTGGATGAGCATTTACCATGCATTCAATCTATCAAAGCCGCACAGGGCCCCAACACATTCCTTGGAGCTTGATAATCAGAATTAATACCATAGAGACTGAAAGTAGTTACTATCAGGGTCAGCCTTCAAAATGAGAAACTGTATTTCAAGTCAAAGAGGAGTGTGTGTTCAAAGTAAAATACAGTTTGGTCCACTTTTGACCTCAGTGACATTAGAATTCTGAGAAAAAGCTGCTATACTCCCATTTGGCGGGGCTAACCTGCGGTCTGGAGACGCTGCACACACTTTGCTGTATCTCAAACCACAATACAGCCGACTCATCCCTACAAAAGCATTCATCAGCACCACTGAAAACAACACGCAGGACTTCCATTCAGTCTTTGTTCGAAGCGCGGAAGCCTTAATGGCAAGTCTGTCTGCTCTCTGCAAGGCTGCGGCTGGGTGAGTTACAGCCCAACAGAGGCTGGGACTGGTTTTAGAGGGAAGAAACGGCACATAGCAACATGTCCCCCTGCTGTGAGAAAGCTAACACTTGCAGTGCTTTAGGAACAATTAATGTAGCGGGAGCCTCTCACTACCTTTTGGGTCCAAACTGATCCAGTATTGCATTTTTGAGTGTGCCTTGTGTCTATAAATTAGACACATCTACAGAGACTTCCCAGCTTCTCACTCTCCACTGCCAAACATTTACTCACTCTACTCTGAGAAGATGAGAAAAATGCACACAGAGGACATTGATTAAAACAAAATATGGCACTAAATTTACGTATATGAAGTAGACTCTCAATCTGCGAAAAATAAAAAATATAAATATAAAGAACCACTATAAAAAACACTGTCACAAATATTAATGACCACTTCATCCGTGGTTAAAACACTTCCCATTTCTTCCTCAGGTGATGTGCTTCACAGTGGGCCCACAGTAAATCGCAATCCATCAGCTTACTCAATTGAGAATTTAGGAAAACAAAACAATGAATGAAAATGATCTCACACGTTTTAATATTTATGTGCATAACTACTGTACATCCTGAGCTTGAGTGGCTAAAATAAATCGAATTAAGGCGAACTGTGCACAGCGACTGCATTCAGAGGTGATTCATCACCTGGGGGAATTTCGCAGCTGCACATGAACAAGCTCACATGAATCCACCCAAAATGTGTTATGATACTGGAGATCTTCTGACTAATACAGTGAGCTGGGACTTGACAGGGAAACAGAAAGGAATACATAACAAAACCACAAAACTGATAAGGACAAAATTTAATCTTAAGCACCATCAGCCATAACCTTAAGGGGCAAACTTGACATTTGAAATGGATGCCTGCTGCCTGTCCCAATCCAGAAGAGACCAGAGAAGATATCAGGTTATTGGGCAGGTTTGGGCTCATGTCGGGATTAACTTCTAATGAGTCATTTTTTAATGTAGTAGATTTAATTGAAGGAATGTGATGATGTAAATTTCGTCCATTCTCTCACATTTTCTCACTTGTGTACTTTTACTCTTATGCTCTTGCTAACTGTTAGCTGTGGACAAAACAAAAAAAAAGTACCAGTCAGGCCAGGATGGGTTGGGTCTCAAAGTTACAGGTATTGGTCGGGTGCAGGCTCCAATTATATGCCCATGCACACCTCTATCATCATAGTAGTAGGCAGTATGGGCAAAAATTTATATCACAGTATAATTACTGTAAGTTCTGACATTTTTGGTACATACTGCAGTACGTGTTTTTTCAAATAAAACCATTTAAGATGCTTAGGTATTGGCCTATTTTTGTAGCTAGCAGTGGATTTTTATTCTGAGATGTCCCATCAATTTTTAATAAGAATCAAGTTTACCACAAAAGTAAATCTGAAATAGTAAACAGTACAAACAAAAACTTGTCAATATCGCTTTTTACACTAGCCCCAAAGGCCTGTCAAAAACTGTGCTAAATGTTGCTTTACGCATGAATTTCTAGAAGTTGGCCTCTCATTCACCGACTTTTCAGTCCTACCTTAAATGGAGTAGCAGTTTCATCCTGGTACCTGTACAGGTGCCTGAATGTATTGCAGCCTCATTTAAGGTGGAATATAAAATTCAAATACTAAACTAACTTTAGCTGCACTGATTTTCTTGAGTAATTTTGCTGATATATGCATTCCATACACTTGTGCCTCCAACCATCAGACACTGCTAGAATTTGGAAAACATTACAGTCATTTACGCTTCACAACCAGCTGGTCCATAGCTTGCTGCACGGATAAGGCCCCAAGAGTCTGATGCAGCTGACCGAGTCAGGTAGTTTCTCAGGTAGTACGAGTGGAAGCGTGACAATCGGTCTGGTGTCCATGTTAGGGTATGACTAACCACAAAAGACTGGCCAGTCCTTTAGGTCCACTGCCTCAAAAACAAAGAGAACTTCTTCAAATGCAACAGACTAGACAGCGGGAGGTGACCAAGGGACTTCAGCATTTTTTATTTAAATTTGAAACGTGACTGACATTATCATTAGTGTGGTTTGCACTGTTGGTACAAACTCATTCATAATGAGTGAGTGAGTGCGTACAGAACTTTAACCTGTATTCACTCAGTTCTACTCTTTGGTATTGTAAGGCTCCAAGTATATTTCTTTACTTCTCAAGTTCTCAAGCTGTCCGATGCCCAGAAAGATTGTGAAGGAGTCTGCAAAGGTGCAAAGCAGTTCAGTCATATGGACAGTGATCCTATGATCCAAAATTTGGCACTAGAGAACATGACAGACCCTGCAGAGGTGAAGAAAAGGAGTAATTACCAGTTGAACCACTGCCCTGTCAGTTGCGTCACTGCTGTAGGGTTGAGATCATTGTTGCCAGGCAACTGAGATTTGGGGGTAAGGGGGTGAGGAGGTGTAGACGGGCGGTAAGGGTCCGTCTGATCTTGAGAAGCTCAGAGAGGAACATATCACTTACTGTAGGTGCTGAGCGAAAACATCCTAGGCAGTAAGAGTAAGTAAGGGTACTGTTCACCCATCAATCTAAACAACCTGATCGAAGTCAATGACAAGACTGCCTGAAGAAAAACCATGGAAATTCTAGGAAATCTCTCCCTGCTGGGGTTCGCTTAAAGCACTTATTTTCTTCTGCAGCAATGAAGAGCCCCAAGCTTCCATCTACATTCTCCAGCACATTCTCTGTTAAGCAGAGGTTTGGCTGCTGGGGCTAGGTGGTGGGAGTCAGTCCTATTTATAGCCGATTCGTATCCATTTTAAGATACAGCCGTGGTGCTTTCTTGAAAGTGATGGAGAGAGGAAAAAAAATAAAAAACAAAATAGCTTTGCTGCCGTCAGCAGTCCTGAGAAATGCAGCACCAGCATATCAGCGCAGGGCCTATTCCATCCCACCCAGCTCTCTTCAGAGGCATCCTTAATGTGGTCCCACAGCAGCCACAGGGCCAGGGAGAATATCTGCTGCAGGTTTCTCAGTGCTCAGCGCTCTCAGGCTTTAATAACCCTAAGTAGCATGTGAAAGATATTTGTACACAAGCACGCATAGGACTCGCTGACTGTGTATAATACCAAACTAGCTCAAAAAGGCTACAGTACACCAGGCTCCTTCACAGTTCTAAATCCAAGTTAATAGGGGTGTACAAACAATCTAAAGGTGTTGATGCACCAACTTAGGAAAGTCAGGACTGATTACAATAAATTATGAACATACTAAATGAAGCAAATCACTCATTCTTTCTTGGAGCACCCAAGCAGCGCAACTGTCCAAGGCATGTTTTTCTGAGGACTGAAAAACACTGAGGTGCACTGCAAGGTCTTTTTTTTTATCTTGGGGCTTCACACAGTGTTTTTGACAGCCGCTTTAGCGAAGCGAAAGTAGCATCATCACAGTCAATCAGTTGTGCTAGCTGGCAATCATCGATATGTATAAGCAGAAAGCTATGACATTCATCTTTAAGAAAGTGATCTACATTGACTAGCAAATGTGGTTCTAAAAGCAGACCGAGTGAAGCTGAAAAAAACTTTTTTCTGTTGAAAATGTGATCATTTTGACCATACAGTTCAGGATATTGAGCATCTACAGCTACTAATCCCTCCTCTGCCGATCTTCTTTTTAAACCAGCTGGTCAGCACAGAAAAACATTGATGATGTAGGCTACTTAACTGTGTCAAGTTCAGTTTTTTCAAATCGTGGTACACGGTGCACTGTGCACAAAATAGAGCCACACACGACACATAAAATACAAAGCATTCAGTGCACAAATAAAGTGAGGAAAATGCATCCATCCCATTAAAAACAACTGGAACAAAAGCGACTCGGTCCACGTACAACATGAATCTCAGCTAAAGTTTTGCCTCCATTGTCCAGATCCAATGGCCAGGAGTCTAACAGTGAGCATAACTGGCTCTGCTCTCTCCAGAGGAAAGTTGGGAAACAACAAGAAAACTGAAAGAAAAAATCAGTTGTTTGTTTTTATTGTCTGTAATATATTAATAAATCGTCTAGCAACATGTGTGTATTTTGTGTATTTTTAAGAAAAAATCTGAATTAGCTGCACCTCTGTTGAATGAATCTGTATTTTATAGAATTTATAATCTTTATGGCTAACAGACGAATGAATAACATGAAGACAACCACAAGTCAACATCAGTTCTCTATACAGAGGTACAATTAAAATAGACTGACTGCACTGCTTAGATGGAAGTCAGCTTAGATTACACGACAAGCCCCTTTAACCTTCAACTGTGTCCTGTGTCCAGCACCGAGGAAAGCAGCACTAATCAACACATTACCATGATCAGCACTGTCTAATTCTTCACAACGTGATCATGCAATGGATAGCATTTCTTAAAAGTGCCCTGATCTTGAGCTCCAATTCAAACCCCTGTGACCTTTGGCTCAAAACCAAGGCTAGCATGTGATCAACACAACATACGTGCATGGTGTCTGGTGTCCCTAGAGCGGTTCTTTAAGTTATGAACGTCTAATCATGTCCAGACGGAATGGGGTATGGCCTGGAGTGTGCGCCTCTCTGATGAGGCAGAGCAGTGAGCCTCTCCCATGAGCTGGGGCTCATTCAAGCTGCATCTTAATGATGCTTTTCGCATGTCCTCGCTTATCAGCAGACGTCAATGCAGCCCCTCGCTGAGCTAATGGAGAGAATTAATCAAATGTTCTCTTCTGTTCCTCTGTCAAACTGGCCCTGCTCATGGGTAGCGTTCAAACTGTGGGGTCAGCCAGCAGCATCCAAAACATATCTGTCCAAGAAGTGATGAAGCCAGCATGTTGAAATCTGTAAACATTTTACAAACTCATGTTCTGTCAAACTGAAAGCTTAGAAAATACCAGTTTTCCATTCACAAGTTCTGTTGCCTGGTGTTGCTGCAGTGGAGGGCTATAAAGAAAAATAAACTCAGTTCATTAACAAACCACCTCTCATTGTCATCATATACAGGTGCCCTCTGGGATCTCTGGATCAGTGTATGATAAACTTAGTTAGAGGCTAAAACAGTGGTTTACAAGTAAGTGTATGGTGCCTGTGATATGCTAGCCACGGAACCTGGTCAAAAATTAATTTACACCTACAGACAAAACAAATTAAACAAGTTATGCCATGACAAGGTAACATGTCCCACTGCCCCTAGCATAGCTAGAAAACATTTTTTTTGTTTTTTACAGCTTAACAGTTTTGTTGGTATGATAAAAATACTTAATAATGTTGGTATATAACCACTAGTAATTCGACAGGAGAGGAAAAAGTACAGAGAACAGGGAAACTATACTTATGCGAAAGTACGGATACTATTTAGCAAAAACGAAGAAAGTCAAATATACACATGTAAATACACAAAGTACATACATGTAAACATACTCAAGTATGCAGGATGGTGCAAACGGTCAGACACCATCATTTCATTGAGTTTCAGATCAAATGTCCATTAAGTACGAGTTATTCATTTTTAGGAGAGAATTCTGAGGATATCAGACATAACATCATAAATTATTTGCACCTAGAAAAGGAAAGCCAAACTAAACAGGAGTTTCCTTAAGATCTGGAGAAAATGTGACTCCTAACTACCACGGGAAGACCTGGAACACCAGCAAAACTGTCACCATGAGAAAAAGAAACAGACAAAAAAGAAGAAATTTTGCACATCAAACAAAGAAGCTTCTGGTGTTCTCAGAACAATAAAATGGCCACCTCAGAGTCCAGACCTCAGCATTATTGAATGTGTTTGGGGTTACTTGGTTCGTGAGAAGCAGAAAATGCAACCAACTTATAAGACTGAACTTTGGAAGTGCAAAAAACATCTCTGCAGAAAGTTAGAATATAAATAAATCAAAGCAAGTCTCATGAAAAAAAAACAGAAGTTGTTATAGAAGTAAATAGTGGACACCATAAATCCTTAACAAATAAAATATTTAGTTGAGGCTTCTGTGTAATATTTAGTTAAATATGTTTTCTGCTTTTTTCCTGATGCTGAAAAATGAATAACTTGTACTTAATGACCATATTGACTGGAAAATAAATAAATTAAAGGACAGCTGCTGACCTTTTTCAGAGTGATATAAATTTAAAGTAAATGATTTAACACGACATGCACTTTTTTGTTGTTAGACCACTGAACTAAAGGTGCGATCATATTCAAGATGCATCACCCTCCATGAATACAAGTGCACAAGAGCAAAATCATTGTTACGCAATCAGTTTCTGACTTATAGCCGACCATCAGAGCAGAAACAGAAAGCTAAATTTTCTATTTCCTTGAACTGAAGACAGTCAACAGCAAAATGAGCTTTTTTCCCCTTGACTATGCTATGACAGGTCATGGCAGGATGTGTCCAAAAAGCCAGGCTAACCTCATGACTAGTGTGCTAATAAAGTTACATCAATGCAGAAGCAAAGGGAGGCTGATCTGAGGCTGAGCACATGAAAAAGTGCCAATGTCTAGAAACTCAGAGCCAAATGCAGATGTCATCTTAGTAAACAAAAACAAGGGCAAATTAATCTGGCAATTTCCAATAAACGTGAGCCATGAGGACCTTTATACGTGTGTATGATTCCCCAAGGCTGGCGGCTGATGCTTCCACACGGGTACCTCATTAACTGAGCCCCACTGAACAGCGCTTCTTTAATTGAACTCACCTGGTGAGAAGTTATCCAGGCTTTAAACGCCTGTCTTAGGAAGCCTCATTTGGGTTAGGCCACTAAAGTGAGCATTGTGCTTTCCTGCCTCAAAGGCTTGTGTAAATGTGTGCACAGTTGATGGCAAAAGGAGAAACAAAAGAGAGATGTAAAAAGAAACTGACATAGAACGAGAGAGCACAGAAAGTGCTCTTTACTCGCTCATTCTTATACTTTTGAAGCAGCGTTATATTCTCTGGATGTGTGGGATCATTTTGAGTTGAGATGTGTCGGCTGTTTTTTTGATCTCCTTTATTATCCACTTCCCAGTGGTGTCTCTGCGAGCCCCTTGTTATTATATAAATGACCCATTTTATGTTAGTTCCCCTTAGGGCGAAAATAAAACAAGCAATGTTATCAAGAGGCCAGAATCTAGCTCTAAAATAACAACTTGGAATGAGGAAAACACAGCAGGGTGTGGAGGCTGAGTCACATAAGGATCAGTGTCACCAAATAATAAAGTCCATACGAGCACATTTTCACACAGCAGGCTCACTTGTCCAAGGCTGATCCTTAATGAAGCCTATGAAGAGCCCCCTACATTAATATTAAACGGTATAATTCAGTGCTGTAAAGTTGAACAGCATAGCAATGACAATTAAGCTGAAGTGCCACAATTATGTCTCAGATTTTTGTCATTTGGAGGCTGTAAACACACGTGTTTTAGTGAGTCAGCAAGGTCTACAGCAGAGGCTGTGGTGCTGTTCCGCCTCTTCAGCTTCAGTCAGTCACGCACTGCCCAAGCTGAGCGCAGGACAGGAGGGTGGACGAGAGGTCTGCAGAGAGAGGGCCGCGGATAGGGTAATGACGCTTTCATGTAAAATTCATGCGCTGCTCCGCATTATGATGTGACCTTCGGAGCATTCCAGTTACGTCAAATTTTAATTCGCACGTCGCAGTTCAGAGGTCAGAACCGAAGTGATTGCCATTAGCATAGCTATCGTCCTGCTTATTTTATGACGGCCGCTGCTGAGGGAGAGGTTGATTGAAACTAGGGAACCTGACACACAGTTCTTTCTGTGCTTGGGCTGCCTGAGATGACCACAAATCCCCTGAGCATAGATGAGAGACCAGAGACTCACCAAGAGCTGACTTTAAGGCGCAAACTCAAATGAGAAAGAGTTTTTTTGGCCCCAGCTATGGATCAAAAGGTCTTATATTTGAAAAGAAAACTGAAATGAGCAGTGGGGCTTCCTCCACTAGGACAACAAAAGCCTTTTTTAAATCTTTGAATCTCAAAACAATCTGCCAGCGGAGAAGAATAATGAGATTTTATCGGCCAAGCTGACATGTCAAGCTGTGCAGGTTTCAGCGGATGGGCATTATTGGATGCAAAGGGCAAGCTGCTCCATTTCTGAGCGCACACGGCTCCCACAAACAGCCACATCATAGCGCAATTAGACGTGTAGTCAATGTGAGAGTGATACCTTGAATCAATTCAGAGTAGAGGTGGCATGTGTCTGGGTGTCTAGGTATTCAACTGAGCACAGCAGCGGGTTGAGGCTGCATAAATCAGTGCGTGGTCAACACTGACATGTCAATGCTAACATTTGGACAGCATTTGGAGCAAATAGGAGCATCCATACTAAATCATGCCAATTACTAAAGGTGTAAATTTCTGACCTCACAACCATTCTTTAAAGTTTCTTCAGGAAATGATTAAATGCATCATAAAATCTTGAAGTTCACCACATTTGAATCGGATTATTTTGGTACGATTCAGATTTTTTACAGCCCTATTGAACCTAAGTCTATGTTTTCTTTCTAAGTAGGCTAATCTTGCTCTTGTGTGCAAAGTATGTCCTGTGGATAACTTTCTAATGCCCATTAAATGGCCAGTATATTTTGTCAAAATGCTGCTGTTTAGAGTGTAAACTGGGAGTCCTAGTCTTGGGTCACGTGCGTAAGCAGGACCTTTGCTAATCACAAATCACAAGACTTAAAAAAGGCTTATAAAAGGGTTGAAAAGGCTTTAAAATGGCTTTAAAAATATATTCCTTTAGGTTCTCTTCTCTCTGTTCAAATTGGAGAAACTTGGCGAGCAGCATGTCCATGTGAATCATGGACACAGTGGGGAACGTCTACAACACCACCTGCATATGTCAATTCCCTCTCATTCATTTCTTCCTATTTGTGCTTTTGTGTTCAGTTGTGCTTCAGTAGTGTTGCAGGGTGGGAGTGTTGTACTGGGGGTAAGGGTAATTTTAAAGCTATGTTTTATCATATTTGTCAAAACTTTGCTGGATGTTTAATATAAAACTCAATTATAATCATTTTTACTATTTTACACTTCAAATGAATAATATAATGAATACTGAAATGTGACTGGATTAACTATTTACTTAATGTGGTGGAATATAGACAAAAACAATTCAAAGGTTTTTGACGATTTCTACACTTGAAAACATTTAAAAACTTCATTTTGGATTTTTATACACTAGCAGTTACTATTTAACATCAGAATTGCACACTCGTGGCAGACATCTGTTAACTGCACCGCCTGAACCTGAACATCAGTGGATGCTTTAACTCATCAGATCAGTTCATTTCACTGAAATCCCTTTTGGCACTGTAATATAACAAGTCCAGGTGTAGACCTAAGACCACGCCATATATCTAAGCTCTTCTGCCAGCGCCAGAACATGGAGACAACTCCTACTCACTGTTCAAGCTTACTATGCCAAGAACAGCATGTATTAAGACTTCTTAATCTTCAGTCACAGACTGCTATTCAACTCTAAAAGGTTATAGATTCTGAAAATGTACTATTTGATTTTGAAAAGGTGTCATTCTTTTACAGCCAAATTGTGCCTTATTTCATTTCACTTTGTGCAATAATTCTTTGCAGCACACTTGAGACACTCAAAACTGTGAGAATCGGAAGCCTGGACTTTTCAACACGTCCTGAACATAGAGGAATCTTGGTAGGCTGACCGGAACAGTGCTCAACTTTCTTTAAGAGGCTATTATGTCTTAAGATCACCCAGTGGTGCTCCACCTACTGGCTGACATGACCCATATACACCACACAGATAAACCTGCTCTCTCCATTTCAGAAAGTAATAAAGCAGTCTAAATGGGGACCACTGTTACTCTGTGATGCACAGCCTCCTTTCTGGCTAATGCAAATGAGCCTTTCAGAGGCCAGTCTAAAGAGCTGCTCCGACTGCCTTCAGAGCAGAAAAAGCCACTGAGGTGATTCGCAAGACTCCATTCCTGCATATTAACTCAAATTAATTGCTCGGCGACTTGCTCATGAATGACATTGCCTTTTCCTTCCACACAGCAAAGTGTCATTGCTCCTTTCTCTCTGAGTGGGCTCCCTACTATAACTAGACAAATGTGCCATCCCCTAAGAGGGAAAATAGCACATTTTTCACTTGTCAGAAACACAAAAGATGAAGGAGTTTGGCATAATTTAAACACTCAAACAAATCTAAGGCCTTTGGGGACTTTTGGAGATGACCTTTAAAATAGCCTTAAATGTGAAGTAATGTTAAGTCGTTTGAATTCATACAGCCAGTGCTGTGGAATCAGCCTTCTTTCTTGAAAGATGTCTGTCAATTCACTAAAACATCACAACCTCAAAGGGTGTGTTGAATCTTTCTTTAAGTCCCTCAAACAAGGCCCACCACTGACTTTTCCAGAATCCTGATTAAAATACATTTCTCTCTGTTCCTGTCTACAAGTTATAGTTCCAAACCAGAGGTTCTCCCCCTCTCTACTCACCCTGAAACACACTGGAGGAGGGGGATTACTGCATGCTGGAAAACCACTTGATCCACATTGCAGTCTAATGTAATTCCATCCTAACTGTTTAAAAGTCAAGTGGATATGCATCTGTGTGAATACTGAAATTAATTCTTACTACCTAGTTATAACGGTTAGGTTCTTTTGCACCTAAAGACACAGATTCTCTTTTTTTCAGATAAATATAAAGTGCAATAGCTTATTTATAGATTGAGGTCTTGGCTCAGTGACTTTTAGTCTAATGAATGTGAGGGACACTTGTATTTGCTTCTAGTCGCATGCACCCGATCATTAATTAATTTCATTTGATTAATCATTTAGCCTAAACAAAGGCATTCTCATTAGTCATTTAGCTGTGGCTTCATTGTGCCATGCTACCTTTTGCTCAGATGTGTTTCTCAATTTACGTTTGTTGTTTGCAAGATCGCATTAAAGATTGAAAAAAAATCGGACAAAAAATGTAAACATGTAGTCTATTTCTAATTGTATTAGAATAATTGTTATTATCCCTAAATAAACCAAAAAACAACTTTGTAAACATGCAAGAGCTTTTTCTGAACTCAATCTTTCTGAGTAACATCATGCAGAGTGAAATGATGTGAATACATGCAAACGTTTGCAAAGTTAGCAGCTCAGCTCAGACCTTCACACTGCTTTTTTTTTTTCTTTCACACATACAGCCAGTTGCCACTATGTTTTAGCTTATAATGACAATGTGATATATTTGTACTGAGAGACAGTACAAATATATCACATTTTTTTTAATTCGTCCGAGATTCCCCAAAGAGAAGCAGGAAAAAAATAAATAATTGAGGCTTGTATTTATAAGACGTATATGAATGTAGTATGGAATTAATCTTTTATTTAATGTTCTTAATGTAATTAATGTTTTGCTCTTATTAAGTATAAAGGAATTCTTCAAAACTAATTTGTAAAGATAATCATTCATAATACATTTTCCTCTAACTTTAAATCACCTAAATGCATGTATATGTCTGAAGTCCACTTATAACATTTCTGTCTATGTAACCAAAATATTCGTAATTCATTTTAACGGGACATTCATTTTAACATCAGTGAGAATGGGCAACGCTAAGGTGACCTAGACTAAATAGATGTATATGTGTATATGTTTTGCTTTGCATGACATCATAAAACATGAATTCCAAACTGTTTTTATGGCTTAGTTTCCAGGTATGGATGGGGGGAGTTAATGGTATGTTTTTAAACTTTAACAACATTTACAGACTACATAAAACTCTCTTATTTCAATAAGGAACAGTCTGTGTTCCATGATATAGATGCTTTATTACCGAGATACTGTAAAACTGTGATATTTTTGGACAAAGTTATCATATCATGAAACCATCAAACCATGACAACCCTACTTTGAAAGGACAACTTCAAACTCTTTTCTTTATTATCTATTTAAGGCATATAATCTCTAAGTCTTAGCTAAAGCTAACATCAGGACTGGTTTGAAGGACAGACTCTCTGTGGACGTAGAGGCAGGACTTTTAGCTGACAGCATTCAGAGCGGGAGCTGACTGAACATGATGGAAGCCACCAGCCCCAATCAGATCCACTTTTCAATTCCAAAGATAATATTTTCTGTCACCAGACGTCCTCGTGGAACTCAGGGCATCTGGTCACAGGACTACTGTGAACTGAACATCCTATTTACTGTGGTATCCGTGGACAGGACAATGGTGGCTTATTTGACCACGTTTAGTGGTATCACTGGAGGAATGTAAGGTTTGGGACTGACTTACTGTGCAGAGATCTTTATACTGCATCTTCTGGAACTTGGTGTCAGCATTACCAGCACACAGCTCCACATAGCCCAGTACTACCTGGAACACGGTGTTGTGAATGGCCTGGGTGAAGTGCATGTGAAGCTGATCCATAGCAGTCTAAGAAATGAAAGGAGAGGAGAGAGAGAGAGAGAGAGAGAGAGAGGCGGCAAGAGAAGACAGAGGCATTTAGTTCTTGTTCCATCTGATAAATTTTCTGCTGTGTAAAAAAGGAAGCATTTGTTAAACTGAAGGACTACTGAAGTTTTGCACATGTTAACCAACACATTACTGAACTCAGCGTTTTGTTCAGTTAATATTATCAGCTGTTGTAAGTTCTCCTGGGTATATTCTGCTCCACCGCAACAATGCAAGAAAACATCTCTGACAGTCAATCTCTCGCCCACTCTCTCTCACACAGACATTCCTAATAAAACCATGTCTCAGAATGAACACAGCCTTCTTATCACGTCAGAGCTCAGCTTCAGGCAATGCAAGAATCCCACCAAATCTCCACAACCAGAACCAAACAGAGGCACAACTAGAACCTCACAAACATGCAAACATGAAATTTCCCCAAAGTCAAACCCATGCTCACATTTCATAAAGCTAGGCTGCTACAGGTGGCAGTCTAACAGAGGCTGAAAAACTGAAAGCGATGGTTTTTCATGCTCTCTGAGGAGGGAAGTGACCCATGCTGGGCTTCCTGCTGGCCTGCTCGCAGGGTGCCACTGCAGGTAGAGTCTGGCTCAACCCACACGCTCCAAGGAGATGAGTCATTAAAGAACAACAGAGTCTAGTGTGCTACGGGCCCAACGGGGAGAGCCAGCACTCTCTTACAACTTAATTATATTCCTCTCTCCTAACAAAGCCCTGGAAACACAACCTCCTCCCAGCTTCCTGCCAGATTCAATCAGAAAACAGCTATCAAAAGCTCTGCCTTTCCTTGTAGGTTAGTGCATTCAATTCACAGATGGAGAGAGAATTCTGATTAGTTGAGAAGGAAGAACTGACTTTCTGGATCTGATTAGTGTTTTTATGTCATCCGTTAGGGGCAAAAGATATTCAAACCCAACTGATAACGGCAAATGAAGACACCTGCACCAAGATGCAAAATGGAAATTGGCAGGTGCTTATTAATATACCAAGGCAAAAGGAACAATCCATTAGATATATTAAAATGGCAAGAATAACAAAAACAGTCATCAAAAATGGGAGTACAAAAAGTCTCACTCATTAGGCTAATTGCAAAGTACACTCCACTCTGTCTGAGAGTGGGCATTTTTTTTTTACTGTGGAAGGAAAGAAGGAACTTTTAATGAATTATGTGTTCTGGTTCAGGGTTTATGTCTGATGAGCTTTTAGCTCTGACAGCAGAAGGTAAAGGTGCGTTCTGTAAAACGCTCAGGCACTTATCCAGAAAGCATGAAAGCAAGACAGGGGCTGATGGGTGCATAGGCTCGTGTCAACAACAAACCCCAGCCTAATGTCTTTTCCTGATGAGGACAGCTCAACCCTTGAGGGCTCTTTTCACAAAGGCCATCAAAAACACAGCATGTGCTTAGGCAGCCACTGTCATGTCCTGTGCTTAAGTCTGCATGTCACTTAATAACTGTCAAAGAGTATCTCCACTAGCATCTATCATCTATCATCCAGTGCTTCACCTTGGGGATTCTTGAGGAGAAAGACAGACAAGCAGCAGCATCTCAATGGTCAACAGCCGTGGTTGTAAATCTCTCACCTCACAACCATGTAACAAACGATTCAATACATCATGGAATCTCAACTTTCACCACAATTCAGTTGGGACTGGCCTTAATAAATCAAATACTCGAATATTCATTTGTTACTTTGGTATTTGTTTCCTTGTTTAGCATTCGTTGTAGTCCTGACAGGTTTCAGAGTTAGAGGCTTATATAATCACTGTTTAAAAAAAAAAAAATTACCATAAAGCCAGGAAAAATGGCAACAACCTAACAATAGACATATTAGGCTTTAAAACTCATGTTATACGCAGGTAATCTTAGCTAAAAACTGAACATAGCCATATCGTCTAATACGATATGTCACCCCTTTTCTTTGAAAGACTTAAGATAAAATAACATGACAGTAATAAGACAATAAAAGTAATAAGACAATAAAATGGTGTCAAAACATATTTAAACAAAGAGAATCAGTCAAATACACTAATTTGTTTGAGCTGAAAGACAGAGACAGTAAACCAGCTAAAAGCTAAAGTGACAACAAAAATGCTAAACACAGACTTTTAAAAATGTACACCTTGAACTTCTGCATAATTGCTGCTGTAAAGGTAAGCAAAAGTCCGGCCCGGTCCCATTTCACCCCTTGCCCCTACCACTTAGCCTTTACCCCTCCCGTTTTGCGCGTTCACGTCTAGGTGTAGGGTGTCCTGATTTTTGCTGCGATAGAGGAGAAGGGCGAAGTGTTAGGGCTACATTCCACCTTAAATTCAAACAAGAAGCAAGTTTTTCCGTTCTTTGAAGGCATATGATTCCCTAAACTTAACTAAAGCTCAGCAGTGAGGTTGCTGAACTTTACCCTCCTCTGTTGTCCCTGCAGACCTGCAGGGTCGTCTACAGAGCACCGCTAGTAGCCTGTAATGAAGTAATGTTCCTTTTTATTCAAGGGTTCTCCCATTTTGTAGGGGAAGATTACAACCACTATCCCTTGTAACACAGTTCCAAGGGTCAAGGTGAAAGGGGTCAAAATAAGAAATGGGATTGGGCCAACTTTACATTTGTGTCACTGCATCTTTGGGACATCCATCATGAAAAGGTGTATAAATGCCTACTATGTCACAAGTCAAAAAAAAAATCTGATAAAGAGCCATATTAACCAAATCAACATACCTAAAGTTATGGTTAATTATGTTGTGTAAATATTACAGTTTTTAAGGGTGGTATTGAGGACGAGTATTCGAGTATGTGTTCAGAAACACAAATGAGTATAAGTCTGTAAAACGCTGTTGGGGCCAGTCCTACATTCAAATGCATTTGATTAAACTGAACTTTTAGCAGAGTTAGGAATTCAGAATTTTAAAAATACACTGAAGACACATATGCAACTAGAGGAACACCAAGGCTCAAAAACCAATCAACATGGCCCCCCAGATGGTGCACATTTTTGCTCTATACTATTTCCCAAAACACCTGAATCAAGTCATGAAGACTGAATATTTGTTGCAGTTGTATTGAGAGCTGGGTTAGGCCAAAAAAGTAGACCACTGGGGGGAGGACCTGAGGACTACTTTGAGAATCCCTGACCAAGGAGGTGTTCAGACGAAGCCTTTTAAAATTTTCTCAAGCACGCTTCTTTTCATCACTGTCTTTGGAGCAATGCACACAGTGTCTGAAAAGCACTCCTCCAGTCCACAAAACTTCAAGTTTTTAATTTAAGTAGAAAAACTTTCAACTTTCTGGCTAAACGCCATGGAGGAGCACCATATGTCATCCACAGCTGATCAATCAAGATCAAGGACAGCTTCTCTCAAGTCACTCAGCTAACAAGTAGGAAAGTTTTGGCGGTTTCAAATGCCCAGAGCTGTACAACACTCACCACAAAGACTATCACAGTCTGAACTGGACAATATTTTTCATTATTGCAATAGATGTTATTATCGTGATACACAATAAACCTTTCTGAGCTTATCGTGGGTATTGTCTATATGTAAAACATCGACCAACTGCTAAGAGACTAACTGTTAAAAAATAGAACATAATTAGTCCTGTTTGACTGAATTTAGTGCAGTGCAGTGTATGAAATGCTGAAATAAAACCATTTCACCCAAAGTTTGTGATGGCTGTTTTAAAATACGGTGCTAGTGCACTGTGTCTCTGTGTTAAAATATCAAGTACCGTATATTGTGAAAATGTCTAAGTATTGTGATATAATAGTTTTGCTGTATCGTCCACCCCACTCTGAATGTCAAAACAGTTTTCTATTGAGTACATGTTCATTTTGTTTTTTTTGCTTATTTGGGCCTTCAGCGTTCTCTCAAATCAATGTTGTGTTTACCACTTGTCAATCAAATGTGTAAACTCACCCCCTAAGATGCAAGATGTGTTTCTTTTTAAGCCAAAGACATGACACACTTTGTTTTTAAAACAGCGTAGTCTGAATGTCTGAAAAAAGTCCCCAAAATATAAGTGCATACTTTATTGAATATTATTATTACCATTCTATTCTATCTCTATTCCACTTTTACAGCCCTATCAACAGCTCAAATCAGAACCTCCAGAGACTCATGGTCAGGTCAGGATGAACAGCACTGGACAAGCTCTGATGACAGCAGATAGCAGGGGACCATGAGTCAAAAAAGTGACAGCACTACAGCACTTTCTCCAGCTCCCAGCTTGGCTGTACATGGAAATGAGATGATCTATGGGTGCTACTATTTGCAGAATGCAGATGAGTGCACAGGCAAGTAATGTGGGAGTGAATTAATTTGCCTGGAGTGATTCAGGAAAAGTCATAAAATGTCTCAACATACACCTGCACAAAACTTCCATAAAAAACATTACTTTATAATAAGGAATAGTCAGAATCATATCAGTATCTGCAGATACTTGCTTAAAAAATTATCAGCATGAGACAAAATGTTTAGAGTTAACTGATAATTCAAACCGATATTTGATGACATGACTTGATCTGATGTGCTCTGAAAGAACAGAACATTTAGGTACTACTGGGCTACTTTGCTAAAATACTTTCAGTTTATTCATTTTACTGTATTTGTAACCTTATAGAAAAACATTTTAGATTTATTAATAATGCTAATCCAGACATATGTCCAATTTCTGCATTTTCTAATCTTTCATATGTAAATGAAAAAAAAACAAATCGCAATGGTGAGATCGCAATCATCCCACAATTCATACTCAAGTCTATAAGCAGCACAAATATTTTATAAAATGCAATTTTTGGTAAGAGCGATGCACAGAAGAAAAATGCTTTCACACCAGTGGAGGAGCCTTGAATGTCCTCCTACCCTGTTTGCGTCTTCTCTTATGAAGGCTGTCACAGATTGATTCCCGAAACGTCTGTAGGTTAAATCCTTAGGCTCAATGGCAAGACCACTGCAGGGGATGGTGGTACAGGCTAACTGCACACAGCCCTATTCATGCATTGCTTAACTGGTTCTGGGGCGGGAGAGTGGAGGTCTGTGATGAGTGAGCCTTAGACTGGGATTTAGACTCCAATCCCAGCTTTGTACTACTCTGGGGAAGGAGGTGAAAAACGGCGTTTTCCTTGCCGACTGATAACGTTATGCCAACGAATGACTCATCTCACCAGACTGACATGGTGTGCACCTTTTTATGTATTTTTCCTTTTTGTGGGTATGGGGAGTTGTTGGGATGAACACTGGATGGGTTTGATGACTCACTCACCTGCGTCTTGCCCAGAAGGGAGTAAGCCAGCTGAACTTTGGTGTAGTGCGAGACGTCAAAGTGCTTGCAGGTTTTGGACAAAGCCACATCCAGCTGCTCCTGCGCAGTCGAGGAAAGAAACAGAGGGAGGTGAGGGGAGAAAATCACAGCCTGAACTGCGGGTTTTATGGGCAAGAGTGAAAAGACAAAACACTTTGCGTTAAAAGTTGATCTCCCAAAGAGCTGTAAAAGCCCAGAAAGCAAAAAAAAAAATCTGTCAGATACAGAATTCAGGAATGGGAACAGGAACAGGATTCCAAGCTGACATTGTCAAAAAAATAGTTTAGGGAGTCATCACTTCAAAAACAGGTCTTATTTATAGGGCAGGGTTGTATAAGTAAGTTATTCGTTGGCTCAGAGATTTAAAATCCTGCTCATAAAAGGTTTGTAATTAGTGGCTTGTCTTGTATTTTAACACATGGTGTCAAAGTAACATCATAAATTAATACTCTCTAATACGTCTTAACGACGTTATCGCAGTTTGACCCTTCGAATCATCTTTAGGTTCAGCTGAAGCCCAGCTGCTCATGCACCGTTGCTGCGACTGCAACTATAACCCTCTCATCCAAACACAGCTTCTTCCACTGAGGCTCTCTTGATCAAAGTTATTTCCAGCTACTGCTGTGGTCAATTTATGTCAATATATGAAAACTTCCAAAGCAGCATTGAGTTTCTGAATCTTACAAGGCTACATATTTAGGGACAATAAATAATGCACTGAAAATGACAGCATGCAAATTCCTTAATCTAGTTAAAGGAGATCAACTTCTATTTATAAAAACTCACATATGACTAAAATAGAATAATTGTGCATCAGTTTTGTGGCAGTGTTCAAATTTGTTTTATTTTGCTTGTCGAATAAGGTCAGATGACATGCTTATCACTGCAGCATATATGACTAGAAAATGCACTTCTAATGTTACATATGACAGGGTGACTGAGTGAGAGTGCGACACTGCGAGAGAGAGCCTTACACACACGGCTGGGCTTAATTTTATTTCATTTCTCCCAGGACCCTCCTTACACATTCACACACGTCACAGACAGATGGCACTGCTGGGGAAATGTGTGTATGTGTGTGTGTTTGTACATGTTGTAGAGTGTGAGCTCTCATATGCTTCAACACAGTCACGCACTCCTCAGAGACAGCAGTTTATTTGGGGAAAATGGTCCATCTGCCTCCGAGCTGCAGAGACGCAATTCTGGCGCACACACACCCTGAGCGTCATTCTGAGACCCATAATGCAAGTTTAATATGTACTTTCCAGTCTCTGCATTACGCTCATTTTGAAGATATAAATGATGCTAAGTACTAGGACTAAACACTAAGTGAACTGATCAGTCAGTGTTCTTTATCGATTAAAATCAGTTAGCTAAATGTATAAATATATGAATTGTACTTACATTAATAATTATTATTTGCTCATTTTTACAATTACAATGCAGTGTGAAAACACAACATTTGCAGCAAACTCTTATAAAAATGTTAATACACTGTAAATATATATTAATCTTAATAAATAGAAAGAAATCAAAAAAGTAGTTGTGGCATCTGCAGTAGTACGGACATCATTCCAGTCTAAGAACTTCATTCATTAGGCCTTAATTGACTCACTGGTTCTCTGATTCTTCTAACACTCAACAACCATGGGCTCTTCTAAGCAGCTGGCTGAGGATCTGAAAACTGATTTAAGTAACTGTGCATTAAAACTTGCAGAAAAGTGCTGCAGAGGTTGTAGTTACTTCCTTTACTTCAAAAATCAATATAATATGTCATTTGACCAAAGATGCATAAACGTTGGCATACAACTGTAAGTATTTCTGCAAAAGAATGTTTGGACCATGTAACTAGTGAGTCTTCATGCAAGTTTATGAATCGTTTTACTGAACATATTGGTCATGTGGATCCGGTGTGCAGTGTGCTGGGTACTAAAGAGCAAGGCAGATGCAACATGTTTACTAAAAAAATTATCTGTGTAAGCACACTTCAAAATATATAACCATGGTTAAAAAAATGGAAATGTAAACTCTGCAAATGATGTTTTAGTTAATAATTGATGATGCAGTCCATGCTTAGTTTTCCCTCTTAATTAATCAATCAATAGGTAGGCTACAGCATAAGTTACCAAAAATGTATTTCAGCAATTAAATGATTGATAAATCTGAAAAACTATTAAAAAGCACATACATACATACATACATACATACATACATACATATATCACAAATAGCTAATTCATCTTTGCGTATTTATTGGTATGGGCAGATACATTTAGCCGAAATTCAGGCTTTTTTGGTTGGCCAAGAAAAATTCTTAGTGGCACTGAGACATCCTTAGTGACTAGAACATTGAATAGGTGTCAAGAACCTACAATAGTAAAGGGTTGCTTAAAGAAAGCTCAAAACACAAAAAGCTTGCTACATACCTCAATTTGTTCCAGGGTGTCTTGCAGCTTCGAGTTCAATTCACTGGTGAAAGAAGACATTTCAAAGTCAGTTCAGTCATGAAAACAGTACCAAACCTTGCTCCAAAGCCTGTCGGAGACCTAAACATTCCAAATAACATGCTATTGTGTACCAGAGGGACATGCAGCAGTGTTGTTTGCCTCATTGTGAGGCAAAAAATAGATACACTACTGTTCTGAGGATATTTAAACAAGCACACTGCAGCAACATGTTTCAGGATGAAAAGCTTTTCTGCTCACATGAATAGTCACAATGGTAAACATTACGACAGTGACATTTGCAGTCCAGAGGCACTGTGCTGTTCCTGGCCACACACAGCCCACTTGTGTGAGCACAGTGGACGTATGCTGGAAGCCCACTTAGCCTCCTTTCAGATGTCTACTCCAATAAAAATGAACTACTCTCTTAAAAGAGAGAATGCTTACAGGCAACATTTGGGCAACAAACAACCTTGCACGTATTCAACAAAGCACCAAGCTCCAATAAATATTATGCTGCTGGCCAAGTGTCATTGTGAAATCAGCAGTTAAGAACAAGTGTTCAATTTTGTAAATAAACTCATTTTGACAAAAGAAGCATTTCACACTCTGAGCTGGCCTTGTTTGGAGATTTGACAATGAATAAAATTTCAATCAAAAGAGCTTCACCCCGAGAGAGGAGGGAGAGAGGAGATTCCTTGGCCTCACATCTGAGGGAGGTGAGTCCTCAGCTTCACTCCTGAGATAAGAGCAATAAGGAGCCTCCTCAGCCTCATTTCTGAGAAAAGAGCAAGGAAAGAGCCTTGCCAGCCACATTCCTGAGAGAGGAGTCAATGAGGAATCTCCACATCCTCATTCTCATTCTCAAGAGAGGAGCAAGAGAACAGCTTCCACAGCCTCACTGCTGAGAGGAGCAAGAGAGGAGAATTTTCAGCCTCACTCTCATAAGAGGAGACTCCTCAGCCTCGAACTAGACAGCCTCTTCAGCTTGACTCCTGAGAGAGGAGGGAAAGAGGAGCCTCTTCTGCCTCATTCTTCACAGAGCAGCAAGAGACAAGCCTCCTCAACCTCACTGCTGAGAGAGGAGCAAATGAAGGGCCTTCTCAGCCTCATTCCTGAGTGAGACGCCTCCTCATCCTCACTCCTGAGAGAGTAATGAGAGAGGATTGTAATCTATCCTAAGACTTCTTCTCTCAATTGGCGCTGCACTGTTAGTGTACCATCTGTAACGTATCATCTGAAAGCGCCATGACTCTAAGCTGCAGCATAAACATTCACAAACACCCAGTAACACTGAGAAGTAAGAGAGCAGTACGCCATGACCTTTATGTTAATAATATCATGTTTACAGAGAGACAATTGAATCCTAGTGTTTTCTGAGACATCTGGGGCCGGAGATCTGGGGCCGGATTCAGGAAGCTTTCCAATGAACAAACCTGGTGAATACTCTCTTTAGAAAGTCTTAATCTCATCAATTTAGCAGTTTCATCAACTGCAGACCCATCACCTGAAACAAAAACCTGAGACCCAGGCAAATGCCACTTTTTTCACATATCCAAAAACCACTTCTTTCACATATCCAATCAGAATTTAGTAGGAGCAGAAGTTGTTTCACTTGTTTGTAGGGGTGTAATGATACACTGACCCCACGAATTGATTCGGTTCACAAAATTGGGTCCAAGATTTGGTATTTTCATGTTATTCCTAACATGATTCAAATAAAAAAAAAATGATGACTATACTGAAGGTCACCATTTATGAAATGATGATGCACAGCTTACAAATGACACTAAAGGTGTGAGGCAGGAGCGAGTTGCTAATTGGTGCTGATCGTTTGCAAACAATGTTCAAACAATGCCGCTGCATTAGATGACAATTATTAATATGTTCATTATCCACGATGAATTGTCACAATGCATACAGTCACAGTGTTGCTTGTAATATAATGATTTCACAATGCACTGTTATACTCTTACTTGTTTGCTTAAGCTTATATTCATGCAGTCGTTTTCAATCATAATCTTAGCCCAGTTATAATCACCATTTTGTGTTTGTTGCAGTTTGGAGATTTTAGTAAGCTTTTTATAAAAGCACTGGCTGGACTGCTTTTTGAAGTCATATAAAAAAAGAAGATTTCTCTAAGAAAGGCGCACACTGTAACCACAACAACGCTGCGATCACTGAGCACATCATTCTGCACTTTTCTGAATAGTCAAAATTTTTTGAAAGGGTGCCACTGTAATGACAAAAAGGAAAAAAAAGAACATAAATGGGAGGCAGAGTTCCTCTAACCATCAGGCTGCTTCCCATTGGATTAAAAGTGAAGGCTGCACGGAGGAAAAACGTAGCAAAAAAGCCTCAGCCTTATTTAGGTTAATATTAGGTAGACACAAGCAAGACAATCTCAAACATTACAGTTCTACTGGAAGCTTTGCTTTTGAAACAATTCTGAATCCAGGTTCTCTGCAGCATCAAGTACTGGATTCAGTCTAGAGTGCATGTTCCACTTATTGCCATTTGTTAAAATCAAGAAATATTTAATTATTTGCAAGTGCTCAGCTATGAGATTTGCCATGTAAGAGTACTGTTTTATTTTCATGTAAAATAATTTAAAACTGTTAAAATGTAATTGTAATGCAATTTTGTTTATGGAAAATGTATATCTCAAGTGGCCAACATTATATGCCAACCACTTTTGGATGGGCCCAGAAATATAAGTGAGCAGGCATGGACCCCTCAGGCCCAACCACAGTGACAGGCCTGACTTACCATTTGAAATTACAGTTTAAGAAGCATCTCTCGCTTCCTCTTTCAGTTAAGTCAAGCATGAAGTTACTGTAACATTTTTTTAGCAATAGCACTTGGTCTTGAAATTGTTCTTAAGAGGAAAAAAAAACAAAAAAACTCTGAAGCTTTATGAAAAATAATAATGTATCTAATCTTTTTTTTACTGTCTGGAGTTATGAAAAAAAAGCACATTTAAGATTTTTCTTCTTAAGGCACTTTTGTGAATTCGGTCCCTAATGCCTGCTTCCCTCCCATCATAACACAACCTGAAGCACTAAACTTTGTCTCTTTCCCCTGAAAAACAGAAAAATCTCTCAAGGTGGAAGCCCACCATCACTATAAGCTGAATGGTTACTTCAACTCGACTTCCGTCAGGAGTGCTCAGGGCTCCACCCAAGCCTTTTGGGAGGTGACACGTAAATCATGTTTTAATGAGATTTCACAACAGGTTCCCCCAACACTAAGCTCAAACACAGTTTCATTATTCTTGTGCCCACAGCCATGCAAACAGAATAAAAAGAATAACCAAAAAAGGCAACGAGTGTTTTTCTTTCATCACAACAGATGTCTAAAAAAAAAAATCACTGTGATTTGCTCCTGTTTTAATCTGCTATTTTGATTCAGTGATACGGTATCATGACTGAATGAAAGGCATTACACAGGTGTGAAATATGTGTGGCTTTTTAGGGTATTGGGCAGCAAAGCCGCTGAGCTGGCCCTTCTCCCAGCTTAGGTCACTCGGTAATTAACTCCTCTGTCCTGCACCTGAATGCACAGATAACCCAACTCTCCATTACTGCCACAGATGAGAGTTGAAAGATAGAGCGACTCACTTAAAAGCTGAAAAGGAAGCAATTACAAAAAAGAAGAAAAGCCCTGATATTCAAAACAGGTTTATCTCAGAGCCCAGACCTCTGCAAATAAAACTAGCAGTGAAGAGGGAGCCTCCAGTCTAAATCAACATGAGAATAGAAAATAATGACTCTTCAGGTGAGTGTGCCGAGGCTAGAGGCAGAATAAAAGCTGAAGCATATTTGAAAAATACAGTGGATACTTGATTTTTGATATCAAACCATTTTTGAAAACAGGAGCTGGGCTAAAAGTTACCCTGATCTTGCTACATATAGACCTGTTAAAAAATGATAGTAAGGGACTGTTTTTAGACATGAGGAGCTTGCCCACCTCCTGACGGTTGTTTAGTATTTTTACAAGCAGAACTATTCTCAGGCAGAACACTGCCATGAGCATTCCAGCAGTCATTTCACACACACTCGGCATTACTGGCAGCACTCTGATGTGAGGGGAACAGCCAGAAGCAGATGCTGAAGACTCCCCACTAACGGTCAGGGCCATGTGCCAGTGTGCCAATTCTGTACAATCTCTGCATTTTTACAGTTTTTGTAGTTTTCAACCACAGCTATGAGGACGATGTGTTAAGTGGGTGACGTTACAACAAACAATACCTACAGTAAAATCTGCAAAAGCAATAGCACAGCTAAATCATGTAATTTTTCCTTACTATAATTGTAGTTGGTCAGTCTAGACGCATTTGATGTCTAAAGTTTGTTTCTTTATATTTGCACTGGAGTCATATTTACTAACAATTAGGCCGTCTCAATTATTACACAATCGCCTAAATGCAATATTATAATAATTTTAATTTATTATTAATAAGGCAAATGCATGTAATAAAAGACAGCAGAAAATGCACGCAATGAGCTCAGGGCTGTCAGAAACATGGTGGCAAGTGGGCATTTGACCCACAACCCACCGCTTTTTGATTGAGTTCGGATCACTTACAACGCACAAAAACCCCACTACTCTTAAACTGCAAAAAGAGCCAACATATAGACAAACAGTCAAACTCAGTGTCAGAACCAATTAAAATGCCATTTCGGCTGGGAGACCAGACACTTCCCTAACAGGCTTCATGACTTCACACTTATTGAGAGGAGCTGCAGCTCACTAATCCAGTAAAACGTTTTTTACTGCCATAAATGAACTAATGCACCTAGCAACAATTTCTGTCACTACACTATGTGAATTTACTAAATGTCTGTCTGAATGTTTCTCGCTGCTACTACGCTAAACTAAGGTCGCTTTCACATCGTTTATAAGGATCATTTTTTTTTGTTTGATCCATTTTGATGTGTGAACACTCCATCCGTATTCAGGTCTGGCAAAAATCGCAGGTCTTGGTCTACTACTCTACTACTTACAGTTCACTGCTAGTGGAAACACATTTTACAATGAAGAGAACTCAGCATAGTGTATACTTTTCTCAGTGCACATCAGTGCTGTACCGTCCGCACATTCTCTGTTTTAACAGTTTACTCTTCACAAATATTGTAGCATGAGCTGCTGTTAATAATCCCACAATAGCATTAAAATAATAGCAAAGCATTTGATTTTGGCTCATGGATCGCTAAATGTATTTTTGGCCAAGCATCAGCGACCTGATTGGTTTACCAATTTGAATTTAACCAATCATAAACAAGCAAATATCAAGTAAGGCTCATTATTATTACCCCAACTGTTATTCACATAAACGTAAAATCTCTCTTAATTAATGGTGGTGAATGAGAGAGTACAAGAGCACTTGTATCTGAATTTATGACATTTTTCTGATCAACAAACACACAAACACGTGTAATTTAGTCCAGTTTAGCCTTTGCAGAGTGAAACCGACTGAACCAAATAAAAAAGACAGAATATTACAAACTCTGGTATGAACTTGAACTGGGTATGAAAACAGTCTGATTTTCCTCACAGATGCTAGCTAGCAAAGTTTGCTATCTATACCTGAACCCAGTGAAGTGCAGGATCTAAACCAACACTGTTCATGAATAAGTTTATAGAGACATTTTATTAGCTTGACATGAAATGTAATTTCAAAAATTTCTCCCCAGTCTAGCTATGACCAGCTCCACCTACTATACAGGTCTCCACCAATCACGCGATGCTACCAGTGCTAGGAGTGTAAAGGCTAGCAATTGCTTCTTCCGTGTTATGTGAAGTAAGACACAGTATCTTTTCAAACTGCTGCTACTGTGCTCTCTCAGACTACCAGCCATGGATGATCACCGAGGATCTAACTCGCAATCTCCTGACAATAGGGTCAACACATAGACACCATCAGTCAGTATTAATGTGGCAGCAGCACCTAACCCGAAGCTAGTGCCAGTAAACAGTGCAAAACCATTTTTCACCTTCATTTTGCTTTAATACTGAACAGCTGAGAGCTATTTAGAGCAAATTATCTTTGCAACAAAGGCCTGTTCTGCTGGTTAGTTTGTTTGTTGTTCATGATGCACGTTATTCATTCAGGTGACGTTACTGATTAGGATGTGCAGGTCGCTCCTGGATTCAAGTTTGTTCAGATTAATGACAGATTTGAGTCACAAACCTACACAAATGTGAATTGTCAGGTTAGAATGATCAGATCAGAGCAAAAAATCTGAATTGATCAATGAGGCTCGCAATATGAAAGTAGCCTTAGAGGGCAGCGGTGAGTAATGTTTTTTGAGCTTGGCCTATTTCTGCTGTCAGTTAGATAGCAAGATAACTAGCCAATTTTGTGACATAAAGCTTGTACTCAATACAAGTTAACTGTCTTTTTAAAATTATTAATTATAATTATTATATGGCAATTAATTGCCCACTAAAACGTCACAATCGTGACAGGCCAACTAACAAGTACGGAAGCTTATAACTACCAATTAGCAACAAGTCATGGTTTTGCTTTTAAGAAGATGAAACTGGAAAGAGCAAAGAGTAGCTTAGCTTAATCCCTAGATAACATACATGGCCACCACAGCAGCCCTCCATACTGATCACCTCAGCATCATCAGTATCCCACAGAAAAGTGCTTCACTGCATACCATTTCACATCTAATCACTTCCACTGCAAGGAAGGGGACAGGTAAATTGCAGGACTATTACCATTATTTGACCATGATTCAGTCCAAAGGACTTTTATTTAATGGAGCTGTGGCTACTGCACAGACCTCTGCTCCCCAGAAGCCAAGCTGTGAATTGTAAAGCAGGAAAAGCAGGAAGAGACTAAGAATGCTGATTTGGATGGCAGTAGCCCAAGCCGGTGGCATTTGGTTTTATTAACAAGCAGCACAGGAGGATACCCAGCAGGCGGACGAAAGACAACTATGTAGCTGCAGTCCCACTGCTCCAGGACTTGGACCCAGCAGACATCCTCCAAAATGTTCAGAGGCCTGGGACCAACGCAAAACACTCCCGCTGCAGTTCTCTGAGCACTTCAGCAGTTGTTCACAAACAGGATAAATCATCCCCATTCAACGCAGGCCCACACACTAAAACTACAGTGATAATTATCAAGTATTTTTTGTATCCATAATGTGTTTAAGTTTTTTTTTTTGAGAAAATGATTGCCATTCCCCTCTTCAGGCTCAAATGAGCAGCAAAACTTGAACTTTGAACCAGCTGCCAATGTGTGCTTTTTACTGACTAGACAGAAAGAGAGAAGTCTATATATATATATATATATATATATATATATATTGGGCACCAGGTATGCCCCATCATAGTAATGCTGTTCCTCAAAGGTAGTGGCCTCTTTCAGCAGGAAAAAGCACCCTGCTACACTGCACACACTGTTCTGGAATGGTTTGATGAACATGACGAAGAGTTCAAGGCATTGCCCTGGTCTCCAAACGTGCTGGAACAACACGTCTGATCTGTGGCAGCTCCACCTCGCAAATTACAGGACTTAAAGGATCTGCTGCTAATGTTTGGTGCAAAAAAACACAGGGCAACTTCAAAGGTCTTGTAGAGTCCATGCCTTGCTGAATCAGAGCTGTTTTCACAGCACATGGAGGACCAACAACAGATTAGGCAGGTGGTCATAATGTTTTAGCTCATCGGTATACTGTGTTTTCTTCAGGGTCCATCAATATTAGATTAGGCAGCAGGTCATAATGTTTTAGTTCATCTGTGCACTGTTTTCTTTAGGGTCCAACAATATTCAGACCTAAAACTGAGCATTAGAAAATGCACATAATAATTGTTGATAATAACACAGTATGACAGACATTTGTTTTGCAATTTAGTTCAGCCTTACTTTACTATTTGTGTGTCCAAATTTCAAGGCACAACTCAGCATGGCACAGAGGGTGTAGTCAAGACAGACTACAAAAACTGCAGTGATGAAAAACAGCAAATCCGCTGCCCAGCATGCTGCTTGACTGACGTTAATTATCCAAAAACAACAAAAAAGGAAAAAAGGAAGAAAAAAAACACTTGTTCTGAATTGAGGACAGACTCGAAAAACAAATACATGCACAACCACTGCCGTAAGGCCATCCTCATATGAGCTTGGCAACTGCGTCAGTGCAGTAGCTAAAACAGCATTCTGTGCCAAGTCTAAAATGCCTCTGACGATCGCTGACCATCAGTACAACTGAAATGAACATATGAGAACACATCATGCATCGTTCCATGGAGAGTAAATGAGAAAGAGCTGTAATTATGGAAGAGTGCCAATCAGCAGTATTGTCTCCCACTCCTATTCAAAAACAGCAGCGTCTTTATCATACCAGCCCGTCTGCCCAAATGTTCTTGCAGAAGACCTCATTATTTCTGCAGTGGCTGAGACAGCGCCTGCTGCAGAGGAGTTCAGCTAGTCAGCAGTAATTGTCACAACAGCATGAGGAAAAAAATAAATAAAAATACCTGTATCTCCAAGCTTTTTCCTCAGACACTGACTGCGATCCTGCTGGCTTAAGAACGTCTAAAGCCTACACATTTTGCGAATCTTCCAAGGCACTCAGAGAAACAGAATGCACCTTGGGACATTCAGCACAAAAAAGGGAAGGGGAAAAATACATACTCTAGATCCTAGAGTATGTGTCCTCTGGAGGACAGAATGCTCAAACTCCCATCATCAAAGAGGACTAAAACAAAAGGGAAATGGCATCTGGGCAGGTTTCCACAAGCTGGCCAAGTCTTAGACAGACACGTGTATCTCCCCATACAGAGAGACCGTGCTGGAGCTTGATAAGACAGCAGTGTGCCAATACGAAAAGAGCAGGCCAAATGTCCATCACAAGAGAGATGGAGAGAGTGATACAGAGAAGATGCAGAGAAAACAGGAAAGGAGAAAAAAAATTAAATGAATAAATTGACAAAAAGTTCAGAAAATTGAAAACATATATACACATATATCTCTGAGTGGTGTCCATTTAGAGGGGGAGACTGTTCCCAGATGGGATGTCCTAATTAAATAATGACAACCCATTAGTCTAGGCACTGGCTTATTGATCAGTAAGCAGCAGCAGCAGTCACTGCCCTCACTGATGAGACTTAGCAGCTCTTTAAATAACAACAGCCTCTTGGTTGTTAAGCTCTGTGAACATCTTACGATACCAGCAGGAAAGTCATACGATGGGGCCACATATAAAAACAAGTAAAACATAGCCTGACATTTTAATATGCCCTGTAGTTTCTGCTACCTCACAGGTAATGTACGATTTCTGGAAAGGGAGAATGTTATCTGCCTCAGTGCTCTGAAGAACAATAAGGATTCTTTCAGATATCGACCATCCATCCTGCTATTAAGGAATTAAGAACACACATGTATGATTTACACTTTCATACTAACAGCTCTTGGCTGTCAGGTAAAAAGAACAAAGCTAGCTGAACAAGCTTTTCGCAGCAACATAACACTGTTTAAAATACACCATACTTAACTAAATGCTGAGCACTGTTATAGATCAATAATGATATCTCAATATTAACTGACCAATTTACCAGGGCAGAGCTAATTTCATCAATACTTGAAAAAAGGAACTTACATGCATGTCATGCAGGCAAACACGACCCTACTCCTCACGTAATCTTGCAGGCATGCGTGCACATGTCTGCAAAGGTGAATATGGCACAATACCTGCGGTCTAAAATAGCTGTGTGCTGCATTCAGCTACATGGTGAAGTTTTGATCGTTTTTATAGTATAGGTCATACTGAGCCCTAAACCACATCTACAAGTCTGTGTGACCTTCATGAAGGCCTGGATGTGGTTTAAGCAGGTTGAGAGTTGTACTGGGAATGTATTTATGGAGAAGATTTGGGTGACTACTGACTTCTGGTGTTTAGCCTCATAGCTCTAGCAGCAAACTAAAGAAGCAAAACTAATACTCTTAACATGCCTTGGCTGATCTGGGTAAGTGGAAAATTGTGTAAATTAGATTTTTCACCTGAAACCTTCCATTTAAGGTCTTCAAGCGGTTTTAATTCAGATTCAGAAATCTCAAAGTAAGCTTTCCACTTCTTTTAAGAGAGTATACTCCTATGCAAGTGCGCAAAAATAAAACATGTTAATGCCTTGACATCTGTCAGTTCTGAACAGAAAGTAATACTAGTTCTTGCAGGGCTTTTTCTGAAAAAACAGTAGTGGCCCATTACCAAAAAACCAAAAAAAAAAAAAAATAAAACACACTTTAGGAACCAGCATTTGTTGTTTTTATTTCAGCTGATGTAAACAAAAATGCTATTTCAGTGCATGTAGCAATCAGCTGTAATTCACAGAGCATCCAGGCAGTCCTCATGTCAAGCAGTACTCCACATACCTTATGCAGCTGTAGTGTTTGAAAGTGCTGGCAGCCTTCTGGCATTCCAAACACAACTGGATTGCACCTGGATAGTCCTCCTCCTGTCGAAACCAAATAAGATCTCTGAACCTCCACATTTAACAAAGCCAAATTTTCATCAACTCTTAACTACACAGTACAATACAGCAACTGCTTCACATACTCTGTAAAGGCCAATGGCAGTATGTTCAGAAAACAGACAAATGCCATGATAACTTGGCTTAACCTGCAAAGCTCTTTCTGTATACAGATATCTGTAGTAGTTCACATGCAGACTTGTAGATAAATGTGGCAAAATATCGCAGCAAGGACACTCTCAACTCTAAATTATTGCAGAGAAAAAATGTCTACCACTTATCAGATTTAAAATAACCTTTTTAGCAACAGCAGAAAATCAGATTAAGCATTAACAAATATTATGGAATAAACCTCTCACAATAAAGAAACTCAACCACTGCTTTAATTTAAAACATCCACAATCTGATAGGAGACAGTGTGGGATGTATTTTTGTCCAAGAAAGTGTGAGAAAAGCTTGAATCAAACTTACCTCCAGCATCTCACTCAGCCTAACATCTGTTCTTTGCTGCATAAGAGAAAGAAAGAGAGTTGATTTCACACTGGATAATGGGACCCACAGACTTACAAGTTGGCCACATTCAGTCATTAGTTCGGTGATTACCAGAGTCTTTATGGTCCTCAAAGATTTCAGCAATCCTGTCAACAGCTGCCTCCGTCTCTGGTTGGCCAGAAGCCCTAGACTGGCTTCAGTGAAGCCCTCTTTAGCAAAGCTCAGCTGCCTGGAATGAGAACAGAAATGATGTGAACTTATCTTGAAATGTCACTAGTTTTTTTCAATCATTGTTAGAGCATAAAAACAGAAACCTAAATTTGTCATAATATGAAAAAGGCAGAATTTTAGCATAGTTCTAAATGGTTTTGTTTTCTGGTACTGAAATGGAGAGGAACAAAGGGTCTCGGACCTCCGAGCGTTGGTGCAGATGACAGCGGCCAGCTGCAGGTTGGTCTGCAAGGACGTTACTCTCTCCAGCTCCTGAAACACAGCACCATGAACAGCTTAAGCAAGATTAAATCAACATACTCTATAAAATGGAACAGCTAATACAATGTGACAACTCCCTCAGTACCCTATTCAGTAAAGGAGTCTGGGGGTTTTCTAAAAACCTCTCATGGGTGGCTATGTCAGTAACCTTTGTTACTAATAAGTTCGAGCCCTTATGGAGAGAACACTCAGTTCCATTGTACAGCTCCGGTATGAGCCTAGCGCAAAAAACAGACACTGCGATGCATTATCCATTGTCCGTTTACTAGGCCCAGCGCGATGCTAGAGGTGTCTTTTTTCCCACTTGAACCCACCAAAAAAGTGAAAGGGCCAGCAAAAGACTTTGATTAAGGCAATGAGCTCTGTAAGAAAGACAGAGCGAAGGATGAGGCAGTGTTAGAACATACCCCTGAGCCCAAACCACATCTCCTGAATTAATCGCTGGGTGGAATTTGAGGCTTCCCCCCCTCTCCTCTCACCACATTCTGCTGTTTGAAGAGCACAGCTGTCACAGCCTGAGGTGAACACACACTGACTGACCCAGTGTTAAAACAAAGCACACCGGCCAAAGACATTAGCACACATGCAGCCTTTAGTGGAGGAATATCATCCCACTGTCACGTTAAAGATAACTATTTGGCAAGAGAATACGAGGTGGAAAAAATCGATTCCACAGAGAGGACATATTCAAAGCTTCTTTATGCCCAACATCACAAGGAAAGGCATTGAGTGGTTGCAGAGATAGCACCAGTTATCGCTGGTATTTGTAAAAACCCTGGAAGGCGCTTGATGAAAGAGGGTATTAAACGTGAAGCTGCGCGTACAGAGCGATCTAGGGAATATACAGTTGGTTTCAATAACATGATCAAAAAATGATACAGTAAAAAATAACCATGTTTGAAATGTATTATGCTTCTGATCTATGATCACACACAAGAGAGTAAAAGGTTAATTAGAGGTCAGCTTACCATAAGCAAACATTTAATTAGTATGGAACCAGTTAAACAAGTCACATCTTACAAGCCACAATTACTAAAACAATAAACATTTATCCTGAGTTTTAGGCTTTAAAAGGGATGTTTTTTTTTTATTATAGCATAATTGGTGAAATGTAGTTACTCAAATCATTTTGATGCTCAATGGCGCATTATAGAGAAACTATTTTCTGATTTTCTCTACGCTTGTAGTGATCAGAACCATGGATCACAATGTATTAAACCTAGCCAGTTTGTTTGCTATCTATAACAATGAGTGAATCTACATGTAAAATTGTGGTAAATCCATTTTCTTTGGGGTATTATTTTACCTTAAAATATCCTGTATGTAGCTCTCCTTCAAGTACATTTTTAAAAATACATGTTTTAGGCAAAAACTTCTCAAAACTACCATAAAACAATGTTTCAGGTATAAGGACACAAATTCATAACCATTTTATGTAATAGCTGCCTGTGAGGTAGATTTTAGGTAAATATGGGCATTTCAGTCGAATTTGATATCTTAATCAATAAGGCAAGCTACTGCACACCAGATGCATCAGGTGGACAACCCTCAACATCTTACTAATGCTGTACTATATTATATTAAACCCAGCCCAAAATTCCACAGTAGGTGACATATGGCTTGAAATTTACACTGAGAAAGGTAGTTAAATCCATATTAATAGAGGGTAAAATGAACGTTAGCTTGTTTATATGCGCTTTTCCATGACGCTTCCTATGTGCTGCGCTTTATACTGTCTGCTGTGTTGTAATGCTTCTTGCCCAGTGAGGTGTGGTGCTTCCTGTCCGGTGTGCAGTACCCTTTCTCTGGCTGTAGTAGTCTGTCCTCCTTTGCAGAAAAAAGATAAACAATCTACACTGCCCTTTTATTGAATATATAGTCCAGACATAATTTAGAATATATAAGGTTAAGTAGAAAATAAGCGTATTTCCAAAAACCTTAATTTACTGTTTATTTCTTTTCTTACTTTTACGACTATTGAAACAATTCCTCACCCCTAAAATGCTCTGGATGTCTGCATCCTATCACCCCTATTATGAACAAGCATCATAAGTCTAATTTTATTTATTTATTTCCTATGAATAAAGTACATGAATTAACAAGTGCTTCCCAAAGCCCTTCTTGACTAAAGTATCTCATAAAATACTTTTTATGTTGATGCCTAACCCAACCTATATGTTAATGATACCACTCATTTTGGGGAAACTCACCCCTTGGTATCAGTGGCTGGATAGCATAGTGGATAACTCCACAGCCCCACATAAAGATGATCCGTGGAAGCCTAGCAAGGAAGGCCAACACTATACCTTTCAGCAAGACTCCTAACATTACATTCACCTACTACTGTAATTCACTGTCCATAAGCACATCTAGTAAATATGAAACAGATTTTATGTGTTGCTTTGCCTTTTCCACAGTTCTATCTCGCTTCAATAAAATAGTAAAGTAAACTGAAGTGAGATGAGAAAACTAAACTTTTCGTAGGAATAACTGCAGTGATACACTACTATATATCGTAGGATATAGCACTTAGCATTTGACAAATCTTTAACAATCACAACAGAATTGTGTTGCGGCTCAAGTATAATGATTATTTCATATCGAGGGTTTTCTAATGATTTCCACCCATAACAGAAATAGTAGCAGTTAGCAGAGTTTGACCTGAGCAGCTTCTTTCCTCTGCATATGTGATTTGATTAGCAGTCTCCTGAAGTGCCCTTGCCAACGGAGGAGTCTGGCCCAGCTGTAGCCCCTGTGACTCACTGGGCTCTTGAAAAAGCTCATGGGTTTCTCGACTCAGAGCCTGCCAAAATGAGCGATTTACAACCTTATGCATGGGTAGGCTCATTTGGCTCACATCAGTACCCCAGCCAATCTACCCATACAGTGCTTAAACCCTGTCCCAGTGCACCAACAAACAGAACAGATTCAGCCATGGCCTGGTGCGTCATCTGCCTATATTCTCTACTCAGTACTGGCTCATTAGGGTAATTAACTCAAAGCCAAGCCCACATGGCTGCCAGGATTAGCCGCAGAGGCCACGGTTCAGTCAGGCAACTGGACTCTGATGCTAACCTTCAAGCTGAAAGAGCCCAGTCTAAATAACTCAACCCCACCTGTTCTGCCAGCCTGAGTGCAGCTAGACAGGCTGCGGTGAGCTGTAACGCGAAACACACACACACACACACACACACACACACACACACACACACACACACACACACACTGACCAAAGAACAGCCGCATGTCTAGATCACAGAGAAGAGCTCATAGTTACAGACAGATGCTTGAGGCGAGAGGACAATGCCGCTGAGCTATTTTCCCAGAGAGAAAATGGTTATTTCAACATTTTAAAAAAGCATTCACAGCACAGACCATCCAATAAACACTGAGCCGCTGAGAACTTAACTGGGCTGAAACGAGCTACAGCAGAGCAACAGTCAATAGAGTTTGTATAAAAGGTACTCAGTATTCATGGCTCTTTTCCGTTTCTCTTAACCTCTGGCCCTTATCAATAAATATGCCTGTATAATGACACACGAGGCAGATGCTCTAAGGCAGCCTCACACTTATGATCATCTCCGTACAGGAAAATAAATGACATACACACAGCTTTTATCTATGATAAGAAAACAATCTGGATGCTGTAAGAGAAGAAAAATATCTTTGGAATAACATAAATCAGAGGAGTATAAGACCTGTTTCAGAGAGTAGAAGATTGACCTGGAACACAATATAGAGGCGACAGTAGAGAAATGAAAGCAGATTTGCAATGATTCACAAATGAAGACTATTCATTCCAGATTTACATTTCTTTAGCATAAATGGAATATGTAAACATTTAACTCCAGTGTTATTGGGCAATTTTAACCCTAATAATCCAGATCAATGTGTAAAATGATATCACCAAGTAACCGTGATGCACATAATGCATTAAATGGTGGTCTCCAAAGATAAAAGCATCTTGAAGAGAGTTCTTTATCACATATTAATACAATGCCCAAAAATGTTTGTTTTGGTCTGTTCCCTTAGGGTTCCAACTTTAGTTCTGTTTAGATAAGGCTGATTAGTTTCTGTCTTTTACAGTAATACAAGTAAGTACAATTTTAGTAAAAATCCAGGAAAGCCAACTGCCACCCACTGGTTTAGAGAATTACAGTTCCCTCCAGAATGAATCTAAAAATGTATGTATGAAAATGTTTGTAATTCCTAGAAACACCCAATTTAGATGTGAATACCTACAAATTTTAGTTGAAAATCTGCACTTTAAGCTTATATTTATTATCTAATTTCAAATATGTTGCAGTAGACAGCTAAAATAACAATACCTTGTCAACGTGCAAATATTTATTGACCTGACTGTAAATCCTAAAAACAACACAACACACACCATGAATTTGGCAAAAGCTATGTTTGGCACAAAAAGAGGTAATTCTTGATCTCCACTGTGAAATATGGTGGTGAAATAATATTTGAACTGTGTCACTTACTGTTTCCAAATTATCACTATCACTTAAGTATTATCTTTTACTCAGCTACTTTGATTACTATTTTCTTTATATAGTAACAGTTCCATCCTACTGCTTTTACCAGTCCTGAACATACACTCATCATTTCACACTGATCCATATCAGCCCTTAAAGCATCACATAGCTTCAGGTGCAGAATTATTCTGCAATTCAGTCTCTGTGGAGTGTGGAGCTAGAATTTAGGTTAAGTTAAATGAGTGCGGTTTACCCTAGGGTCTTAGGAGCCAGCTTCAGCAGCAGTTACTGTGAGTCAGAACTCACTAGCCTGTGACGGTATAGTCACAAGACACGTCCAACTGAAACTACTCAGGCAACATTGCTAATGCTGTCTTCTTTACATTGAGAGCTAAGACATCTGGGAATTTAAAGACCCAGCACAGTTGCTTTTTAAATTCTGTCAGAAATTAAAATTTTAGCCAACTATTTCTTGCATTTCGGTGACATTCCAAAAGGTTCCCCAAAAAACATTAAAGCAAGCATTCTGCCCTCTCTATTTTCTCTGTCTACTTTATTTCATTTCACCATATGAGCTTGATCCCCAGTGGACAGCATATTCACAACCACCTCTTGACACAACTGTAACAACATAGTTTTAGATATGGTGCAGGCATATCAAACTAATCTATGTTTACATATCTGAGTCAGAGGACAACACACATACAGAGAACTAATTAGGGATGAGCTTGGTTATTTGAATATAGACATAATCTGAACTATTCCTCAACATAAATGGCTTTAAACCATATTAAACGAACCCTAAATAAAAATATGATTTTGTTTTACCAGTTCAGTCTGCAACAAAGCTAAAGGGCAACGCAAGCTTTAAATTTTACAGCATACACACAAAGTACTAAATCCCACCTGGAAAAATAAACAAACAAGCCAATTACTTTGACACTAAAATAGTAGTGAAATTCAATATAGATGCTAATGGAAGCTAGCATTACACTAGTACAAACACATAAAGCACAGCTACTTATAAAGTGAAGTTTTCAGTATGAAACCGCACGGCTGGCACATTTTTCTGATTATTTGAAAAAGTTACTTGAATATCCTATGCTTTTTTTATTGATACAGATTGTACTAGTGGATGGAGATGATTAAAAAAAAAAAAGAGTCCCAAGAGAACAGTACTTTCACTACAGACCCACAAAGAAATTAAAGCTTTTTAGTCAGATCTTATTAATTGGAATTGAACAGAGCTTGTAACTTACTCCTTCTTTTAGCACAAATCAGAGCATTTATAAACACTAATGTGTTGATGTGGGTAACATTAAGTACACTGATTGATGTCAGCAGGTTAACTGATTTAACAGTTCATGAATGGGCGATTTAGTTGTGATTCACTGTAGTCAATAACCAAATTTTATGTAACACTAAAAAGATGGTTAGGGGGCAGTGTAACAACATTTAAAATCTTCAGAGATCGTTTTATCATTACTTATCAGTGCACAACATGTGTTGTGCTGAATCAAAAGTACACAGATAAGGAACAATGCTGGGCTGGGCCTTTAAAAATTCTAGCACTGTAATTACTCAGTAGGATCTCTATATTGACCACACAAAGAAATCTGTAGTGTTTAAGTGCTGTGTGGTGGTTAATGTTTTCTAGCAAATGGTTACATATTTCCACCAAAGTGAAACATTCTGTAATCCCTCAAAGTGACACGTAAACACGGAGTTTCTCGTCATGTGTGTCAAGGTGATGGTAAGGTTATCATTTGATTAGAGCATGTGGGTGCTGACAGCTTGCCAGTGCCATGCAGTGTACAGAATGTGTTTAGGCTAAATCGGTGTGGGTTGAGGGGGCAGTGGCAATGTCATGACTGTGTAATGTCACTGAGGTCCCATGGCTTAAAGGGCACAAGACTCCACTGAGGTACAGCAGCTAGTCACCACTGATTAAACGGAGCCTGTGATTCACTTTGTTCAACAGGATAAGCCATCAACTCTGAATAAGCTAGAAGCCAGTTGCAGGCAGTACTTATTTCATTAGAGCAATTAAACATTTAGTAAAAGACAAAATAAGCATAATTATTTTCATTACCAATATCCATAAATTAAGCACTGTACACTTTTGAATATCTGTAATTAAGAGAGCACTTCTTAAATTATGGGTTTCTGATTTTAAAAAACGCAAAAATACAATTCATTTAACAGGCCACATTTCCAATAACAAACAGAACCAGCATTCTGTCCAGGTTCATTGTCTTTCATCAGCTGAAATCTATTTCTCGGGAAGTTACACAGTGTCCTGAAAGTGTTTTGGGTACAAGTCTCTCCTTTTCTCTCTCCATCAACAGCAAACTGGCTGCCACCACGCGCAGGGTCAAGCCCCAGGCGGCCTATCAGCAGGGAGAACACGTCAGAGCAGCCTACCCTACTGAGTTATTGTCCAGCATGAGAAACCAGGCCGATTTCCAAAGGGGAAACACAGAGAACAATGTTAGTGGAGTTAAAGCCCAGTACACTGGCTAAGGAAAGGAAGGGAAGTTTTTATCGTTCTATTACCATTAACATTAAAAGGCAATCAGCAGAAAAAAATAATGATGCTGAGAACATATTTCAATAAGGCAGTAATTTACAGGTAAAGGCTGGTACGTAACTCTCAGGCACCTACATGCACGAAGGCCCAATTTTACTACCTAGCAATACAGAATACAAATGTAAGACTCTAAAGGTAACAGCACTTAATTATGAGACAATCAAACACAAAAATAACTAATCTCCTTTGGTGGATGTCTTCATAGTGGACTCTTTAAATGAAGTGGCACCTCACCAGTTGGGTAATTTCTGTGGACCACAGGCCATAATCAGTAATCAGACAAATACTATGATGCATAACAGCAATTTCATTCACTTGGCAACTTACCAAAAAAAACAGCACACAGGAATCTAACTCAAATGGGTCCAAAGAATCCAGAATTGACAATCTAGCTCACTTTGCTACAGGGCATGTTATTTATGTTGGTATGAGATTTTTTTAAACACAATTTTCTGTCATTTGATTCAGTCATTTAATCTACAGATTGCAATGCCCATGCAAGCAAGGTCAGAATAAAATACACAGAGAGCAGGGTCAAATGTCCTAAAGCATGAGTGTCTAGTACCACAGTTTGTTGATGCAGTGCGGTACGACACAGTACGATTACTATTCCAAACTTAGAACTATCCTTATTCTGGTGAAGTGTCCATTTCCCATCATACAACACAACCACTAAAGTAGGAGGTGTTTTCTGGAGTTTGTGTAATGGGTACCACTAGTGTTAAATGGCCTATATCCTACATCTTTCTTGTACTTCATATTTTTCCTTGAAGTCCACTTATAATGCTTGTTGTGTAATTCATTTAACCATTTTCCAACCAATCTTAATATCTTAGAATTAAACAGGCTGTTTTTGTTCCTGTGCCTTTAAGACTGATATATGTAAATAAGCTGTTCTGATTGGCTGTCCTGTATTGTGCTGTCTAGGCTTAAACACTTCTTATAACTTCAGGGCTAAACTTCTGTAGGCTGAATAGGAAGATATATGTAAATGAGTTGTTTTCTGTGACATCACAGAAACACTGAATTCAAAATGCAACATACTTTTCTTACACAGACTGTATAGACTGTCAAGTGACCAGTACATTTAGAAACTTTAACAAAGTCAATACACCACATCAAACTTCTTTAATTTAAAAAAAAGTGAGGACAATTTTATATTGGCCCTTCAACAGTAATCACACACCACAGTAGCAACAACAGGCTGCAGTGCAAATGACGAGAAAACACGTGACCAAATTTTTGTAACTGTACTGTGCCAATGGAAAATGCCATTAGTAGGTCTACTTAAGCAGGGAAACCACCAAAAAGTTGCCCGGCCTCCAGGACCAGATCTCTGTCCTAAAGGATTCAGAAGGAAGGGAAGTTTTTTTTGTTGTATTTCCTTTAACGTTAAAAGGTGACCAGCAGAAAAGAAGCGATGGTGCTGAGAACAAATTTCAGTAAGGTAGTAATGCACAGGTAGGAACCAGAGCAGAATCCACAAAGTGGTCTAACACAGCACAGTAAAAATCCTATCATTTCCTGATCAAAGCCTGACTAGTGTGGCCATAAATAACTTGTAAGAGAAATCTCAAAGTGATCCTGTTAGGGATGTGGGGGGAGAGAGCCAGAAGCAAGTGGACACAGCTACTTAATTCTATCTTCTCGCTTTGCTTTGATCCCAAAAACACATGGAAATGATGGTTTGAGATAAAACACACTCTCTCACTAACAGGTCTGCCAGTCATACAATGTGCGAATCACAATGAGAGGGTTTACGTGACATGGAGGAGCACAAACATTCCAGAACATAATTTCTCAAGCCAAGGTACAGCTTAGTGCAGTTATTACCATAGTAACAGTAAGTCGGGTGGGGGCTATGCAATTATCTTTGGCATGATTGACAGGGCTAAATCAGCAGAAGGCATGCAATCTTCAAGAGTCTAACAGCAGGCCACACTTCTAATGACAGCATAAGAAAATAGGACCATGGTAAGTAGTTATAGGTTAATTGTCGAGAAAACATCCAGAGAATTCAAATGGGGTGAAAAGCAGGAAGATCGTTAGAACTGTTCTTACAAATTGGCTTATTTTCTTAAATGTGCTTTTTCTTAGAGGTGAAGACAAAATCTTACCTTAACGTAGGACGGCTGTTTCTCGAGAATGAGGTCTGCCACTTTTTTCGACACCTGTATAAGAAGAAAATAAGTCAAAGATGAATCTCTCTCAGTGGGATGGAAAATTCATTAAAACATGTCCTAAGCATCTTAAGCTTCTGTCACGCTCCATGAACATAACGCTCTTCAATCTTTTTATCACAATTACTTTGTTGGTACAAGCACTGATTCTTTTACAGATAAGCCAAGGATAATCAGTAAAACCCATGATGAAGTGCTGTTCATTTAGGTGCTGCATTCTACCAGTGTCATTCTAGAACATGTTGGTACATGACACACAATGCTGGTGGTAATGCTGTGCGATATTAAGTAATGTGATTATTTACAGTAATATGAAGCATTACAGTAATGTGATTACTCTTCCCTGTGACAAAGCAGTGAAATGCACTGCAGTTTAAATTCCTGCAATCACATTACAGTTAGTGACTTAGTAAGGATTTTGTTATTTGCATTATTTCCTCTATACAGATTATCCATGTTTGTGCATATTTTGCATGCACCTGTGTCACCTGCGACAGCTGTCTGTCTTGTGCAATTCCACTGGTACAGTAGGTACAGATGTGCTTCACACAGGACTACAATAATGAGTAGTACACTTGCTTTTCCTAGGCCATAATAAGTAAAATGATTCCATTATAATTTGGGTGAAGTAAACAGTAATTTGTAATGGATTATTTTTTTTAACTACCCCAAAACCATCCACAGACCAGTACATAAGGTGATCACAAACACCACAGAAGGTGTTGAGTCTGATTTTAGTCATCAGTGCAACGTTAAATGGTCTTTAGTAGAATAAGTACCAGTTGGTTCACTAGCAGCACTGTAACCTTAAAATTTTATGGGACATGAAGTACAATGTAGAAAAAAGCCCATTGGTTATCGCTTAGTTTACAGCTAACTTCACTATGTTTCATGTTTCTTCAAAGGTAAGACTTTCAAAAAGCATCAAGACAGGGGAAGTAGACACTTTATTATGACAAGGTCAGTCAAATCTTGTCTTCTGAGTCCATCTGATGATGCAACATGGGATCAGTGTGCTGGTGAATATGGCTCGAGGGAAGACCTGGACAGACTTCCTGTGGAAGTGCAAATCAATAACAACCTCACAGACAGAAACAGTGAACGACAGGCCAGGGTGGCTACGAAGGCTACAGAGTGTGTGTAGCTGTTCAAATGGCAGATGTAGAGAGAGGAGAGAGAGAAAAGAGAGAAGAGAGAAAAGAAACAGACAGACAGACAGCAACCCACCCAAAGGAGAATGTAACTGCTCTACAGCCTCTGTCTACTTGGTCTCCCACACAAATCAGCTGACCTCTAAACCAACAAGATAAATACAGGGTGAAAACAGAACTCTGTAAATCGGCTCTGTGGGAACCAGTTATTCCCTCAACAAACGAAAAATGGTCAACTCTTACAGAGTGCACACAGTCAAAACAGAAACTTCATAACCTAAGACCAGCAGGGTGGCCATCACCTTCAATCAGGCTCTTTGCACCACCTATTGGTCATTCATATCTGTATGAAAATGTCCATTCCAGAATTAGCTGAAACTAATCCTACAGAAACAAAAGGCATGGAGATTAAGGCTTAGCATCATGGAGCCAAGAAGCGTGCTAGTTCCAAAATCCAGACTGGTGACTGGCTGATAATCATGCTATCAACATTTGCAGCCTGTTGAACAAAAAGTACAAATATAAATAGCAATGGGAACAACAATATGAATGGAGCTTTTGTTACAGATTGTTCTATGTGAATTACTGCTAAAACAATTGCAAAAGCCTATGTTAAGCAATTTTCTAAAAACTGATTTTACACACATAATATTTGTTTTGATTCAAAAGAAAAGTATCGCTTAGGTATTAAAGACAAAGCATCCGCATTGATAATGGTGTTGAAAGATTCTGAATGACATGCAGCCCTAACGGAGACTGTGTAGGTTGACAGGCTGAAAGACTTTGAAATCATTAATATTATGTGCTTTACACCGTTTTCATCTTTTAACACTAAAGGAGTTGCTGCAAACAAACAAGGTTCAGGCTCATCTCCCTAAGCTTCTCTGCATCTGACAATGAGATTCCTCATTAGAAAGGATGACTAATCAGGAACAAATGAAACATGGCATGTACCACCGCTCTACCCAGCCTGGCCTGCTAGCTTTGCATCAACACACTAAAGCCCGTAAATGCTGATACCACCACTTCCAGACAAACAAATTAAGTACAAATAAAACTTTGCTTCACAAAACACACAGACACAAACACACAAATATACTCCAAAAGCACACTAAAAAGACATCTGTAAGTACCTGGTCAATAGAGGCTAGCACTCAGAGAGCATCACAGGCCTTTCTTCACTGGCTGATAAGAGTGAATCGATACACATTTATTGCAGGCTGGATTCAAGCAGTTGTGTGTGGGAGTGTGCATAATTATTGTGCTGCTTACAAGTGTGTTTGTTTTAGGCCAAGGTCCAGTCACTGGTCAACAGGTACAATGGTTTATTTTTTTCTTTTACACACATACATATACACAAACACGTGTGTGTGTTTCTGTGTGCATATACACAGATCAGGCATAACATTATGAGCACCTTCTTGTTTCTATGCTCATTGTCCATTTTATCAGCTCCACTTACTATATAGGTGCACTTTGTAGTTCTACAATTACAGACTGTAGTCCACCTGTTTCTCTGCATACTTTTGTTAGCCCCCTTTTACCCTGTTCTTCAGTGGTCAGGACCCCCATGGACCCTTACAGAGCATGTACTATTTGGGTGGTGGATCAAGTAACACTGATGTGGTGGTGGTGTGTTAGTGTGTGTTGTGCTGGTACAAGTGGATCAGACACAGCAGTGCTGCTGGAGTTTTTAAACACTGTGTCCACTCACTGTCCACTCAATGTTATGCCTGATCGGTGTGTGTATGTATGCATGTATATGTGTGTGTGTATATATATATATATATACACACACACACACACACACACACATATACATATATATATATATATACACATACACATATATATATACACATACACATATATATACACACACACACACACACACATATACATACATATATATATATATATATATACATATATATATATATACATATATATATATATACATACATATATATATATATATATATATATATATATATATATATATACACATACATACATACACACATACACACACACACACACACACACACATGGCCCACATCCTGGCATTGTGTGTGTGATTAGAGAGCCCAACAACTGACTCTGACAGAGGCTAAATGCGCAGCTAGTGAGTGCAGCAGGGCTAACCTGAATGGTGCAGACATTTCTATTATTATTCACCACCCTCACACAAGACCAGTTTTCAGCACGCCATCAACTTTAATCTGTGTGCTTCACTTATACAAATGACATTTCACACAAAAGGAAACAGAGGATTCTGTGCAAAGGTAACGCTCAGCAAAATACCTTCAGTGAGAAGATCAGCGGTAAACATGGCTTTAGTTGCGCCAACGTTTGTATTTCTTATTACATTAACTGAATTAATTTAAAAGTCAGTAACAGCATATAACGAATGACACAGAAAGCCATATACCCAGGTACGGCAGAAGTAAAAGCACTTAGCTGGAACTTTGAAAAGAATGAAGGGTTCTCCTCCCACCTAAAAATGAACCCCTGACAAACTTAATCTGAGAAACAGTCACACTGCAGACAAGCAATTAGCTCACTGATGAGCTGTTGCCAGAGAAGTGTCAGAGGTGTCTGTAAGCTTTGCTGGAGGAAAGACTTCCAGCTCCCTAATGACACTTTCTCTCTGCTGATGCTGCCACATGGGCCCAGAAATCACACATGCTGGGAAGGGGAATCAGATATTTAAATTTCAATCAGTCAATTATTACTATAAGAAACGTACTACAAATTCCTTTATATATTCAAAGCAAATATTGGGAGGTTAGAAGCAAGCACCAAGACAATATACTGGATGGATGGATGTGCGGATGAATAGATGGATGTATGAACGAAGAGATGGAAATACTATTGGATGGATGTAAAGACAGATGATGGAAAATTATTATCTTTGCAACAAAGTTACAAAAAAGAAAGCAATTTCCGCCCACAGAGTGATATATCTGCTATTAAAAGTGAGGCAAAAGCAATGATGAAATAATATAATAGCACAAGAGCATAATGAGTAAAATTTATACTGAGCTGTTTGAAGGGAAGTGTAGCAAAAGGCAGAGCAACTGCCCGATTGACTCTCAGGCCCCGAGCAGCCTGCTGACAACGCGCACACAAACACAAAATCAAACACACACGCTCCCCTGTAGGCCCAGGGGTCTTTGTTCATCACCCTGCACAGAGTCGACTGGACCCTGTGCTGACAGCAACGTGTAAGAAAACGCCTCAAACAAACAGCAGCCAGAAAAAAGACTGACATTTTCCCTTCAAACAGAGATAAAACTATACGACTCATCCTTGTCTCTGATCCACACTGCTATAACTGCCAGATGTGAATGAACTCTGGATCACCCTGGATCAAGAGAAAAGCTATGTTTGTCCTACACACACACGTGGCATGCACTCGCACACAGAACCTAGAGTGACTGACGGGGATGCGGCAAACACTCTAATAGAGCATGACACATACAGCATGGCCAGAAACGCAGCACATGGAAGGGCCACTTCACATACAGCAGATCCAGGACTCCAGCTACAGCTTACAGACTGTGATGATGACAGAATACTCAACATGATCTTGTGGTAGAATGTGGGTAAAGGTGAAAAAAGCTTCAAGTTCATACTGCCCCCAAGTGGCACAAGTGGTCAAAGCACAAACTCTGGCCATGCTGGTTTGCTGAGATTTAGGTTCAGATTTGAGCTATCCCATGTGCGGTACTTAACTGAGAGAGAATAAGTGCTCTAGACTCCATTCAAAGTTGCTCAAAAAGCATGATGAAGTCAAGCATGGCTCATGGTGGAGAGCGCTTTATGTAGCTTTTTTGGCAAAGACCACTGAATGCTAAGAAGACAAAAGAGTAAGTTACTTGACAGAGACAGTCACAGAGTGCACAGTAGGCGGTAAGTGAGGAGTAGCAATGTTTTGTGGCAGCATAAATGCCTGCATAATTAAATGTTTAAGATGTGAACAAAGTCATTCTGAATGAGGGACACTCCAAATGTAGAAAAACCGGCAAGATGGCTGAACAAGAGACCAAAGAAACACATAAATGTGAGTATTTTCTCAGTTAAAAAATTACGATAACTATTGCATTATCTTAGTTTAATGTCGTTTCAATGTATTATGGTCGTCTTCTTCATAACAAGCAGAAAAAAATCGCTAATAGCATGCTAATGTCTCGGTAGCTAGCTAGCTAATTTTCCCGTTCCACCTTAAATAGTCCAGCAGTGCTGACGCCTGAAGCGCCAGAATGTAACTGCTGCACCATTTAAGGTGGAACGGGAAAATTCGAACAAGAAGCTGGTGAATAGCAGACTTCAGCTTCATCTCCAAAGAATTAGCGGTGGGACGATAATAAATAATTGTCTTATACTCCCTCTTTGAAATCATATGATGCCCTAAATGTAACTAAAGCCCAGCAGTGAGGTTGCTGAACTTTTCCCTTCTCTGCTCTCACTGAAGACGCACCGGGTCGCAGAGCACTGCAAGTAGCCTGTTAATGAAGCAGTTTTTGGGGTTTTTTTTTGGTTTTGTTTTTCATTTGTGGGTTGTCCCATTTCGTAGGGCAGGATTTCAACCACTACCCCTTGTAACTCAGTTCCAAGGGGTTAGGGTGACACTCAAAAACAAGGAGTAGGGGTAAAAAGAAGAAATGGGATTGGGCCTAAGTCTAAACTGGTCACAGTTGGTGATGGGAAGCAGATGCCTGAAGTGTTTCATGACTCTGAAAGCTACCTCACATAAAGTTGACACATGACAGGGTTATGAATATGCTGTGTGATGCCTGAGACACTGTTTTCCATTCATTTTGAGCGAAGCTTTTGGCCTGAAATTTATCTTTCAAGAGCTGTTCATGGCCGAAAGGTACATGCAGGATGCAGGAGCAAAACAAAGAAAACTTTTTTTTCCCAGATTTTCAACTATTTCAACATAAGATTACATACAAAATCAGTTTTTTGGATAGTAAATAAAATGGCTATATTTGTGTTGCAGACATCAAGACCCCCGGTTCCTATCACTATCATTGTGAAGAAAAAAAGGTAAATATCTCTACTGTGAACCATTTCACATCAAACCACTCTAATTGACTTAGGAACTAATTATGCAAATGTTTTGAAAAATCAGATCATCGTGCTGTAATGGAACGTGTGTTATGTTGTAATAATCAGATTCTTGTATGACGGATTAAAGCTGATCATTAAAGTTGCCAAAACTGGAGTGTACCTTACTTAAAAATGCATCAGCAAAGATACACTTATTCCTCAATCTCACCTTAGCATCATCTGTCATTTCATCACAGAACACAACCTGACTCTGCTCTCTCTCTCTCAGTCGCTTTCTGACTGCCTTTGATCATGTCTGTATGTATATTTAACAGTGGGTGACAAACTCTGATTCTGTATGAAGTAATCTGTAAGTGTTGAGTACTCTGCAATAGTCAGATACCACCATTCATTAATTTAAATTCCCAGTCAAAACAGTAAATACAGTGTCAAATTTTTCAGTATTTAGTGTGTCCATCCTTTGCCTTTAGTATCAGTATTTAGTGTGTCCATCCTTTGCCTTTAGTATAGCTCCCATTCTTTTCAGGAGACTTGCTTTAAAAATCTGAAGAGATGTTTTTGGTGGCATTTTCTTCTTCTCACAATTATCATAAACTCTCACAAGTAATCATAAACACATTCGGTGATGTTGAGGTCTGGACTCTGGGGTGGTCAGTCCATTATTCAAAGAACATCTGCAGCTTCCTTTTTTGTCCATTCCCTTCTCAGTAATGACTTCTTCACAGCTCCACATCCTTTCAGAACCATAGTGTTGAGTTGTCTTCTCACAGTGGAAGGATGGACAGAAACACCAGTTTTAAAGCAAAAGTGGAGCTTGATTTTCTCCTCTCTCTCAAAGATGAAAGTTTTAAGTACTGTTTATCTGATGGTGACAGTTTTGGTGGTCTATCAGGTCTTGCATGGTTGTTAGGAGTCTCATTTTGTCTGTATCTTTTAATAATTTTTTGAACTCCAGTTGTGGAAACTTTTGTCGTTTCTCTTATTTTCTATTAACTTTTCCTTTCCTTATGCAAATGGAAGTGGCTATTTTGACTGGGAATTAAATAAATGAACTGTGGTCTCTGACTTTCACATAGCTCTATATTTCAGACAAGAATATCAAAACTGGATAAAATGCTGTTGTTAATGACCTTTATGGAAGAAACATACTGTACAGTTGTCAGTGAACTTATGCAGTTTGGAGGCTGTGTATATAAGAGTTACTGTCTCTAGAGGCTGACACCTATGCAGTAGTGGAACAGACAATACAATCCTTGCACACCATTTAAATGGCACATTTGTTTTAACACCCATACAAACCAAAATGTACATCAGATTGAGCAATTCTTCTGAAGTGACAGTGGCCAGGCTGCCAGACCACATCTATAGAGTGAAATAACAGGGAAATCTGTCTGTGTTCAATGGAGAGCCAGAAGTTCCGCATGATAAGAAATGCATTAACAGAATGCAGTACTTTGGTAACGTAATAAATAGCAGTCAGAGTCTCCTGAAGGCATATGAAAGCTCCTGAACTGTGGCAGCACAGGATATCAGTGTAAATGGCTCTCAGACAACAATATGTAATGCCAAAAGCCTTTTATGAAAATGTATTCATTCATCATCTAAATCGCTTATCCTCCTGAGTGGCAGTTGGTGCTGGAGCCTGTCCCAGCGCTCATTGGCAGAAAACACACTGGACTGGAAACCCACACAGACATGGAAAGAACATGCAAACTCCACACAGAAAGGACCCTGTTTGCCCAGTCAGGGAATCAAACCCAGGCCCTTCTTTACTTTAACTTTCACATTTACTTTATTTACTTTTGATCCCAATTTAAAATTGATCTACTGTCATATTTTCACTTGGAATAGAAATCTGAAGGGTTATTAACACTTTTATTTGAGTAATTATCTATGTGTGTGTATATGCCTTAACTGAAGAAGGCTGAGAAGGTTTTAGGACATTTTCCTCCATGGCAGTATTATCATGGATTGAAAATATCCCTAAAAAAATCCATACTTACAGCTGCTTGCTGTCTTTTCAGCTTATCTCTGTACTCTTCCAATTCCTGCAGGTTCAGATCTGGGGGAAGTTTCTGTGAGCACACACATAAAGAAACAAGGCACCTGGATTATACTAAATTTAGCACGAAAAGGCAAATCTGAAGGAGGGGGTTCACACATGCTCTCAAGAGGCAAGTGTGAAATGGAAAGCGTATTAAATTTCCAAATTTGATCCCAAATGTACATTCTCCAAAAAGTGACTGATTAACATCTGGTGTTTTGCAATGATTTTGGACCATCTTGTAAATAATAATAAGCACAGAACACTCCCCCTCACCACAAAAAACAGAAACAACAAAATGTATGAATAAGAGTAAATATTTCCTGTGTTACCTACTAATGAGGTTTCATTCCCACACTACAAGGATAATCTATCAATCTGGGTTCGCCTACAGTCTGTACACACAGACATGCACAGTCGAATGGCAGACAGTGTGGAAACCCATACGGTGATGTGTAGAAAGGCATGCAGCACAAATACTCCATCAGCAAAAGGGCAAATAAAGGAGATGAGCTGTTTGTTTAGTTGCTTATATGAGAAGGTTACGGCTTTGCTAGCACCTGTAGGGGTTTGGACTGGAGGGTAATGGCAGAGATCCTGAATTAAATACATTTTTAACATTAACTCACCTCAAGCTCATACTGCACCATGTCAAAGGAGTCGCTGGAGAAGTAAACCTCCTCTATACTGTCAATAATCTCCTGCTCCGCCTGAGGATCAATGGGCTGCTCTCTCAACTCCCTCAGCTCCTCCTGATAAAGACAGAGGGAGAGAGTTTATAAAGCTTTTATGTAGGCATTATTTAAAAACAGAATCTGAAAGGAAAAAGTCAACAAATTAAACAATAGTTGTCCTACACCATTAACAAATGCATTTAGATACAAAAGCATTGTTTGGTATAACACAGTGGATGATCCTCTAATGGGGGTCTCCAGAACGTTTAAGCAGAGGGGTTTCATACAGGAACAGGAGCGTCCATGAAGCCTACAGGGCCTCAGGGACAGAGATATGAACTCTCCATTTGAAGATGCAACTCCCTTTCACAACAAAGAAACACAGGAAAAGAGATGGAGGGGTGAAGAGAGAAAGAAAGAGAGAGAGAATGAAGAGACTGAAGGAAAGAGAGAAAGAGAAAGAGAGACAGAGATAGTGATAAGGGGAAAGAATGAGGGAGAAAGGTACATGTGAGAAAGAGAAAACGGATGTGCAGGCAAAAGAAAGGAAGAAAAAAGAAATAAGAATAAGAACGAGAAAGAAAAAGAGAGAGAAGGAGGGAGAGAGAAAGAATCCCTGGTGAATGAGTACTGTCAAGTCAAAGCTCATTCAGTGGTTGCTCTTGTTTCTGAGACAGGAGCGTAGGAGAGAATGCTGTCTCCCCCTTTCAAACTGTGGTTTTGATCAGTGCTTCTTTTTGTACATTTGGGTCATATTCCATTTAAGACCACCACTTAAGCATTTAAGCCCTCTACCCTGAGGAAAAATTTCTCATGGACCTTAATGAGGATTAACACAGGAACATCAATAATCAGTGGAAAACACCGGCAGCAGACAGTAAGCTTTCTTGTAGCCTCTGAGGAGCGCTACTGAGAGGCAGACTGAGCGCATGATTTCACATGATGTGATGCAATCCCGCTAAAAAACGCACTGCCAAAAAAGGTGACAAGAGCATAAGCCACATGAGCCAAAAACAGCACAGACCCGAAAAATGATCTACAGGAGGATTCTCTGAGCCACAGCACTGCACAATTCACACACCAAAACACACACCACACACACTTTATAACATATAGTGGTGGGCAATACGGCAAAAATGTAATATTGCAGTACTTACTAATTAAGTTCTATCTTCTTGTGTGCGTGCAATTCAGAAATCGCTTCTTGGTATCAGTATTCTCTTTTGCAGATGCTGATACTGCCCTTAGGTGCCAGTACCACAGTACTGGTGCAACCCTAACAGTTGGTAACAATAATGACAGCATACAGTCATTTTGCTGACAGCTACTTATATGATTAAATAGTAACATAATTACAACAAATTCTGATTTTAGTACCCAAAAAATTATTTTATAACACTGATTTCTAGAATGGCTGGCCCAATAATAAAGGCCTTGTGGTAGCATCAGCACATTTTCCTTTCAGTTTAACCACTGTGTTAATTTCAGGCTGCTCTCTGATCATTATGTTCACAAAACTCTGTGCTTGTGGTCATAAGAACAGGTGAAGCCTGCTGGACTCTATCAGGCCTTTATTGCATTAGCTGTGGACTACAGTGTTCCTGGCCTATAAATAAGGTCCGACTGATATGCATGTTTACAGAATTTAACTAGTGTTTACTAATTCTCACTGACCCTCTGTAGTTCCCCCAGTAGGTCCAGCAGAGGATATGACTGTTGATAGATAAGGTACTGGAAGGTATTCCCCTTTTATACTGGAACAATATAACAGGGGAAACATGTCAGCAAGACAGCAAGCAGCAGAAGGAAGGAGCAGGGGATGATGCTGGATGAAGGGAAAGCTTCACTCAGCAAAAAGAGAAAGAAAGGAAGCTAAAACAAAGAGAAAAACGACAACTCCTATACAATGGGCCCAGCATGAAACTTGATGTTCGTAGAAGCTACACTCCTAATCTGGCAGAGTGAGATGTAGTTTTTAAAAAATAGCTGCTTTCAGGGCAATTGGTCCAAAAAATGCATTGAATAAATGTTAATTGATGGAAAAAAGATGCCAAATGACTTGTCAGAGGTGCTGGACTGACTGATTTCTGGGATCTCCCTTTACCCTCAGTGAGCAAGTTGAACCTGAACCCCAGGAATACTTACAATAGATCTTTAACTTGATGAAAATGAGGTGTTAAGTAATACATGTTCTCTCAAGCTGAATATAACAATAAAACCAGAAAGAGGATGCTCTTCTATCTGAAGCAATGGCGCAGCTCTCCAATTGTTTTCCTTGGAATACTAGGGGTGGGAATCACTACAGGACTCATGATACAATATAATCACGGTACTCGAGCCACAATACAGTTAAAGAATTGTGATATGTTACAGCAATTGACAATGAAACGCAACATCTTGCCCAAAGACACTTATTGGTAAAATTATATATTATATATATATATATAAATAAAGGTTGATTTACATTTTCAGATTATTGAAAAAAAAAAACTACAAAAATTGAGATATAATGTTTGTATGTGACAGTTCCTTCTTTAAATGCACCCTTTAAAAAACTATATGTAATTAATATATAATTCCTATTCTTCTCCCTTACTTCCTTTGTATGTTTTAATGGCTTAGTTAATTTCAGAGAGGTTTCTGTGGGCATGTCCTCTTCATGTCACTCTGCGAAATCATGAAAATTTCCTCTCCTATCCTGCTAGGACTGCTCTGAGGTGTTCCTCAATTTTACAATGACTTTACCACAACAGTGTTTTGTGAATCACTGGACCAGCTAGACTCGGAAGAGACGATGGTCCTAGTGGGTTACCACTGTCCTAAGTGTTTTGAGAGTCTGGTCCCAGATAGATTCACTGATTGCTTCACATCTGCATTGCAGGTGCAGAACGTCAACGATACGGTACCTGGAGACACCTGCCTAACAGCATTTTATATGACCCTTCCAAATCTCACTAGTGAAAACACTAGCAGAGTGCCTTTGTTAGGCGCAAGGTTTTTTTGGCTGGTGTAGGCAGAGAGCTCGGGAAGTGTGTGGGTGAGTGGTGGGAGCACTGAATGGGAAGAGATCGGGGGAGATGCTGGAGTGAGGGGGATGGAAGGAGGGTGGGGGAAGGAATGAGTCACCAGTCACTGGTAGAGATGCAGGAAGAAGGCAGCATTGTGTAAATTTTAGACGGCTTCAGTCTCACGGCTTCAATAAACAATTTTCCTTCAACTTGTCCCTTAGCGCCTCATTTGAAAAGTTCTTGCCAAAGTCAAAAAAGCAAAGGAGGATGCAAATTATCTGATACAGCAACGCAGTCTTAACAACACTATTTGTAAATTCAATTCTCCATCAGGAGAGGTTCAGAGGTGCCGTACTTAATTTTCTTTTAAAACGGACAGTCATGTAAATAAAGTCAAATAGACAGGGGGGATAATTAAAATGGTTTCAGCTCTTTTTGTTCAATTACATTTCACTCCCTTGTAGTCTAACAACGCTGTCTTTCAAAATTAACACCCCTCATCTCTCTATTCCCCATGCACAGTGAGAGGAACAAACACCTATTACCACATAAAAGCATGAGGCCCAATGTGCTGTCAGCTCCATGAATCATTTGAAGCTTCTGCTGTTAAACTGAAGTGTTATTAAACACAGTCGAACAAAAGTAGAAGAGAATTCTGCTTTACATGAAAGAATAGTAAGCATGCATGTTGAGAAGAGAGGTGAGAAAAAAAAACAATTGTGTCCGTCCCACTCACATCATAGCCGTGGTGCTCATGCAGTCATCTCTCTCCCATTCACACAACGCTTCATCACTTAGAGTCACACGTACGAGTAAGTGACCTTCAGAGTGTTTTGGATTGTTTTGTTGGCTTGTTTTTGGCAGCCTAGGATGCCGTGATGAGCATGTATTTGTCATAACGTGTAATGCCATCTTGAATCTGTTTAGTAGGAACGTGTTATTCATAAGAGACTTGAGCTGCCACTGAATAAAATACAATTTTTCAATATAAACTCATCTCTAGTTTAAACTGTATCTTTACATTCATACCTTTCCATTAATGGTTCTACTGTTTTGATAAGAAAAGATAGAAGGGAGACCGAAATAGGCTTTTTTTTTTAAGGAAATTAAAACCTTAAACCATGTGAATATACTGCCATCTGCTGGCCATTTCTGAAAAAAGAAAGGGAACAGGCCAGAGATTTAATGCTACCGTGGACACTGCGATGCAATGCATTTTCCTGCTTGAATACACGACTCAACGTATCTAAAGCAAAACAATCTGTTGAAGAACTCACTCACAATCTCCACTGATGCCACAACCATTCATGGCCGAGAGTCCAAGAAAGACCCTTCTTTTCTCCCACTATCACGCAGCTTGATGCTAACCAGTCGGTGAGGAAACAGAACTGGCAGTTAAACCATCAGGATGCTTCAAAAAACGAAAGAGCTAAATGAAACCCAAAGATCCAGGGAAGCTAAATCTGTGTTTTCTTTCTAATTAGGTTAATCTTGTTTTTGCAGGTAAACAGTAAACATGTAATAAGCATACCTTTTGAATAATGTTCTAATGGCCAATAAATGACCAATATATTTCACCAGATTTCTCACCTCTTGATATAAATTAGCTGGTCCCAATTTTGGGTAAAGCATTCCCCTTAGCAATCACAATGCTGACTTTGCCCCTTTTAAAATAACTCTCTCTTTTATAATGTTCAAAGCTCTCATGAACTTTTTATTAATGTAAGGCACATTTTCAGCAACTCCATAGTTGTGCTTTAAAAAAAAAATCATTCAAGACACCACCGTACCGTATCAAACGGAATAATGAATTTTGTGAATCATTATACTCCTAGTGCTAGTTTTCACCCTCCCAGCTTGTGTGACGGAGGAGACTTACCGAGAGGATGGAATTGGACATGAGTAAATTGGGCAAAAAATTGGGTTAAATTTCTTAAAAAATACGTTTAGAAGATATCAGATTTGTTGACAGTCATGAATGAAATGCTTCATCACAGACAGTTCCTCCAGGTCAAATGTCGAGACTTACAAATGTAGACAGGGTCTGATGATACACAAATTTGACTATATATTATGCACTGAGGTTTTTGCACAAAATACAAATAATTTTTAGTGCAGAAGTTAAAAAAAGCAATATCAATACAAATTCCCAAAATAAGACCCCACAATCAAGTGAGAGCATATCTAAGCAAGTAACATTCTTAGGAGACAGATGATTTCAAACGCACACCGGTTTAAAATGGTTTTAGGCACAGCAGAAGGTGTTTTATTTTCTTATTTTTGTGTCTCTTATGATGGGAGTGTGTATGAACAGAGCAACGGAAAACATTAATATTTTGCATATATCTGATATGGCAGGATTTTTTTGTATTAAATCTAACTGTATTTGATCTACAGTTCATACTGTACTATAATTCCCATTCCCGTAATGTAATATTATTATGCATAACCCTTAAACTATAGCTCAAGGTGACCAGGCAATATATGAAACCCTTACCAATACTCACCACTGTGACAAAAAGGATGAGAGTGCATGCTCTATGTAACCATGTGAGTCAGAACACATGTGTCTGAACAAAAACGTGACATTTTTGCTACAGCTGAGTCTTGACTGTCTAACATCCCAACAGACAGTAAAAAGGAGACTCTCTGAATAGTCGTGTTTGAAAGGCATCTCAATCACTGTCTTCTGCATAAAAGCAACTCACAGCACACTGCTCTCTGCAGGTGCCGCGCTCATTAATCGGCACCAGGTCCTGAGATTTGCCTGGACGCTGAGCGTGGTGGATCAAGCTGCTGTGGCCCACGCTGGCCCACTGTCAGACAGAAGTACCGGATGGCACACAACCACATAGCCCCTGGCACTCACAGACTGTCTCCTTGATTTAACCTTTCAGCCTGAGGGAGGCTGAAGAGCGTGACAAGCAGGACAGTGGACACAGCTGACTGCAGACTCTGACCCCTCTCTTGTCACAAAGGTGAAATTTCAAGTAAAACAAAAGATGCGCACAGCCAGATTTCTTTGCATTCGCTGCATGGACGTGAACTGCTGATAAACTCTGTGTGCGCCTCTGCAGTCGTCTCTAAGCTGCAGCCCATTACAAGAGAATGTGGTTTAAGAATGAAACATTAAATGCACTCACTTTTAAAGTAACGCCTTGAGACCCAAAGCAGAACCACTATGAATACAAAACAGCACTATATCAATGGTTTGAAAAATCATTACCCGAAAACAGCTGGATATAATAACACTGCACAAAGCCTGGGCTCTACTCTCTTAAAGATGCCTTAAACTTCATAAATTTCCACATCCTAAGCCTTATTATTCAGCAACATCATGGAAAACAATGTAAATAATTAAGCTATTTGCACAAAAACCCATGAGGCCTTTGGCCTTGTGCCTTCAACCGTAGCACACCAGTGTCAAAATCTCAAGACGCAGCATGACCTCAAGTGAATTTTCAAATTTATACCACAGATTTATTATTGATACTGCTTATTAGCTTTTGAGCCAATGATGACACAACAATTGATAAATGGGAAAGTTTATTGACACTCAAGAAAAATGGTTCCATTAAACAGCAGCTGTTGCTAGGTTACAGGTGAATGAGGTACTTTAATTTAAAACTCAAAAAATATTCAATATCATTAAAACCTAATGGTATTGGCACTCAGAATGATAATAGCGCACAGAATGTTTCTCTGCCCATCCCATTCCTAGGCCAGAACTACTTGTGGTATAGGGGAGAGCAGGGCACAACCCAATTTTGTTTTTACTAAATCATTTTAAACCATTTTATTTGATCAAGATAAAAACTTTTTCTAATACAGAAGCAACACACAAATCTCTGTCACAAACGTAAAACAGAAACTTTGTTTCCAGCACCTACACTTTACGAAAAACTCCAAAAACTCCAAAGACAGTGCAGATGTTATAACTTAGTCAAAACAAATTCTGTTCAATTTCTTTCAAAACTAAATACATAAAAATATTTATAACAATTTATAAGACTGGCAAAAAGAGAGTGTGTCAGCATGTCACTAATTTATTAGTGACAAAGTAGAAGAGCAAATATTAGCACAATAAAATTTAAATATATTTTATTGGCCTGACATCTATGCAACATTTTTGATGAATCTGTGCATAAAAACTTTTTTAAAAAAGTGTTTTAAAATTATATAGAGGGATGCAAAGTTCTCTTAGGTTTAAGACTAACCCTGCTATGTGGAAGCTGTTCTTTAGCCTGGCTAGCTCTTACTACAAGTTATTCATATGCTTCAAAATAGTCCCATATTACAGCCACAGAGAGGTGATAAATATAATATAGATGCAAATTCTGTGACTGTAGCCCTATTCGAGCTGGATTAGTTTTACCAGGGGAGGTGCTGTTATTTGAGTGATAACCAATGATGTTTGTGATTTTAATCAAGTACGAATCTGCCACGTCCGTTGTTTTTAGAAGTCACACAGTTACTGGATCTCCTCTGGAAAAACTAATGCAGCATGAACTGGGCTTTATAAACAAAACTCAGTTGTCTATCAACTCATATAAAGAAAACCTTTTTGGTACAACAGCCTTCAGGATAGAGCAGAAATTTCTGTTTGACTGCTGTCAAAACTTGCACGTTGCTAACATTGCTATGGTAATACAAGAAGATGACCAAAAGCATGTAGTACTTTAACCCAAGTAGTTACATAAAATATCCACACTACATTTTACCCTGTGTTATTTTGTGCCCTGGTCACCTTTAATATTAAGTTACAAGAGAGAAGAATAAGCCTGGAATGTCAAGAGGTTAACCCACAGTGCCTCATTAGATACAGCACTACTCAAACATGCAAATTACCATAATTGTCTTCACAGCTAATTGGCAGTGGTTCAGCCTTACTCCAATTGCAGATGTTCTGAGTGGCCAGATCTCCTGCTGTTTTCTAACTGTACGCCAACACAACAGCAAGAAAGAATGCTTCAAACAGTGAACACCACAGCCTCCATCTTGTCCCACCTGGCTTTTCAAACAAGTGGTCCACATCCACTGACACCAAATGTGCATCTCTACCAAATACAGTCGCTGAACATTCAGTACTGCCCATTTCTTTCACCTCATATCTAGGGCTGGGCGATAAAACGATAACGATAAGTATCGCGATATAACTTTTCCTCGATAAGAGCGATAAGACAGGTTCGATAAATGTTCGATATAATACACCATTCTCACAGTTCCACGTTTTAGCGAAAGCCCTGGTGGCGTTTTCTACTGCAAGGAAAGCGACACTACTCTCTGCTGTGGCCAGGAGAGGGTGCACTTCCAAGTTTTTCGACTTGATTAGAGAGGGAGGGGGCCACGAGTAAAAAAGGGTCGCCAAATATACTTTAGCAACATCTGAAACGCGGAGTTATACAGTCCCTGTTTGAGCGGAGCGACCGGCGATCTGTTCTCCTGTGACCGAGTGTGAGTGACGAGGTCAGTGGTGTAACTGTACTGTCCTACAGCGAACTCACCTCTTTCCGTGCATCCTAACAGCTTTAGAGGTGTTAAATCACGTCTACAGCGCCGTGTTACAGCGCCAAACCGTCATATTTTAGTATTAGTGCATTCTCGAGCAACGAAAGTGAAAGAAAGAAGTGGGTTCATGTTCGACAGTAAACTGAGGAAGCTGTGAGGCATTGGAGAGCGGGAGAGCGCTGTCTCTCCAGGCTAGCTTGTTTTTAGCTGCTGGCTAACTTGAAGCAGCACTTCGGCACAACACGGTGAATTGATGATACAGTAGATCAAACAAGACACAAAATCACCGCTTTCAGTTTAAACATGCCTAAAAGGAGGACTCTGTGACTGGTGTGAGAGATTCACACTGCAGATAATGCTTTTACACAGCGAATGTCAGATATACTGCGGTTCACCCCTTAAACTACTACGATTGTATAGAGAAGCCCAGTCGTCGCTAGCTGGTGTCTGAATACTGTGATCTGCTCTGACATGGATGTGGTAGGAGTGACAGCAGTGACCTACCGAACCGAGTTGACGTTGTTGAGAAACTAAAGAGTTTAGCACTGTTGTTGGCCACTTGTTTAGCATTTGTAACGGGGTAGCCGAGCGCTCGTCACCAGACAGCTAAAAATGTTTTCTTTCTTAAATCATGACTATTACAAAAATTGCAGCTGTGCTTTTCAAGCTGATAAAAACAGCTCAGAAACTCTTCCATGGCAGATTAGTGAAATGTTCCACTGTTTGCCGAGTGTTTGTCATGATCGGACCATAAGTGATAGTTTAAAACCACAATTAACCACCCAGGAGCAAAATCAGCCTTCAAACGTGAAAGAAATCATGATTTGACATTTATCGCGATAGGTATCGATATCGAACGATATGAATTTTGTTTATCGTGATAACGTTTTTGGCCATATCGCCCAGCTCTACTCATATCTCATCTTCTGTAAGGTGAGAATGCCCTCTAGCTGCACAAACTACGTTTCATTTTCCATTTCCTAAGGTAAGCAGGCTAAACCTATGCAGGAGAGTGTGCAAGCACTTACACAGTAATACCAAGACTAAGCGTAAACACTCAGACACACTATGTAACACATGAGTGATTCATTGGGACAACCTACACTTCTACAGTCTCTACAGGACCCCATAAGAGTTCTCCAAGTGCTGTCAAGAATTCAAGCCAGATGGTCTTAAAAAGGTCTCAAAGAGCATCTACTCTGTGTGACTCAAGGACGGCACGATGCAAGCAGCACTTCGCACTATCAAGCAGGACTTCATTTATCTTAGATATACACCTCCTTAAACAGTACGTTCAGGTCTAAACAGAGGTGAGTAGACAAAAAGTATATACTAGATGTCATGCATACGGACATTACTGGTATTTGAATAACTATAGTGAAGTCAGCAAGCACTGAGTCAGTGTAACTTACAAGAAAAAGGTGAGCATTACTACAGTATTTATCACTATCATGTCACATTATGTCACAATATACGTATGTGAATATTGTCTACTTAAAGAACACAGAACAACTGCATGTTTCATTATGGAGAGAGCATAATTAATCCAGATTAACTGGATTTCGCGCAGTGCAGTATGTAAAATGTTCAATTAAATCATTGTATTTATAGTTTTTGATAGAGAATTATAAATATGACAAGTTCCTTGTTTTAACTTATCAAACTTACGTAAGAAAAACCAAATATTGTGACACTTATAATGAAGTGAATGTCTTGGAGTTTCGTGATATTATATTTTTGCCATATCCTCCACCCATACCTAGAGCCTAGCACAAAAAACAGCTCAGCTTTACAGCCTGAGGAAACACAGAAACCACTTACAAATGTATTTTGAACAGCAGACATATGCCGACTGGCCGCTTCATTAAGTACACTTCCTTGGTTCTACAATCACTGTCCATTTTATCAGCTCCGCTTTCCATAGAGGTGCATTTTGTAGTTCTACAATTACAGACTGTAGTCCATCTGTTTCTCTGCATACTTTGTTAGCCCCCTTTCACCCTGTCCTTCACCACAGAGCAGGTATTATTTGGGTGGTGAATCATTCTCAGCACTGCAGTGACACTGGCTATGTTTACATGCAAAGATTTTTGCCAATCCGATTGAATACAATCCGATTACAGATTCAGACTGAGGTGTTTATATGCACACTCTATTCAACGATTTGATGGAAAATCTTCGTTTACATGCTCACTACAAGTAATCCGATGCAAAATGACGCGCATGCGTGGAGTAGCGTTTAGAGTAAACGTTACCATGACAGCGAACATCACGTGAGGTCCAGTCCACGTGATATGAGTTTCCAGTTGGCGCGCTTGTGTTTTAATTGCTTTAAATTCTGCTCCGCCATGCTGAACGGTATAAACTTTCGCCATGACGCGACGCACATGCGCAGAACATACTTACACGTTCCGATTGGAATGTAATCGGATTCAGGCGTTTACATGGCTATTATTCTTCTATTTAACGGATTATTTAGAAGTTTACCCACTTCGTTCAATCGGATAGAAATTGTATTCCGAATGGCCTCAATCGGACTAGTCTATTCCGATTGAGGTGTTTACATGGTCGTGTTCTATTCCGATTGAGCTATTAGTCGGATTATTAACGGATTATCAGGCTGCATGTAAACGTGGCTACTGACATGGTGGTGTGTTAGTTCATGCTGTGCTGGTACAAGTGGATCAGACACATCAGTACTGCTGGAGTTTTTAAACACCTCAGTGTCGCTGCTGGACTGAAAATAGTCAACGTCAAATATCCAGCCAACAGCGTCTTGTAGCAGCATCCTGTGACCACTAATGGAGGATAACCAACACAAACTTTGCAGCAACAGATGAACTTCTGTGTCTGACATCTACAAAGAAGACCAGACAGGCATGTCTAATAGAGTAGACAGTGAGTGGACACAGTGTTTAAAAACTCCAGTAGCACTGCTGTGTCTGATCCACTCGTACCAGCACAATCACACCATCACCTGCACTGTCACTGCAGCACTGAGAATGATCCACCACCCAAAAAAATACCTTTTCTGTGGTGATCCTGTGGGACTTAACTACTGAAGAACAGGGGGTTAACAAAGCATGCAGAGAAATAGACAGACTACAGCTTGTAACTGTAGAACTACAAAGTGCACCTGTATGGTAACGGAGCTGATAAAATGGACAATGTAGAAACAAAAAGGTGTATTTAACGAAGTGGCTGGTTGATGTAAGTGCAGTTGAAGAAATGCTTCCCTTATCAAATGCCTCAGATAAATGGAGCAAGTCACGCTCCAAGTTACACATGAACCAAATGCACGAAGGCCATGATAAAGCACAAAGTCACAAGATTAACTTGAGCCTTAAATTGTTCAGTCAAGAACAGTGGTCTTTTAACAGTCCTCAAGCCCCCCAGACTGTCCACATTTTTCTCCAACCTAACTCATAACGCATAAGGAAAACATGTGGACTGTCTAGGGGGTCATGACCACTTTTCTAGTGCTGCAATGTTGTATATGGCCGTTTTGTGCTGCTAGAAGAAACAACAATTGGCAAGCAGTAGCTGAGTTCATTCCATTTACAGCATGTTCCTCTTTTCTCGATGAACAGTCATGCTGCATTAAGTTGATAAAGTAAAAAGCTGCAGTTAAGAGCCACTGTGACTAGACAGAATCACACTCTCTTAGCATAGTGCCCTGCAGAGTGCAATACAAACTTATCCAACACCTGGAATAGGTTACAGGAACACCACAAGTTGGGGACTGCTGCTTTAGCATGGAAGCCATTCTGAGCCCTTCATAAGAAATCAATATCACCTTGAATACTCTTGCAGAAAGGGTGAAGATCTATTTAACAATTAGTTCGCTTTTGTGGACTGCAGTAACAACAGCAGTGCACATCTTCCACAACATAATATAAATAGTTTTGCATAGTTCAATATGCAAAGCATGTATAACCACATCTGGGTGAAATCAGAAACTCTTAGAGGGTCCAAATGTGTTAATGATACCAGCAAATGGAACCAAACAGGCCAGTCTTTCCCAATTCCGGCCCTAAAGCACCCCTCTGTAGCCCATTTCTGTGTTTTTACTGCTCCCAACACAACTGAAATTATTAGCTAACTCACAAGCACTTCATCAGTTAAACTAAAACTCCCAAAAGCAATGATGCACAAAAAAATGTTATGATCAAAAGTAAAACTGTGTACTGGACTGAAATTAGACTACAGCACAAAAGCCTTACCACCAATAAATAATAAATCATTTACTATGGATAGTATTTTGGTACAATTCTACTTACACTGAGTATCAGCACATCTAAGCAGTATACACTTTATACAGGGTCACCACAATGAGGAAACTTGGGTGAATCCGAGATGACTCCAAACTAACTTAACGTTTAGCTACAACCATCAGCTCAGCTCAGAGACTGTGCTGGTACAAATATCGCCTCTTTCATGATACTAGCAAATCACACTAAAGAGGAATTCCATCGATGTTTCAAACTTTCTGCATAGTTAATTAAGATGTAGACAAAGTCATTCAGAGTGGGTTTTTGCGAAATGCTCCACTGTGACAGTTACAGAGTAAATGTCTCTGTAACTGTTCACTGGGGTGGTGACGGGAATCAGGCGTGTGAAGAGTTTAAAGTCTCTGAAATATCCCTTACAGAAATAGTTATGCCTGATGCATGAGAAACTGTTTTGCAGTAATTTTGATATGTTGGTCTAAAACATTTTTTAATATATTCACAGCAGAGAGGCATAAGTGCAGCATGCTGTGAGGTAAAACACTCCCAAAAGAAAACATTTCTTTCAAGTTTACTCTGTTATACCATTATTAACCATACATATAAAAACTCAGAAGACATGTGTAGGTTCACTATTTATTTTGGATAGTAAATAAAAGGGCTAGTTTTGTACTGTAGACTTGTGACCCCTGGTTCTCATCACCACCACTGTAAAGAAATCTAATTGGGTAAGTTTCTCTACAAAGAGCTGCTTCACATAAAACCACACTTAATGACTTTGTTTACATTTCAATGACTATGTTATGAATTATGCAGACATCTGTGGAATTCCCCTTTAAGGATTCTTACTTATTTAGTTACTTGTTTAGCTTTCTCCAGTCACTCAGACAGCTAAAAAAGGCAAATGTGCAAATATGACCATCTTCTGACAGATTCCATATGATACATTCATACACGACTCACCTTGCTGGGGATTCTGAAGTTCTCCACAGGGCTCATATCTGCCATACTCTCCTGAGGGCTTTTCAAGCCCTGTCAGAAAAAAAAAATATTATAAGGTGGTATCTAAGACAATGAAACCCAACGCAGCTTTGCGACACAACAATGACAATGACAGTGTCAGTAACAATGACAATATCACTAACACAAGAGCACAGATGACATGAGGAACCTACAACGCCTGCCTCTACAGAGACACAGACCTGCCAAAATGCAGGGTGCTTGACCGGAGACTATGGCTGCGTCTCAAACCACTTACTACGACACTATACTACATTAATAAATTCACTGTTTATGGCGTTGTACTATTGTTGACATACTAAGCAGTATGTGGTTTGTGAGGCTCTGCACGAATTCCTGCTAACATTGTGCACTCCAGTATTATTATTAAGACACTGCTGGTTAAAGGCAACGCTAGCTTCTGAATGAGGATGCCTGTGTCAGTCAGGCGACCTCATCGTCTCGCTTACTAATGTTGCTAGCTATAACCATTTATTTCAGCTGCTGACAAACATTAAAGAGTCTCGTTCATAGCTACAAACATGAATTCGTACTGTGTCACCTCAGTCACCCCTGTTGTTGCTCAGGTTTGTAGCTTCGTCGGCGGCTCGCTACCGTTAGCCTCATATGTTTACCACCTTGCTAACCGCACTTCCGGACTTCTCCCTCCTTTAACATCCAAAGAGGAACATACAGGGCTATGGACCACTATCACTCACCTGTCGGGACATTAGAGACTTGATTTTCTGCATCTTGAAGCACAAGAAAAGTATAATTCCTGCAAGCCACAGCTGTTAGGACACTAATGTATTTCAAACAGCGAATCAGTTACTGCTATGCGAGACAGCTGCCATATTTCTTTTTGCTCACGTGACCGGCACGGTCAGTGGTTCTGGGAGATGTAGTTTAAGTAGACCTGCTCGAACTGGTGTGACTACAGAAAAACTGCTCTCGGCCAAAATCCTACTGTTTTACTTGAATATCTTGGTAAAATGTGCACATATCTTAAAGAGTAAGTCCTGTACAGTGGCTTTTATGTTTTATGTTTCTGTTGCCTGTTTTATCCTCTTAATAGACTTATGAAAGGGGCGCAGATGAAAAGTACAATTTTCACATTAAAACGTATTTGTAAAATTTGAAAATTAGACTACTGGATTTCTAATAGGAACCTCCCAAAAATAGGGGGTGAAAAAGTAAAGAAACCATTGAGAGTATTAAAGATGTATATTATATGACACTGTGTGTGTATATTAAAGCATGTCCAATAAATGCTTTTGACATGTTAGTTTCAGATATTTGTTGTTCAGCATTTATTCACATTGTTATTCTGCTAAGGACTCTTATTGTGAAGTGCGGGGCTAGTTCCAGCCAGGGGGGTGTGAGCAGAAAGAGCTGAGAAAGGAGCAGTGAGCTGAGTAACCAATAGCCATAGGTTTCCACCTCATCGTGACTCAGCTGAGGCGCCACAATGTAACTGCAGCACCATTTAACATGGAACAGGAAATTTAGATAGCTAGCTACTGAGACATCAGCGCGCTACTAGCGATATTTTTTATGCTTGTTATAAAGAAAAGGTCCATAATTCATCGAAACAACATTAAGAATAAAATGGTTATTGTAATGTTTTAACGGAGAAAATACTTACATTTGTGGGTTTCTTTGGTCGCCTGCGCAGCCATCTTGCCGGTTTGTCTTTTTTTCTCATAATACTCTGTTGGGAGTGTGTCTCTGAAAAAACCTCTGTTTGGAGGGCCATGTAGCCCTAACACTTTGCCCTACCCCTCTATCTCAAAAAAATCGGGACACCTTACCCCTAGGCGTGAATGCACAAAACAGAGGGGTAAGGGTTAAATGGTAGGGGCAAGGAGTGAAAGGGGTGCGGCCTATGTCCCTATTATGGAGGGTGCACGTCATCCATGAACCTCCTTGCATGGTCCTTCGCACAGCTACGCCCCCAGAGTTCAGGCAGGATGTACCAGTAGCAGAACACTACAATTCCTCAGCTTTTCTGACTTACACATCAGTAGCTGAGATGTGCTGTATAATCTGAACTGCGTGTCTGGTTTGTGCTCTCAGATTTGTTCTGATTTTTTGACTCAACACAAAACACTCAGGGTATCATTTGTTTGTAGTGAATTCTGCTGATGGATGGAGAGTCAAGGACAAAAGTGCTATTTTTGCTTTGAAAAAATAATGAGTTGTTGCTCTAGACGACCAACAGATGGCAGCAGTTTTCAAATGGAGAAAGTACTTTGTAAAATGCTGAGCCTGACTACAGGTTTGTGTGTCTTCTCTTAAAGGTCTATTAGAAGGATTCATTTGTCATCAAAGAAATAGCAGATAATCAAAGCTAAAAGTTAAGAAATAATATTTAAAGAAAAGCCGCGCCCATTTCTAAGCATGATGCTATGAAACTGCATGTTATGACATTTTCACGTGTGGTCTTAAGTACAACTGTGGCATTATGTTTTGTGTTTTGTGTGATTACATGTGATATTATGTACAATTCTATTCAGTGTTACACCATGAAATTACACAGGTATAATGATGTGAGTAAAATCACTAATGAATAATAAGAATGTGCAACACATCTGGAAAAACAACATCAAGTGTCTAAAAACACATACAGATTGTTGCCACTGGGGCAAAAGCTCATACCTCCAAAATAGTAACTTTACAGGAGAAAGAAAATAATCTTCTTCACTTTGAATAGAGGTTAATGGAACAATATTTTTTTCAAGTAATTTTGGGCCATATCTATCAGTCTGTTTGTCATGAACCTTTTAAAATTTGTAAAAAAAATACAAATAAATAAAAAATGGAGATAGAAGGTTTTGGCCCGACAGCAACAATATGCTTATTCAGAATCATATTTATCTAAAAATCACATAACATGGTGTAACTGCAGTAACTTCAAAAACTTTTCTAAAGCAGCTTCATAATAAGTATTTACCATCACTCCAATACTCACAAACATTTACATACAAATTCAACACACAAAAAGTTTTGCTAGCCACCTCTTGTCAGCAGTGACAAATGCTGACAATAGCATTTTGCTTCTTGTGCTTCTTACATGTTAAAACTTTTGAAAGAAAGCTTCAGCACCACTATACATAAACCTATGGTGGTGGTAGTGGTGGTGACAACAAACCTTCAAAGGTATTACAGAGTAAGAGGCAAAAGTTCTTACTCTGCAGCTTCTGGATTTTCAGGATTTTAACATGACGGAATGACATCAGTGTGATGATGATAATTAGTAAATAAATAAATGAATAAATACCCCCCCCCAGCCACCACCACCACAACTCATCTTTGCTCCAGGAAGTATGTATACCAAACACACTTGTGGAAGCAGTGACGTGCTGTCGGACTTGTTTGGAAGTGACTCTTTCTAAAGAAAATTCAGTGGACTGCATGGTGTGGATGCTAGAAGGAGCTTAGTTCCTGGTTAAATAAGTCAGTGACATGAGCGCTGATTTCCCTGTCAAATGAGGGAGCAGTAAGGCCTCCAGACAGTGGAGCTGTTGGTGTAATTCCTCTGCTCCTCCTGCAAAACACACACCAAACAGATGGTCTCCCACCATAAAACTTGCTCATATAAAGCCATTATCCAGTCAGTTCCAGTCTTTATGACTCAGGTCCACCAAACAACTACCTATACTGATGTGCCTCTGGGCCCTGATCAGCGAGCTGTATCCAGTCACAATAAATGAAAGGATTTGTCAGTTGATCACTTGCCGCAGGAACACAAGCAACCAGAATTGTTATTCAAATGAAGAATTATGCAGTTTTTCAGTTAAAATGCACAGTTATTCTGCAGCCTAACAAAGCCTCAAGGCCAACAGTCTCTATAGCCCTCATCTTTAAATAAAGGATCTTCTACTGTAACACTGTTAGAAAAATAGGTTCAATTTTCATTTATCAAGATACAAACAATGTAAATGTTCCCTCAAATGTACAACAGTGATTTTAAGATCCAACTGAGTACCTTAAATAAGTTTTCCCAGGTGAAAAGTATATATTTTTACCTTTTCATAACCTAATGTTTTAAAACAAAACAATAAAATAAAAGCCTGGAGACAAGACAGGGTGTGTGGAGTCAACACAACTTACAAAATATCATTTTAATGGATTATGGTACAATTATGTTTCTTAACTAAAGGTACTGAGGGGTACCCTTGAGGGTACCACTCCAGTGACAAGAGAGGTACTGCCCTAGTAAGTTCGTACCTTTCTTCTGAGAGTGTAGCTTCTATATACAAGAGTAATTACACCTTAAAGCTGTGTTTATTTAATTAATTAAAACCAAAAATATATTGCTTTGTAATAATAAGACAACAGTCTTATTGAAATTTAATGCTTCTTTTCAAACTTTCAAAACAGCATAATTAATGTGGTCAGCTCAGCCTCTGCAGCACCCCGTCTGGCTCAACTCTGCTGTAGATGCACATGACATCAACTAGAGCACAAAGCTGTGTCATAAGATGAAAATCTGAAAATATGAAATATGAGAAGCAAACTGTGGGAGCACAGCCGTGTGTATTAATGTATTCATTCTTTTACCGAATGTTAGGTAAGATGTACAAATGATCTGGAAAAACAAGGCAATCCCTGCTAGAAAAAAGCAGCATAGAACAGCATGGCTGACCACCAGCATAACCAGCGTATGTTTTGCTTCGGATGCTCGTATGCTGGTCAACCAGCTCAGACCAGCATGGATTTAAGGTGATTAGGGCAGTTTCTTTTCAGCAAGTATGTAATATGTTTCTTGCCATTTTTATATCAGAAATTACCACCACTGCCATAATGCTAAATTCTATTAGCCTGTCTATGGGGTTTCAGTGTTATATTAGCACCAAACTAACGATGGTGAAAGATCACTTTCCCACATTAAGTTTAATATTAACCTACATAGACAAAGGATGACTTCAGCTATCTAATCCTTCACCACTGCTGCAATAAAGCTAATTTCTGCTAGCCTGTCTATGGGGTTTCAGGGTTATATTAGCACCAAGCTGACAATAGTGAACACTCACTTTCCCACGCTAAGTTTAATGGTACCCTACACTGTATCATGTGATACAAGATAAGTCTGGATGTCAGTGTGCTCAAATAATCAAGCCCATTCTGTCCATCTTTCCGTGTTCCTCCTGTTAAGTTTCTCTCTCAGTTTGTGTTTGTGTGCTAGGGCTACAGAAAGATAAGGTAGTTTGCAAAGACATTTCATCAGCATTATTGTAATTGTGTTAACAAGTTACGTTTAGATCACAGTGAAGTTAAGGTGACCAACATGGCACAGTATTACTTTTCTGTTTAAGCTTTGGCGTTGTAGTGCCCATCCTCTTTCCCTATCAAACAGTCCAAAATATTATTTCCATTTTTGAGCAAGTTGAACTATGAGTATGAAACTAAGGCGTGTCAATACTCTTTAATGTCTGACATTATCTGAGTTTTCACAGTGACTGATCTGAAGAACTTCAAACTCATTCAAATCATATGAGAACAAAGTGAGTTTTCATCATTGAATTTATCATAACAAATTCTTAAGTTAACTATTTGGGAGTAAACTATAGAGACTCCAACTTTGAGTTCTGTCCTATTGCATTTTCTTTAACATACTGCATTTAGCTTTGGGTTATGACTGGGTTCAACTTGAATAGAGGCAATTTTACACACACATGCAATAAAAGTGCTGCGATACACAGACAACAACTAAACACACTCATACACGGACATCGTGACTCAAGTGAACAGTGAGACCAGCTGGAGTCCAGTGCTGAGTTCTAAACCTTCTGTTGCTTCCCCTTGTCCAGACTGCTGACACAACACTTTCACCCAAATCTAATCAAGGGGCAAGCAATCTAATCCAAGAAAATCAATGTACAACTGCTTAATCTTTATTAAGTGCAACTTAATCTTTATTTTCAAAACAGAGCGCGCTTTATAAACTGTAAGTAGTTGCAAGGTAGTTTTATGATAGAAACCCATTCGTGCTTCAACAACTGCTTCAATGCACTATAAAGAACAACAGTCTTGTTTCTATGACATAGAATACCACAGGATACAATGTCATTGCAGTGTGCAAAAATATAGTATTAGAATACAAAATTGCATACTATTTACATTCATATTTCAGGCGAAGCAAAGCAATAAGGGCTAGGCTGCATTTAAGTGTATAACTGTATGAATACATAAATACTCTTGGGTATCAGTGTAGCTGGTAACATACAGTACTGTGCAAAAATCAGAGACCACACTTTGTTTATTTAATATCGAGTCAAAACAGCCCTTAGGTACAAGACAATCATTTTTCAGGAGATATTTCTGGGGAAATGTGATATAAGATCTCCTTGCATAAGAAAAAAGAAAGTCAAGAGGAAAATAGGTTGAAAAAAAAACTGGGGTTCAAAAACTGACTAAAAGAGAAAATGGGACTCGTAAAACTGTGCAAGACCTGGTAGACCACCAAAACTGACCCCAACAGATAAACAGTACTTTAGATTTCAACACTGAGAGAGAGGAGAAAGGCCCAACTTTGCTATTTAGCCCTTACCCCTCTGTTTTGGTGGTCTTCATGCCTTGAGACAGAGAGGTAGGGTGAAGTGTTAAGGCAACATGGCCCTCCAAATGGAGGTTTTTTAGGGGCACACTCCAAACAGAGTGTTATGAGGAGTATTTTCTCTGTTAAAAGAATACAATAACCATTGTATTATATTAGTTTAATGTCGTATGTGGTATGGTCCTTTTCTTCATAACAAGCATAAAAATCACCAGTAGTATGGTTATGTCTCGGTAGCTAGCTAGCTAACTTTCCCGTTCTACCTTAAATGATGCAGCAGTTACATTCTGGCACATAGATATACACATATATCTATGTTCTGGCACCTCAGGCATCAAAACTGTTGTACCCTTTAAGGTGGAATGGGAAAATTTGAATAAGAAGCTGGCAAACAGCTGATTTCAGCTTCATATATCAGAAGAATTAAGGGTGGGCGATAACAAACAATTGGCGCGTCCCCCTCCTTGAAGGCATATGATGCCCTAAATTCAGCTAAAGCCCAGCAGTGGAGGGCCATCCCATTTTGTAGGTTAAAAACAAGGGGTAGGGTTAAGAATAAGAAATGGGATTGGGCAAAAATCAAGCTCCACCTTTGCTCCATATCTGAAAAAAATCCACAGGTGTTTCTGTCAATCCTTCCACTGTGAGGAGACAACTCAGCACTGTGAGTCTGAAAGGATGTATAGCTGTCCAAAAATAAACAAAATATAATACAGAAATAGGAGATAGACAAAAAACAAGAAAAATTGCACTAGAACACTGCAACTCTGCAACTGAGATGTGGAGCAAAGTTTTATGGATGAATGATTTTCATTTAAGTAACTCAGATTGCATGAGAAGCAGAAAATGCAACCGACATGTAAGACTGAGATGTTGGAGGTGAGGAAAAGTATCTGTGCAGATTTCTGCGAAAAACTAAAAAAAAAACAAAAACAAAGAGAATGTCCTGAAAATAATGGCGGCTATAATAAAGGAAAAGAGTCAACACACTAAATACTAAAATGTAATATTATATTTGAGGATTTGGTGTAATTTTCTGTGCAAGTTTTCTGTTTTTGCTGCTTTTCCTGATGCTGAAAAATCTAATAAATTAAGGGTGGTCTCTGATTTTTGCAGAGTCTTGCATATTTAAATATTGAAATCACATGATCAATCTTTTTTCACACAGTCATTACTAATACCACTGAAGCTGAATGTCAGTGCTGCTGCAAGTATGTAAAGCCTTTGACAAGAGAAGAACTACAATATAATGAACATACTCTATATACAGAACTGTGAGGACCCTTGTGAAATAAATAAATACCAGTTTTCTGTATCAGCTAGATGTAAAATGATTGGGATTTTGTCAAAGTTAAGGGTCTTCATCAAATGCTTATGAGCATAATCAAATTCAAGTGACTTTAGGAAGAAATAAAGAGGTGATGGCATTAACCAGCATGCCCACAGGACAAACGGCCTTCATAACTTTTCTGTAGGAACACTACTGAGTCCAGCCCGTGTGTGTTAAACCTTCTCACTTCAGTAGACTGAGCGTGGGAGTTTCAGGAACATGTCTGATGACATCATAGATGGTGGTATGCAAATCTTTGACAGAGTCGAGCCGCGCCAGAGATCTGCACGACGCCTGGGGAATGAAAAGAGAACACATCACAGCTAATCCTGTGAAAAACAACTAGTTACGAACACACTAGAGGCTTTATTTGGGCCAGCTGACTCACATGGTTAGACTCCATTTTCCCAGGTATGGAGACAAACTCGTAGATGCCGAAGTCTTCAGTAGCGTCCTCATGACCTATCAGAACAGGACAAGGGTTATCTGATGGCCTAAATGTATGCAGCAGCAATAACTATGCAGCTGAAGAGTAGAGCACTTATACAATAAACTGTTGTATAAAAATTAATTTGACAAAAACGTAATACACAAGAAAAGACTGTGTTTTTAGACATCAAATGCTTTCTTTCAAAACAAAAAAAGGCCAATTAAAAGAGTCATAAAGTACAAGTTATTCATTTTCTGTGTCAAAAAAAGCCATTACTGAGAAAAGTAAACAAACGAAGAAGAGTAAAACACCAAAAATGGACATCTGAGATGTGGAGGACTGATGGGTCTAAATTTGAGATCTTCGGAAGTAACAGAAAACAGTATGGACTGACCACCCAACTGTCCAGACCTCAATGTGTTTGGGATTACATGGATTGTGAGAAGCAATGGATTGTGAGAATGTAACCAAGTTCTACGGCTGAACTTTGGAGATTTGGGAGATTAGGGTTCTTTGAAAAACTGAAAGCAAGTGTCTCAAAAAGAATGGAAGCTGTAATAAAGGCAAAGGATGTTTTTTTTTTTTTTCCCTGACTCTGAAAAATGAATAAAATGACTTACTGTACTTAAAGGGCCCATATCTTGATTTTAAGTTGATATAGTTTGCAGACACTGTTAACCCCTTATGATGACCTGGGCCGGTCCAGAGGGCCCAAAGTTTTATTACACCCTTATATAAACTAAAAAAAAAGCTCAACCAGTTTGCACTGGAGTCTCCTTAGTTACTGAATAATAAGCCTTAGTATGTAATAAGCCTGGGATTTTGGTGACACTTCATTTTGAGTGGTCTTTTATAAATTAAAAAAAAACGCTCAAATGACTCCCAGTAACATATCAAAAACATACGAGAGTTAGGATTAGGTTTTGGGTCGAAGTTAAGGTTAGGGGGTTAGGATTAAGGCCAGGGTGAGGGTTAGGTTGTGGGTAAGCTTGGGTAAGGTTAGGGTTTTGCATAATGCAGGTAACATATTAACAATACATCTATTTAATGTAAGTAATGTATCAACAGAACATCTACAAGATATTTACTTCAATGTATTCCGACGCTTCACTACTGCTACTTTAATGATATGCTGTTGATGTGTTACTGATAATCTGTGAAGAGGACTCCTAATAAAGTGTTACTATGATTTTGAAGGGTTTAAGTATCAAAACATACTGGTCACTCCACAGCTTTGCCTACACTAAACTAAACTTTAAATATAATATTTAATTCATAGTTTTTGGAAAGTCATGAAAAACAATCCATTTACATATATCTACCTGTACAATTGTAACAAAAACAGCCTGTTAGAAAATTTTAAAATCTTGTAAAAATACATTATGACTGTATTGATCTACAGGTTAATTTATGGGAAAAAATAATATAATTTCTGTGAGGTGTTATATAAATAAAGACATTATAATTAATATTATCATTATTATCATTATCATTATTATTATTATTATTACTAACAATATTTTTATAGGTATTGTTTTTGAAATTACTATTATTAACCTATTTACCACTTGTCTACTTGTCTTTTCTTTTCAGTACATGCTTTCCAAACAGCCTGCACTGCCACCAAACAGTCAGTAACCCTGTGCTACAGTTGTACTCCATAAACCGACTACAGACAAGGGACTAAACAGATGTCTGTAGGTTTCAGCAAACAAGAAAATACATTTGTGCAATAGGTGACTGAAACCAGCCAGGTATAATTATGGTAATTGTTTTGAGCTGATAGGAGGGCTGCAGTGTGTTTGACTAGAGGCTATGTACACAGCACTGCTTGACAACACACAGCAGTCACAGAGTATAAACCATGCAAGACACTCACCTGAGCGATGCAGTCCTTTTTGTTCTGGCATAGGCCTGGAGGGGAGGGGCCAAATCAGATGTTATTTAACCACAGACATAAGGTAAATATTTATCTCAGGAAATATTTATCCAAACCTTATTCTTCTTACCTGCTATAAATTTTCATCAACACTGCAGAAACAAAAAAAATATATCTGATTAAATATGATCAGGTACCAATACAGGATACGATTATTGAAAGTGTAACTGATACTGTTTGTCCTCAGCAGTTTCGATTATGTTTTCTGAACAATTAGTGATAAGTGTGAGAACTTCCTTTTCCCAGAAACTCCAGCTGATTTGGATAAAACCTGTGTCTCTGAACCTGCTTGTAACTATAGGCAAATTAAGGAATACATTTGATTATACATGAATGCTAGAATGATGTCAATGTTCCTCAGTCCAGCTGGGTGAGAATTTACTTAAAAGTGCATAAACACTTAGAGCCACAATATTTGTGGGTACATGTAAAATACATGAGGGGTTCACATTCACCTCTTTTAGGATGGCATGTCTTCCTGAAGAACACAAACAGCATGCACAGGATAATGAGGAGTGAGGAGATGGTGATGGCAGCTAAAGGAGACACTGCACTCTCTCCCTGCAGCTTTTCACTACCTGCAAACAGATCGCAATGTGGAGATATTAAGAATGTTACTATGAATGCTAGTTAATTAGAGTGTCAAATAAAGGTGGTTATTGTTTTTAGACTTCATTTTTTTTCAATTGATTATAATCTATTATAATAATATTCAATGAAGTATGAGCTCATTTTTGGCCAAAAAAGCTTTCAGGCTATTTAATCAATCACAAAAATAAAAAAAAAGGATGTTTGTGTATTGGTTTACTGTCTTCATTCTACTACAGTGTAAATAATTTCTCTAGTAACCTTTGCACATTCAGAATATTGTTTTAAAAAAATCTAATTATGCACTGAATCATTTCATACACTCTTAAAAATAGAGTGAGGTGCCATTTGCAAATGTTTGGGTGCCCTGGTTATATTACGTGTTGTTGATTTACTATGTGAAAATAAGTACACAGCCTCTACAGAGAACACACTCCTGTACATTTTCTGCACTGTTTATTTTCTAAATTTAACATATTGGAAAAAAATTTAATATAAATTTTGCCAAAAAATTACACTTCATTTGGATGGTCCACTGGAGATGCTTTGCAGATGCTCAGTCTATCTTCAGTGAACATTCATTTAAATATCCATTAAATGCAACTGAACTTGAAGTTGTGTGCGAAAGATTCTGTTAAATCTAACACTAACCCTAAACCTTACCCTAACCCAAACCTCAAACCAAAACCTCCACCAACTCCTAGACCTAACCCTAACCTTAACGTTGTTGACAATCAACTGAGTATCACCAGAAAGTTTGTTAATAACAAATGTATCTGTGAATCATCTATAGGGGACTGTTCAAGTAAAGTGTGATCCAAAATGTAAAAAACACCAAATTTCAGCGAGTGCTCTGTATGAGATGTGTTCACTTACAAAATCAATTCAACATGTCGTTTGACCAGGGGTGTTCAAACCTTTGCATATGACTGTATGTCATACAGGGATGGGTTAGTGATGCAGCCAGTGCCCAGAGGACTCTGACTGCCAGGGGTTTTAAGAGGGCTTGGGCCTGATGTGGCTCAAAGGTTGCAGATGTAAAAATTTGCTGGCCCATAAAAATGCAATAAAATGAAATAAATGCCCTCAGCCAATACCCTGCCACCTCCTGCAAACACACAGTAAACATCACAGAGACAGGCACAAATGTACATACAAATTTTGTGTTAATCCTATTTTGTGTTATGAACATTTATAATAGTAAACAGCCCTCCAACACCAAGAATGCACATTAATTAACTATTGCCCGTAAACTGACAGTTAATAACTTTGTTTATATTACATTTTTTCCAGCACTTTTTGTGTTATTGTATTTACATATTGTATGGGTTGGGGGGGTCCAAAGACACTTGTGCCCAAGGGTCTCTTGAGACCACAATCCATCCCTGATGCCTTAGAACTACTTTAGGTTCTCTCAAGGACCATTTTAGTTGATGGTTCTGAGCTCAACTGAAATCAATCAGCTGAAAAGCGGCATCGCTCAGAACCAGAACCAGCTCAGTTTTTGGTTCCTTTGTTTTTAAGAATCATTACTGAATTGAACTGTTGTGAAGAGTTATATCCATTGATCTTTACGCAGCTAGTAGTGAGTAAAGAGATCAAACGTTTTTCGTGTCTTTGTGGTTGAGGAAACACTGGAGGTTATATCTGTTTCTATGTCATGTGGCATTAAGTCAACAATGTGTGATGTGCAAGCGAAACATCATTGTACCTTTAATGCATTATGCCAAAGTTAGAGAACTAAACCAATACAAGCTTCTTTTCTTAACTGAGCTTACATCAACTGCCCAGTGATGCCCAAGCACCATGAGGTTTGGAGTCAAGACTAACATTTAACTGGAATTTTGTCCTCTTTTGAAGAGCAGCAGGCACCGAGACCAGCTGCCAGCCCTTATTTACTTTCCAGTCGTGCAGCACGTCTTTCACATAAGCTGCAGTGATATCTGCTTAGCAACTGAAAAACAGCTAGGGCACAGCCGTTATTGTAAAGCACACAGCATGCTTATCAGATGCACTTCACAAAACGATGAAAATCGGCTTAGTCATGCAACGTCAGAGCTGGGCAAGGATCTCTCTTTGTGCTAACTCAAAAGGTCTTGTCCCTAAGCATTATTTGACCCATAATCCCATTTATACCTTTGCCAAGATTGGCCACCACCAGTGTGAAGTGAGTTTCATCCTGCTTCTTCGTCACGTTGTTGAAGGCCCGGCACAAGAACTTCGTGGGTTGAGCTAACTTGTGTGATGGAACCTCAAAGCGAGGGCCAGTCATGAGGACTTCTGTGCTGTTGTCAGTCCTGGAGATCCACACACAGGTGTTGGGGGGGTTTGAGTCAGCTAAGCAGTCAAAAAAGATCAGCTCTCCTTGATTTACAGTGAACACTTCTCCAATTCTCAACCCCTGATCCGAGTTCACTTCCAGATTGTAAGGGCCATCTGAGGAGAAACAGACACAATCATAGCATTATGTTTCACACACATTACATTTGTCATGTTGTCATTGTCAAATATATATATCTCACTGCTATCGGAACAAAACCTCCAAAAATCTCCACAATTTTACAGGAGAAGCAAAAAATAGACTTTAGTTTTAATGGAAGTCAATGGAACCATATTTTTTTCCAAGTCATTCTGGGCCATTTCTTTTGGTCCATTCATTATCAAATTTGCAAACAATGTAATGGGCAATCAAACATGACAGCTGTCCTTTACATTGTACAAGAACTTTTTGATGAATGGACTAATAGAAATGCTCCAAAATCACTTGTAACACAACTTCTTTATGTTTCTTTACATTTCTTCTGTAAAGCTGCCATTTTTCAGATGTTTGTTTTTTTGTTTTTTGTTGATGTTTTTTTTTTTTGACAGTAACATTATTAAACCACCATATCTCCAATCTCAAATGCCACTGAAAGTTAATCTTTCAGACAATGCTGTCTTCTGCACTTTGCTATGTTTGCTGTCTTTCAGTGGTGTAATTGGATGTATATGCCCGTATATGCTGTACACCTAATTAGAGAAAAATAGACAAAGTGGGATTAAAAACTCCTGTGAATGTTTATCCTGAAAAATATTAGCATGAAGTGCTAGTCTAGTACACAAGTACCATTAGAATATCATTTAACTAACATGGAAAGCATTACACAAGCAAGGTACTATTTTTGGTATGACCTCTGTTGAGGTTCCATGCGAGCTGAAACTAACACATATGCTAATGCTAGCTACTAGGTTAGCATACTCTTTTGCATCGCAACCAGACTCACCTCGTTGTCTGAACTCTGATGCAGAATTTTTCAGACTCTCAGCTGTCTTTTGTCTTGCTGCATTCAGCCTCTATCTAATCTCTATATATCATCTGTATATTAGTTTACATTTTGTGCCAAGTGTATTTTTTAACAACACTTTTTATGCTATTCCTATTTTAACACTTTTTAGGTCTGATCATATGAACAGTGATTTTGACTCACATGGTTTCTTTTAATTTCAGTTTTTTCAATTGCATAGATGCACTTGCCGAAACACTAAACTCATCCTCAATATAGTGCCTCAGAGTGCCACAGCAGTAATGCAGTTTTTCACAGCACTATATAATTTCTCATTGTGTTCACACAGAATGCAAATGCACATTTTGCAAAAGATTAAACATGGTTATAATCGCATAGACGCAATCCTCATTTGATGCTGAAAATCTGATTGTAGTCTTGTCTGTTGTCTGTGTACATCTCACATCCACATCGACAGAGCTGTTCATTGCACAAATCGTTGCATGCAAAATACTACATAAGACAAGCTCTTTTTGATAAAAGAGAGAACCTGGCTGTGCAGGAGGAAAGGATGAGTGTGTGGTGGTGCGGTAAGGGGGCCACAGAACATTTAATATGACCCTATCATAACAGATAACTGATAAAACAGACGTTCAGGAATGAAAACGGGTGTCTGAGTATTTTACAGGGTCAAAGTGACTGATTAAATTCAAAATATGTTAACACACCCTCTCCAGGGAACACACTTCCTGTGTATTTTCTTACTTTAATGAAATAATAAGTGTAATAACTAAAAAAAGGTCCTTAATTTTTAATATATGGTATTGTAACAAGTATCTACTGAGTCATTTGGCAGTGTTTTTATTGGTCCATTCATCATGAAATGATGATGAAGGACAGCTGCCATGTTCAAATGTAGAAAAATAAAAATTGACAAAAATGGAGATATGTTTGTTAGGACAGCAACGATATGCAGATGTTTTTACTCAAAGCTGTGGATGCTGGGTGTGAGGATATCAAGGCAGAGGGTGTTTCTCATATGTGTAAAAAGTTTTTTCCCACCATGTCTTGGAAGATAGGACAGAAGTGATGCTGATGAAGTGCTGTGTACACAATGATTACCATGGGGATTTACATCCTCACTTCTTTCTTCACTGTAATTACACTGAAATGTATCATTTTGATTGCTATTACTGACACCAGGCTTGCCGGTCTCATTTTGTCCTTGTGTCATTTATGAATGAATTTATCTAGACAAATAGAGGTAGAGAAATAGAGGTAGAAGTAGTTGGCTTAGTTTACTACATGCAGTGATACAGAATGAAAAGTGCAAAGCTGGGCACTCACAGAACACGCTGAGCTCCATGTCTTTGCTCCGTGCGCGGCTGATGGGGTTTGTAACCGCACAGCTGTACATGCCAATGTCCTCCTTCTTCACTGGGTTGATGAGGAGGGCGCTGTTGTTCTGGGAGAATATGCGACGCTCACTCGGACTGACCGTTTTGTCATTTTTAAGCCACTGGTACTTAGCCTTGGCCCCATTCTCCACAATACAGGTCAGAGTAACATTGTCCTGGTCTTCCACAAGCGTGCCCTCTGAGCTCTTCTTCATAACAGGGGTGGAAAGAGGCACTAGGAGGATGCATAATGAAAGATATTTTTCTAAAAAACACTCATTCTATACTTTATACTACCTACACACACACACACACACACACACACACTCACACACACACACACACACACACACACACATACACAGTATTTGTTTATGTCTATTTTTTACACATATTCAAAAATATTGAAAGACAAAGATATTCTTTCTAAATCATTCTAAGAAAGTTATTCTAAAGGCTACCTTGCAAAAAAATGATATATTGGTAAGATGAAACATCTTGAATGTTCAGAAGGTTGTTGGTTCGAATCCCAGGACTAAACATTCCTGGCAACACTGCAGAAAATTTTCTAAGTAAGCCAATTTTCTAAGTAAGTAGGTCACTGTAGTACAGCTTAACAACCTATTTCCAAATGGTTTTTACTTTTAAGTAAAAATATGAGGTGAAATGATCTTCCTGCACTGGCAGATACAGTACAGTGCAAATGTCAGAGACCACCCTTATTTTATTTCCAGTCAAAACAAACGTTAAGTACCAGTTTCCATTTTTCAGGAGATATTTCTGAGGAGATGAGATACAATATAATCCTCTTGCAGAAGGAAGGGGAAAGTCAAAGGACTGGACTCTTAACAACCGTGCAAGACCTGCAGACCATCAAAACTGACACCTTCATATAAACAGAACTTATAGCTTCCATCACTGATAAAGAAGAAAAAAAATCGAGACTGAAAAGAGTGAAAAGATGTGTAGCTGTCAAGAAGCCACTACTAAGATGAGGAAATGGACAAAAACGAAAAAAAAATCTAACAACAACCTTATAATAATCTCATACTCATGCATACTACATATCTTGCAATTGCTTTCACTTGATAAAGTACCTTTATTGCAACGCACACAAAAAACACTGATTCTAGATAGACCACCAGGAGCACACATATTCAAATATAATCATCCAGACAGGCCATGCAAACAAAACATTAAACACCATCTAAACAAAAGGCCCAGTGTCATCTGTCACACTACTGGGTCAGCTGATAAATGTCAGAGAAGTGAAACTATTCCATCATCTAATATCCTTCTCACCGTTCACAGTAATGCTCACGGTCTTTTTAATGGATTCCAACTTGTCTTTGTCAGGGAAGATGATGTTGATTTGTAGCTGGTACTCTCCTTCAGCTGCCTCATCCAGTTGCTTAAAGGTCAGGGAGATGCTAGTCAGATTGAAGATCAGTGTGTCCTTCAGCTGCAGGTTAGGGATCGCTTTGCCGTTTTCAAAGGTGACCAGGTGGTTTTCTTTGGGGCTGATCTGAGACCAGGTGCCCTGGAACTCCACCTCATTCATCCCAAAATGAGTCTTCACAGGGATGTGGAGAGGCTTCCCTTTGATTCCGTGCATGACAAGAGGCACCGAAATGAGTTCTGTGTTAGCACCTTTGGAAAAGAAACAATATAAAGCATATGTATGAATTATACCACTCAACTGAAAGCTTCCTTAGGGAATTAAAAGTAGTCCATATCTATGGCACATTGCTCAAAGAACTCTTTTTGGCATCTCATGCTTAAGACCACATGACTGTATGGAGTTGTTTATTCTGATCAGTTATAATAAGCCTGTATGCCAGATGGCAATAATGGGGCACTTTTTACAGCCAGGGAACTGTATATTTTCTTCCATGACAGTAGCGGGATGCCCTCAGGGAAGGCCTAATAATATCTGGGAAACAAAAAAAAAAAAAGTCCACAATTTTTGTTAATTTTTATTTAAAAGAATCATCATGCTTGTTGTATTTCAGTTCTGTAAGTATTTGTTAAATTTTGTTTGAAAAAAGGTTAAAATCCTGAAAAGGAAAATTGCCCAACAGGATTTTTCCCTCTGTGGTATCTATGTAAATACAGCCAAGCAGGCTCTCCTACAGGTTAGGCCTTCAGGAGCTAAACCGAAGCCCTTACAAGTTAAATTAACTACCAACATAATTAGCAAATGGACCATTTCCAAGTCCTATCATGTTTTGATTAACAATTGGTGGGACCAATTTTTATGAGGAACAAAAAAGTCACTCCAAGTTTTCTAGAAGTCAATGAAAGTTAATGACTTTGTAGCAAAACAGCAATAGCTCTATGTCAGGGTTCTTTACTGCAGGAATCACTGTAAAACTGCTACATACAAAGTAAAATATACATGAATAGGTCTATTACAAGCTTCAAATAAAACATGGAATGTCTTTAACATGCTTCAAATGTCTATGTTTAATCTTGAATGGCCAAACTGTGTACCAGTGTCAGCAGAAATTAGCACCATCATAGAATTTGTGAGTTTTTTTCCCCCCTAGTTTTCAAACCTAGTTTCGACATTTATGGCTTGAACCGAAGGCCCAGTTCTAACAGCCGTGGTTCGCCACTGCATGACAGTGATATTGACTTTTCCTGGAAGCCAATCAGAACAGACAACATCCACCACTACATCAATATTACCAATTTCTCAATCACACTACATCTTAGTGATGTTCCTCAGTAAGTGCAACATTGTTGAAAACATGTACAAAACGCGACCATAGGCTATATGATTCCAAAATATTAGACCATAATTTGTTTGCTTCACAAGTTAAAGGCTGTGAAAGCAAAGATAGGCTTCACAAGGCCCTGCTTGTCTGTGGCACATTAGATGATTTACACTTTCTGCACTTTAATCACCTCTGAAGCCTGATTCACTTGATCAGTCCTGTAACTGCCAAGGGCAAATATTGACAGGCTATACGGGATGATTGTAGCCAAACACAAGATCCTTTCTAAATTGTCCAAACTGGTCTTTGAGCAAACACCAGGGCTGTGTGAAGAAACTGCTGAGTATTACATGTTCTTCTAGCACGGAGAGAATGGACTTCTGCTCCTCCTCGTTTGAACACGGATATTGCAGAAGATACAAGCAGGTGGGGAAGAGTGAACAATTAGTCACTTTAAGCTCATAATACAACCATATTCGCTTAGGGAAATTAGGTGAAATTCTATTTCTGCCCTGCCTGTTAGAGATCACATTGTTTATTTACAGCAATGGTGAAGTATATAGAGGAATATATCACTTAACCAGCTTTAACCGATAACTGGTAATCTGTATTATGTTGCTTGGGAGGTCTATGTGGCAGCAAGAAGGTAGGTAATGGGTGTATAGGTACACACACTCATAAGGCCCTCTTCCTGGACACAGTCAGACCCACTCCCAGCCTGCTGCCAGCTCTGCGCATTACAATAGACCCCTGTGCAGCTCATGTTGTGTCCTAAATAATAAATAAGGATACCCCTATGGCACAGAAAAAAGCCCAGCAGCAGGGGAGGCCTGGAGGATAGAAGTGTGCCACTGTTTACTGCACACTATTCTCAGCAGGCCTGCTGAATAGTGTGGAGTGTGCTTGGCCTTCTCTGCTCTTGTTGTCTCCAAACAAACCAGAGATTGTTGTGGTGATAACAGTAGTGACTAAGCAGGACAATGGACATTAAGCTAAAGCTCCTTTACCACCAATTACATATCAAATATCCAAACAATATCTTAACACAAACACACTTTAGACATTCCACACACACAGGCAACTGAGATTTTTGGAGCAAAATTCAATTAAACTGCACTAAGAACCACAGTAGATTCGATATTGGAAAATAACAAAAGCCTACGCATGAATAATCCACTGAGTCAAGTCTGGTGTTGATTTAGAGCACCATGTGATGGCTCATGGAGATAAGGGAACTTGTAGCTGTCGAGTTATCAGAACACTGCCTGAGTGAGAAGTTTATGAATATTTAGTGCCTATTACAAACGGGGGGGGGGGTGACTACCACCAAACATATAGCTACTAATGCATTGTGTTAAGATCATTTTTCAGGGTTTAAATATTGTGGTAAACCTATCCCAACACCTACATATGAACAAAATATCCATCAAATGACAAAGATATGTATAAATGTTTATGAAACCATTTATCAGGAATAGTTAAATATAATAAACAAAGCATCAAAAGTGATACAACGCAGAATGACACTCATCTATAACGTTATGACCAAACAATCGATGGATTTACAACCACAGTCCGTGCACATTACTGCCAGCCCATCATTACTAGATACTATTATCCAGTAAATAATGAAAGCCATTTATATAAACTGATAGACAGAACATATGACTTCAGCATCAACTTTCCATTATGAAAACTTATACTCCATTTACTTTAGCTAACATTTACTTATTTTAACCACAACTCATGACATCATCCATAAAAAGCTTCATTCAGCACAACATGTAAAATCATAATATTGACATTGTTATTAGAAGAACATCTTACCTGACATTCGCATCATGACACATAAGAGCAGAGACACAGCAATTTCAACTGATTCCATTTCTGCTTGCTATGTTCCAGGAGCTCTATGACTTGTGACAAGAAAAGGGGAACTGGTGACAGCATTTGCCAGGGAAATAAGGCCCCTCCCACGGGACAGCAGGAGGACAGCATACACCTGGCAGAGGCTCAGAAAGGCCGGCACCTCCTCCAGGGCCACATGAAGCTCCATGAAAAGGCTCTGACAGAGACATTCACGGCTCAAGTATGAGGTATCAGATCACAGAGAAAAATACACCCATTTGTGAGGGGAACGTAACACACCAATACGGCCGTTGGGTAGATACTATTGCACACAGACACCTAAGTCTACACCAGCTCCAGACATATACAATGTACACAAGGATATGCAAAGTTTCACCCACACCCACAGCACTCAAGAACATGACCAGAAATTCCCATCAGATCGTTTCGGTCAACACTTGGCTTCATTTTCACCATCAGCGATGCAACTATGAAAGATGAATAAACACCAACAAATCAAGAATGTTTAGGAAATTGTATGTTTGGATTATAACCACATCAGCTATCAGCAGTGAGGAGATCAATCATCTAGAGGAATGATAGTTAAAATTTTAATCTAGCGCTCTCCTTTTGACAAATTTAACAACTCGTCATAACTCACACTTGTAAAATATATACAGTAGAGTGTAAAATTCAGAGATCACCCTTCATTCAATTTTCAGTCAAAAAGGCAATGACGTACAAGTTCTTCATTTTTCAGGAGACTTGTCGGATATAAGATAATCCACTTAAACAAGGAAGGGGAAGGTCAGGGGAAAATAAGTTTCCCCGAACTAGAATTTAAAAACAAACAAGACAAAGACCTGATTGACGACCAAAACCATCAACATCAGATAAACAATGTTTCACCTTTACAGCATGGGAGAAAATCAAGCTCCACTCTTGCTTCAGATGTGAAAAAATCCAGAATTGTTTCTGTCCATCCTTCCACTGTGAGCAGGGTGTGAAAGGATGCATATCTGTCAAGAAACTGTTACTGATAAAAGCAAATGGACAAAAAAAGGAAACAATTGCAAATCAGCCAAAGAAGCTGCTGGTATTCTCAGAAAAATGGACTGTCCACACCAGATCCCAGACCTCAACATCACTGAAAACGTTTGGGATTACTTCGACTGTGAGAAGCAGAAATTCAACCAACTTCCAAAGAGTGGACAACTGAATACTGAAAAAAAAACTGTTACATTTAATTTTTGAGGCTTCTGCATAGTGTATGTATATTGTAATATATAATGTAATAATTTGTACTTAGTAGCCATTTTAAATATATGATGGGTGGTCGCTGACCGCACAGTGCTATAAGACTGAATTGCAAAAAGGATGCCTGCGGAAATGTTTCGGCCTACAGAAGTCCAATCAATCAACCTTTCAAATGGTTCCTCTTTAACCCCTTAAACAGCCAGGAGCCATGGGCAGGTCCAAAGTTTTATTACACACTTCTGTAACCTAGAAATAACTCAACCAGTTTGCATTGTAGTCCATGTAGTTACTGAATAATAAGACTTAGGATGTAACAAGCCTGGGATAGTGAGAGGTTAAAAGAAGGTTATGTGCAGTTTACATGTAGCACCACAACTGATAACCAATGTTATAAGTGAGCTTTATTTGGACAGAGAATCTTCTGCTTTAAAAGCACACACACAAGCAAAAAATAAAAAACCCAGAGAGTCAAAGCCCTCACAACCCCTATCAAACTCAATCATTCATCCATACAATCATCATCCTGCTTAAGCAGGAAGACACACTGCTCCAAAAACAGCCTCATTTCAGAGTCCCTCAAGCAGACTTCTGTTGGTTTTGCCAGCAGCCTGGCAAGGGCTCCAAACACACTCAGTCTTCCAGCTACCTTTCACAACTGGACGCCACGCAGCTACTCTCTAATCTAACTCTGATCCTGATGTCTTCTTCTTCTTCTTTTTACTGTGTTTCTTATGCCTCTTCTTCTTCTTTTTCTTTGATTTGTCCTGCTAAAAAAAAGATGTAAGTGTTACAGATATAACAGTCCAACATTGCACTCTACTGTACTGAACTGTACTGCAGTGCGTTGTATTGTATCATATCAATGTATCGTGAGAAGCATGTTTGTTTTTAGCTAGTGTGTTAGCTCAGAGCTAACATTCGTTTGTGGCTAGAGTATTAGATAGGGACACAATAAAGCACAACTTTGGTTTCACATGTTGTGCTTATATAATATCGAATGCTCTAATAAACTGAAAATGATTACATGAATGAACATTAACATAGTGTGAGGCTTTTTCAGCTACTCCTTATTTTTGCTTTATTGCGTAATGTGCCAAATCAAGACACCGCTGTATCATATGGATTAATGATTTTGTGAATTGTTACACCACTATCAAGAGTAAAGGTCCAATCAGGCTTGGCTGTAAATGGCAGGCTTCTTCACAACCTGTCAATCAAACTTCCTGTCATTCTAACAGATTTCTATTTAAAAAGGCAATATTCTGCCCAAAGAAAACTTATTTTTAACCCTTTTTGAGAGCAGTTACGAAACCCATGGACAGCTTCAATTATTAATTACTTTTTTAACAAATGTTTACCAATTATTACACTATATTAAGAATCATAAACTTACTGTAGCCTTTTCTTTCTCTTCACTACTGCGTTTTTTCTTTTTGGATTCACCCTATACATGGAGTAGACAGTCATTTATTCTGAACATTTGGGACACACAAATTACACAGTATTAAATTAAAATCAAGCTGATTTCATCCAGTATGAGGTGGTGGTAGTGAAATTTTCTTACATCACCATCTAATTCGGACTCATCTGAGGACTCAGAGTGGCTTTTCTCAGTCTTCTTCTTCTTCCGACTGCCCTTTTCATCCTTTACAATGAAAAAATCATTTAATCAGAATAAGGCAAATGAGTAGATATGCACATACAGATAGCAGAAAATTGTTTAAGCCTAAACAAGGACATTTACATCACCTTATCTTTTTCTCCCTCTTCCCTGAGTTTTTTCTTCTTCCTTTTAGACGATTCCTGAAATGAATTAAAATTTGAAATCAATTCCAGTTCAACATAAAAGCACTATTACATATCAGAGAGTTGGAACTAAAGAACTATCCAGAAGGGGTTAGTTTTGTAAGTGGTGGAGGGATAATGTGATTTTACCACAGGACATGCATATTGAACAGGATAAGAAATCTCACAACAAATTACAGAGATGGGAGTGGCTACTTGATTTTAGTCACTGCTGTCACACTAAAAAAAGTTTTATATGCAATATGTTTGGCTGCTCACAATAGGAAACATGAACAAATTTAATCAGAATTTTCTTTATCCTAACCATCTACCTGGCATTGTAATTAGCTTGGAAATATATAAAAAAAATAATAATAATATTTGTCATTTACATGTTTAATGTTTGAAGTCAAACACCTAAGGTAGAACAATATTAAGATTTGATTTAGATCACACAGAATACAAGGAAATGCTTCCTTGGGTGCCTCTATGTGCAAGGAAAAAAAAACAACATGAACACTCCTTTTCTGAAGTTTGTTTATAGTAGGTAAAAGGCACTGGAATCTGTACTGATGTGGGAACACGCAGTCCATAAAAATGACTGACATGGTGTATTCAGACAGGACTAAAATCACTGTTATGTTAATTACCCCACCTCTTCATGTAACACTAATCCCACCTAAATAGTACTTAAGAATCTCACAGAACACAAAGTAAAAGAAGTAAAAGAATATGATAAACATCACCATTAATTCTGTATCATGTAATTAAATGTTGATACAGAATTCAAGTGGTTGAAGGGCCAAATGTTTTTCAGTAGGACCTAAGGATGGGTATCAAAATTCAATATCTTTACAGTATTGACTGAATACTAAAATTCTATCAAATATTTAAAAATTCGATACCGAATTTCAATACTTCAGTAGTCAGTCCATTTTGTAGTAGTAGTAGTTAGTCAGTCCTTCTGTGATCCATTAGCCATGCTTATTCCAAGATCTAGACTGCTTGGCTGTCTACATTATATTCTGTATGCATGTTATTAATTTCATTATTTCTTGATTAGCAATCTACTATATATACCCTCTTCTAGTATCTCACATTGGGCTAGTTAAAGATGAACTGCGCCTCACTCATGATCAGCCAGAGTAGCCAAATGCAAGTTGGACCCAAAACATTTTTTTGTTTAAGCCACACTCTATTTGGGTTTGCAATAAAAAAAAAGGTATTCAAAAATGATGTCATGAATCAATATTGCAATCAAGGTGTCAGTATTTGTGTTGATACTGAAAACTTGTTAAAGATATCCAGTCCTAGTAGGACCACTGAATGGCCTTTTTTCTGGTAGGAGTGATTGGCCAATGTTACCTTGCTGTCTGTGTCTGTCTCTGCATCAGAATCTTCAGATGCTTTCCGTGCTGAGGATCGCTTTCTTTTCCGCTTCTTCTTTACACTCTTCTTTTCATCCTGACATCAGCAACAAACCAAAAACACCACCAAACGATCACAACGATGGAAGAACAATAAATCTTTTTTCAGGAAAAGACTGTGTTCACAAAAAAATAAAACAACTAGTGTCACATGTGCCTCACCTCATCTTCAGACTCGGATGACGAACTGCTGGAGGAATCAGAACTCGATGAGGAGGAGGAAGAAGACGAAGAATGCTTGACCGCACACAACAAAAGCAGAGCTTATTAGATATCAAACAACTTGCTGAATAATGGGAGAAAATTCAGGACAAAAAGGCGAAAATCCTTATTCCAATTTGGTACATTATTTACAATGCAGATCTGGCAGCTGACCAGAAATTAAGACAGTTTCAGAGCAACTATGTTAGGGTATCATACAAGATGTGAAAAATGGAGAGCTTTTCTCACCCTACTTGATTTCTTCTTTTCCTTCTTCTTTTTCTGCAAAAAAGCCAAAGAACAAATTTACCACTATAATACTGTTATAAACAAGTTATGGTAGCATATTAGTATTATGGTTATTTATTCTTAAGTAGTTACCTCTTTCTTGTCTTTATCTTTCTCCTTTTCTTTCTTCTCCTTGTCTTTCTCTTTTTCTTTTTTTTCACCTCCGCTGAGGACTTTCTCTCTATTTTTCTCCAGCTCCTTCCTCCATCGCTGAGAATTAAAAACAAGTTCAATAATATATGCAGTTTGTCTTGAAAAAGTCTGTAAAGACCTTTGATGAATTTTATGAGGGTACCTCATTCATTTTATCCTCAAAGTCAGCCAAAGCTTTTGAGCCCTTCTTCTTCTTCTCCAGCTGCTCCTTCACCTCCTCCCTGTGGTAGAATGATGGAATAACACTGTCAATTCTTTTCTCACTGTAAACGTACAGTCACATGCAAAATTGTCAAATGACATGTTTTACTGAAATGTGAAAATAAGTTAAATAAATAAATAATAAAGTGAAAATAAGTCAACATCCTCTATAGGGAACAAACTTAAATTTCACATTTTTAAAAAAATGTTAGTGCAAAATTTCTATTGATTTGTGATTTGAGTTTAACCTATTGTGTATAATGAAACCTTATTCAACAAATAAACAGTAACTGCATTTAAATGTGTAGAAGTGTGTTCTCTGTAGAAAATGTGGTAACTTATTTTCACTTAGAAAATCAACAAAATATATAATTTCACCAGGGTCACCCAAATCTTTGCATACAACTGTACTTAATCAGGCAAAACATGTCTTTAGCTCAAAAGTCTATGCCACCAAAGAAGATTCTGTATTACAGACCTCTATTTAACTACATCAGCATCACAGCTCCAATACAAAACTAAAGCTACAAATCTGTACAACGGCGTAAGGAGAACATGCTGGAAATTAGATTTTTCATTAAACCACTATATAATTTGCTTTACTTCACAGCATAATGTGGTAGCACTAAAGTGTTTATCTAAGCTGCTTAAACATGACTTATATAATGCAAATAAAATTATTATTGCAAAACGTATTCACATCTGCCCAGGATATTTTTGTGTTGGTGTCTTAAACGTCTTTTTAATAAATTAGGATTAGTTACTATGAAAGATGTTATGAAGATGAATACTTATACAAATAAATACTACTGAGCAATGACTTCCTTTGCGCCACTTTACCATACTAATCATAAACCTGCATCACGTGGGTCATTATTCAATGTTTTATTTGAGTAATCTCAACCACAAAAGCCTCTATATAGATTATCTTAGATTCCTCCTTGCTCAATGATCCAGAAGGTTCTGAGGAAAAAGAAGCTGTATAGTGGCTGCATAAGACATATAATGTTTATTACTGACTTAGAAACATTTCCAAATCTTTTTTTTAATTAATTTTCATTCTATCTTTTTGCCACAGTGATGAATGTCCTCTACGACCATTTATCTAAAAACAACTCAGTGACAGGTGGACGCAAACAAACAGATTATATCATCCGGACTGGTTAATCCTCAGTATATCCTGGGCAGCATATCCAGGACATCTTCACAGTGAACACTCACTAAATTAAAAATACCTTTTAAAAATTCATAAAACTTCCCTTAAGGTTTCTGCATTGATAAAAAGAAAACTGTATTATTTGAGTGAATCTGAATTGCAAGCTAAAGTTGTATAAAATGTATTTTATAATTTTATGTTATGGTGGCAACTTTACACATTTAATAAAGTTAATGCATTTCTTCTCTCTCTCACATTTCCGTACCATGTTGGTCGAGGCCTACTGAGATAATCCTGTATGGTGGGACCGGAGACAGGTGCAGGTCCTCTGGCTCTGGCAGCAGCTATTGGGTTCAAGTATGCCTGCAATGCAAGACAGTTACAGAAATCAGACATGCATAAACATGAATATTCAGTTGCTGGGTTTCCAAAAGCAATCTGAACAACACAGTGAGTCAAAAACATTGTACACTGTACCCCCACAGAACAGGTATTATTTCAATGGTGGATCATTCTCAGCACTGCAGTGACAATGACGTGGTGATGGTGTGTTAGTGTCAGTTGCGCTGGCACGAGTGGATCAGACACAGCAGTGCTGCCAGAGTTTTTAAACAGTGTCCACTCGCTGTCTGCTCTAATAGACACTACTGCCTGGCTGATCCACCTTGTGGATATAAAGTCAGAGATGACAGCTCATCTGCTGCTGCACAGTCTGTGTTGGTCATCCTCCAGTCCTTCATCAGTGGTCACAGGACGCTGTTGTCTGGATATTTTTGGTTGGTGAACTATTCTCAGTTTAGCAGTGACAATGTGATGTTCAAAACTCTAGCAGCACTGCTGTGCCTGATCAATTCGTACCAGCGCAACACACACTAAAACACCACCACCACATCAGTACCACTGCAGTGCTGAGAATGATCAACCACCCAAATAATACCTGCTCTATGGCGGTCAGATTGGGGTCCTCACCATCGAAGAACAGAGTTTCAGGGGACTAAGAAAGCATGCAGAGAAAGAGATGAACTACAGTCTGTAATTGTAGAACTACAAAGTGCACCTATATAGTAAGTGAAACTGAAAAAATGGGTGTAGAAACAAGGAGACTTTTTAATGTTATGGCTGATCCTTGTATATGACTATTTGAGCTACACCAATTTACTGTGAGGACGATCAGTGCAATATCTAAGGATTCAGGTACAACCGTACTGTCTAGGACGCAGGGCGCTCTAATCACAGCACTAGTAAACCAGCTTAGGCTGACAGACTCGCATTCCTATATGCAGGTATAACTGAACCTGCCAGCCACGTCAACATCAGCACATATGTAGTTAACCTACTATTTAGCTAAAAGCCAGCTAAGGTTTACGTCTCAATGAGCTGAAACCACACAAAATTAAATGGTTATTTACTTTAATGTTTAATGGCAGAAGCTTTAAACAGTTACAGCTTAGTAATGGAGAGTTTATTTAACTAACTAGCTAACGTGAACGTCTTCTGGAGGAAGTCTTGCTACTACCAGGTGAGTAAGCTAACAGTATATTTGAGGCAAAAGGTAATTTCTGCACAAACTAAAACCATCTAGCAACCTGTTGTAAGGAAATGTGTCTAGTTAAATTAGCAATGAAACAAAGAAAACTGGCGAATATGCCGTTCATTCCAGGCTGTCTTAATCAATCTGATGGTCTATGCTAAGCTAGGTAGCTAATGTGATTAGCCATTATCCAATAGCTCTGGAAGGATTTAACAGTTAACTGGACTAACAATAAGGAATGCATTTTAGGAATTTAAGGAAAAGTTCTGATATTTAAAGCCTGAGCTGCTGGTAAATCTCCCCAACCTGCACAGCCTCTTTGCCAAGCGCTAATTTTAGTTAGCTAGCTAGCTAGCTAGTTACCGTTATCCAGGCCTAACACGAGTCTTGGGGGTTTGCCTCCCAGTGAGCTGAGCTTATTCTGCCTCTCTGTGTCGCTTCACTTACAAGATTATACACTCTATTTAACGTTTTAGTGTTTTTAACTTACCACTCTGTTATCCCGCTTCCCCATTTTTGTAGATGTGTTATTTAACCTGCAGAAGAAAACTTAGACTCTTTGTTTACATGGCTTGCTGTGCTGCTGCGACGACATCGTCTCTGACAAACTGCACACGTCTGCCACCTGGTGGAGAGAGAGCGTTACTGACCGCCACATCACTGCTGAACGTCATTGACAGAAAAAAGTGGGACGCCAAAAGCTCTTAGACAAAATTAAAAATAATAATAATGTTCAGTCATAACAGACATTAAGTATAAGTTATTCATTTTCAGCATCAGCAAAAAAGCAGAAAAAACACACAAATAATTTAATATTCCTTTTTTCAGTATTATGTGTGTCCACCCTTTGCTTTATTACAGCCTCCTTTGTTTGCTTTGCTTTGTTTTTTAAAGAAATCTCCAAGAATTATTTTTCACACCTCTAATGTTTGAATCTTAGAAGTTGGTTGCATTTTGTGCTTCTCAAGTAATCCTAAAAACATTTAGTGGTGTTGAGGTCTGGACTCTGGGGTGGCCAGGCCATTATACCGAGAACACCAGCAGCGTCTTTGTTTGATTTGCTGATTTTCTTCTTTTTTATCTACTTTTCTATTTCATTTTCTCATCTCAGTGATATACTGACACACAGTATTTATATATCTATATATATATATCTATATATATATATATATATATATAAAACAAACATAAAAAACAGAGATAGACCAAACAATTTTACTTACTAAAATATTTATTTAAAGAAAAAAGTAAAAACAATGACAGGCAGTTACAAATGGGACACACAGCACAAGCAGCTTTATTTTTCTATTTTTCAATTGCATCAAATTGGAACCACTTTAGCTGGGCTTTTTATCTGTCCTCATATTTGAGCAGAGCCTATGGAAAAAATTAGCAGCAAACCAGTTCAAAGAAAACACAAATAAAAAACTCATAACCCCTAAAAAAAGAACTGAGGAAAAAAAAGAAAAAAAAGGTGCTGTGATGAATATTTATGCTTAATTTGGTTGAGATAAAACTTGGAAATATTCTCTAATCAAAGCCTTAAACTGAACATAAGCAGGAACGTAAAGGCAGCACAAAACAATTGTTTCTAATTCATAAAAGCACTGACCATAAATACGTCTAACACCAGTCCACATTTTGTGTTGTGTAAGCTGTTATATAATTTGTGGGAAGCTACTGTCATTTGATTATTTGATTTCCTAAGTGCACTCTGTAATGAATTAAAAAGACCTGATGTGTGTGAAATGCATTTGTCATATTAGGTAACTTACCAAGCTGTTTGTATGCCTTTCTTGATCAAAAACATACAAATTGAAATGAATTGCTTATTGAAGTTATGAAACAGATGAAAAAAGAAAGCAGTAACAATTCAAATACTATTAAGCAACCTGATTACAAGTAACATTTCATGAATTGGTAAGAGCCAACCACATGAGCTGCTGAAATAAAGACTGTAGACCAAATTTATCATATGCCAGCTTTCATAGCAAACATCCTAAAACCTACTCAACACATGAAACACTGGCCAAAACTAACATCTACTCACTGCGTACATTTAAAACTGCTATGTAGAAAAAAGCAAATAAAATACATCAGTAAGTATCAGAATGATCAATTAGATAAATCTATAACACAATAAAAAGCAAAAAAACAGCCTGTTCTGCTAACTATTCTTGTTAAAAAGTGGAAAGCTGGAGAAATTTAACATACCATACAGACATTTCAACACAGTTCACTTAATTTTCCAGTGAAATACAAAGAAGTACAATGAACCTCACATGTGTGGTGCACACTAAAATGATACAAAACACGATTAGCAGTGAGTTGTACAGAAGAGGAGTCAATACTGGATACAGTTTTAAGAATGTACTTATCGTAACTTGTGAAAATACACAGAAACAGAGAAATTCAGTAGAACAACAGTTCTGAAATAATTCTATTTTTGCACACAGAGTCTGTTCATCGGCTCCGTGTCGCATGTAAGGCAAACGGTAAATCATACGAATCGTTTAGCAGTTTTACCCTTTCATATAAACCAGCTAAAACATTCCAGATAAGAAAGGCCTCTGATTCAGTTTGTTCTCTATTAAAAGGCTGGTGAATACATTAAAGGTAAAGGTAAAGTCACCTAGAACGCCTCGGATCACTGTTACTGTTCTTTTTTGCCCCAAAGAAGACTTTTCAAGTTTAAGCAATACTTATAGCACCATCATTACACCGCCACCCAATTAGACAGGCTTAATTTTTCTCATACAGTCTTTTTCAAAGTTTACCACCAATATGCCAATAAATAAAACAAACTGAATTATAATAAAAGTAGAGGCAAAGTTTAGAGGAGCTTGAGAGGAATAAAAACAAATGTAAAGTACCACTATCCAGCAATATGATACAATGGTTCAAAGACACTGATAACTGATTAAATAAAACAAAACTGATTATATTTGAAATTCAGATTAAAGCAAAGGAGTACAAACAATGAGAAACATTTCAATTTATTGTGTGTCACCCTCATGCATTTAAAATGGAACATAAAGGAAACTTCATTAAAAAGCTTTTTTTTTTGTATGGTTCCTAGGGGAAAACGATGAGATTTCAAGGTGCTGTTTTTGTCAACATAACTAAATCATGTCAACTTTTACATTTCATAACCAACTAAACATTTTACATTCCAGAAGCTTGAACCTTTAACTCAGCTATCACTCTAAAACACCATTAATAAAATTCAAGACCATTTCGATCTATTGAAATCGAGTACAAAAAAGCTCAGCTTACTGCTGAGCGAAAGCCACAATCAAAAGGCATACAGTTACATTTTAACACGCAAATATGTGTACTTTCTGACATCTAATGCCCACTGAAAAAATCTTAACATCCCACTCTTTCGCTGTCCATTTGGAAGAGGGAAACGCTACGCTGTGATGACCGTACGGCAGGTAACTGGAAAACGAGGAACTGACCAAGTGAGGGGGAAGCGTTTTTACCAAAAAATGAATGGAAAATGTGAAGGAATGTTAGCAGTACAAAAAAGTGAGGAGTTGTTACAACAGCAATCAGAGGGAGAAAGACACAACTGCCTCCATGTTTTATTATCAGTTCAAATATGAGTCCAGAATGCCATGTTACAGTGTTAAAATGGCTGATGATGCGAGTAATCAGATGAGCATTCGTGTAAATATAGTCATAAATAGAGCAACATTTATTGTACTATAATGTTAATGTGGAATGCATTAATACAGTGAATAGTTTGCAGACTTCATTTAATATGCGCTAATGTTATAACAAACCTGAAACATGTTGAATCTAAAACTACAACCATAAATAGACCTGAGAGTGGAGAGTGGGATAGAGCGAGTTGTATTTATCAGACGTAGTACGGTTTACACTGCAAAAAAGGATATCTTAACAAGTGAAAACATCTTCAGTCTAGTCAATATAGCCAAGATGTCTCAATAAGAGATTGTGTGGCCATGACTTAGTAAGGTGTGAGAATGAGATAATTAAGCCATGGCCACGACTTACCAAGGCATGGGAACAAGATCCTAATGAGTGGCCACAACTTAGTAAGGCATGGGAATGAGATAATTAAGCTTTGACCACAGCTTAATAAGGCACGATCTCGTTCCCACACCTTACTAAGTCGTGGTCACGAATTAATCATCTTTTTCTAACGCTTTATTAAGTCATGGGCATGCGTTCCCACGCATTAATATGCCGTGGCCACACATTATTTTTATTTTTACGAGATGTCACCAGCAGGGCTCCATAACTGTCAGATAATTTTACTCATACTTAATTCATGAAACAAGTAAAATTTTCTGCCAATGGAATAAAACACTTTCACTCGATAAAATTTCTTAAAACAAGTGAAAATGTATAGAAATAGGTTAAATTATCTCATAACGAGAGACATTAGATACACTGACTACATCTAAGAATTTTTCACTTTCACAAAGATATAATTTAGTGCAGCATACTATGAAAGGCAAAACCAGGCGGCCTCACTCTGAGCTAACTGATAAATACGAACCAATGAGTCTACTGAGATCCTGAGTGTATGAAGGAAGCACCAGTGCTTATCTGGATGAACCTGTGGATATATGTCTGTGATACAGTGCTTGTGTGTAGCTTCTCCTCAGTTTAGTCTTAGTCCTGGACCACATTGTAAAAAAAAAAAAAGTCTAAAGCAGCATCCTTCCCTCCTTCCTTCCTTTCCTCCCTCAATTCAAACTTATCTGAAAAAACAGACAAGAGGCTGGGACATCTAAGAGAAATGAAACATGGAAGGATATAATGTAAGACGTTTAAACTGTATGTACAACGTCCTGAATTCCAGCAGTCATCACATTACCCTTCTAGCCCTTTGCAAAACCCTTTCTCATGACCTTTTACATCTCATTTGCCATCTCTAAAACTAGACTATTTGTCTATCTGCTCACGCATTACTGCACTACAACTATATGTTAAACCACCTGCCGTTTACACCTGCTTTTGCTTTTATACTGATTCATTCTAATAGCGACTTGCTACCCAGTGAGGGGCACTCCTCTAACTACATAAATGAGCTACTATACCATTTCCCTGACCACAGGGTGCATACTGTATGACGTCATACATGGGATATAGCATTTTCTAACAAGTCCCTACACCTTCAAGTCAACTAAAAATTAAGACATAAAATAAAACCACAATAAGGCATCAACGATCAACACTGATATTACAAAAAAATATTAATAAATGAACAGTGTAGAAAGTAGAACAAACAATTTATGTAGCATTAGGCTATAATGCATTGTTACATTTTGCTAGGAGTTCAAGGGATGGTTTTCCAGACACAGATTAAGTCTAGCATTGGACTAAATTACACTGCCAGTGGGGACTAGGCTCAGTATGTGTCTAGAAAATCAGCCTGAAGTGTTTGGTCTCTCTGGGCCGATGGACACAGCTGGCACTATCACGAAGGAGTAAAGTCATATGATTCCTTGTCCTCTGTAAGGCAGTGAATGTGTATTAATTGCTGTTCAAGTCCACAAAGCCCAGCCCTCAGCCTTGGGGGAGGGACAACAAGCTGGCACAAAACTAAAACCTCAAATAAATCATTTGGCCCATAACTGTGAGCCATTCAAGGGCATGAGCAAGAGAATGTGAGTGTGTGATTACATCTTTTCTACTGAGGTTCTGTTCAACAGACCCACATTATCAGTGACGATTCTACGTTCCGCAGGGTCCGAAGTGTGACAACGGGTCAGTCACAGGCAGTTGCTGAATTGGAGCAGTGAAAGGCGGTTGAGTCCTGGCAGTTTTATCTCATTGACTTAATTCTAAGAAGGACAGAGTGATCCCTGGCATGGTGATGTAGCAGCCTCTGTATCAAGTAGCTGGCAGTGGAGTTTCCTCTGAGCAGAGGGGACGTCCTCTTAGGGGAAGACAGGCAGGCAGGAAAGCAGCTTCTGAAGTTTTCTTTGTTTTTTTTTTTAATTGCCCCAGGCAGGGAGTGAATTTACCTTCTGCAGGCCTTGCAGTGAAAACACATCAACCAGGAGTTGCTGTAATACTTCAAAGAGACCTAAAAGCAGCACGTAATGTTGCAATGGAAGACAAGTTCAAAAAGGAGGTTGGGGGCCAGTGCCTTGGGCACAGTGAGTTTTTAAGCCAAAAAAAGGGGGTCAAAGTCTTTCAGGCAGCTCTCTCCTCCAGGGAGGGCTTTTTGCTGGGGAAGGGCTGGGCATACAGACTCTTGCTGGTGCTGTCCAGGCTCTGGAAGTATGGGTGAGACAGAGCTTCATAAGCTGATATCCTTCTGGCTGGGTTGAATGACAGGAATTGCTGTGTGGATGGAGGAAAAAGTGAGAAAAGAGTCTGTTAATGTATTTGGAGTGGACCATTACCAAATGAACTGCTTGTACTTGGCTTTGGCATTTGGCTTGAATGGAGATTCTTAAAATGATAGTTTGGCAAAAAATCAAGTTTACACAATTTTCCCCTTACCTCACATGCAGTCAGTTTGTTGTCTGAAGTTAGTTTCTTGGTTTTGCACTGGAGCTGCAAGGCTAATGTAGCTAACAAGTAATGGAAGTAGCGATGAGACACTTTGTTTAGCTATTTAAGCACAGATGTTTTGAAGTACTGCTTCGATGTGTGGTCCAAATGCAAATGTGACATGACCACATATGAATGACGCTTGAGGATGTGTCCATCAGCCACTGAAAGCCAGAGGGCCTGGAAGGCCTTCACATGGCTTCAACCTGTGATTGACACATTGGCTGAGTCAATCATCTGATCTCGAATCACAGAAAGGCCCACTTACAAATTCTCAAATTCTTTAAAAGTGGTTCAAATGCAATTCTATTTTGAGGAGAGGAGGAGAGATAGAAACAAGTAATATTCATAAACCAACATCAATTCCCTGTGTTTGGAATTTTTTTAAGACTGGGGAGGTGATAAACGAAAACAGAAGTCGTCTTATCCCCAGCACAGCAGAAAGAAATCGTTTTCTGAAATAAAACTGCTGGAAAATAAGGATGCCGTGGTTCTCTTTTCTGTATTCCCAAACCAATGTCCAAGTTATTTAGCCCCCCACTCCTCGTATAGCCTACCTGTTGACAGTTGTAGTAATTATAATACTTGGTCTTATAATTGTGACCTTAATAAAAAATTAAACCTCCAGTCAATATTTCTTTCTTACCTTTATGAAACAAGACATTTTTAATAAAGATTAAAAAAAGATGGAATGAAGAACGGAAATATAGTCATGATGACCCAGATAAAATGGATGGCCAGTAGATGGACGGTCATTAGAGAGCAGGGTGTCGAATGTTTTGAAACCTCAAAACGCTTTTCGACACAATTGCTTTGAATATTCCAAGGCTTCATTTTGCACATCACTAACTAAAAGCCTGTGTATGTTATCACTGTGCAAATCACATGCCTTAACCTTGACATATTTTGCCTGTATTTTGACCATTTTTATAGATAACAACATGCCATTAGGCGACAGAAATCACATAAACAAATCTATATGACATTACGTAACAACAACATGGTCTGAGCAGGCGTGTGATGACGTAGGCATGCGTTTTTACAATGGTAATTGATAATAAGCTTACATTATTTGTTAGCATTAGTTTCCTAGCCCCAGTTCAAAACTTAAGAACCAAACTTCGGACACCAAACGTTAACTGAGCATACATAGGCTGCAAGAAAAATTGTGTGAATCTGATTTTGATTTTAAACTTGATTTGCCAAACTATCACTTTAAAACACTGTGATAATAAAAACACTGTTGAAACTCACAAGTAAGAGAGATTTGCCGAGTTCATCCATGTCTGGCACCAGGTCTTCGATGGGCTGGGGAGGGCGAGGGGAGAAGGCACTCTGAGGCAAACCCACCTCTTGGGGCCAGTCTTCAGGAGAAGGGACTCCAACCACACTGGAATCATCAACATTATCATCAGTATCACTTACATTATTATTAGTTACACTGCTGCTCATGAATATATTGTCTGACACATTTCCATCCTCATGTGAAAGTCAAAACAGTACTCACTCAAAAATCTTGCCCAGTTGGTCAACATCAGAGTTCCCTCGGAAAAGGGGTCTAAACAGTTAAACAGATTGGTTAGTGGTGTGACTCATAACACAAGAATGTACATGCAGGATGACTGATAACACACCATCGGTTTGAATCAATTAAGTACAGCCATAGCACAGTCAGTGTGCCACATCATACCATGCAAGCATATAAACTGTCCTTGGTTGGTCATAACATTTATTCTATAAACACAAGTTGTTCTCTCATGATAGCCAGAGAAAGACAATGAGCAAGAGAAAGAAAGAAAAAAAACAAAGAAAAAACGAAAACGAGAGATAGAGAGAGGAAAAATCCCCTCGCTGTGTTGTAGGCCAGCCAGGTCACAGAGTGGCGCTGATGTAATAAGCAGTGCTACTGTAAACGCTATAGTTTCCTGGCCAGGCTGACTGTGAGCTGGACTGAGAGAGAGAGGGACAGAAGAGTGAACTAAGGGCTTTTTCAGTGCATGCTGAGAGAGAGAGCTGTTCACATGTTAAAATCCTACTGCTGCTTGCTGCGGCTTTAGGCCCATTAGAAGGCCCATGGGCGGGCATGCTTCCCCCTGGCACACGCACAAATTCCAACAGAACCAGCCCAGGCCCCCGTCTCCAAACCACATCCACCGCCAGAGGAGGCACGAGGGGGGAGGAACGCTATTTTTCCCCGGCGTCTGCTCTGGCTGCCTATATGCCCCTGTGTGGGGGAACGGCAATGAGCCGTGTGAAAGAACGGCTCAGTTTATCTGACTGTGAGAAAGAAGCTGAGAGCAGCTCTAATAAGCCTTGCTGTTGTTGCTAATACTGGATGTGGAAAAGAAAAGTACAGTACGGAAATATGAACATCAAATAAAATGAACTGCCCAGTGTCGTCTGTTTAAACATGTTCACAAGTTTAGCCATAATCTAGTTTAAACAGACTGTTTTATGCAATCTCATGCAATGAGGATGATCAGCATTTTACTGTAATTATCACAGTGGTTCTTTCTCCTGGCTAAGCTTGGATAACGTAAATTTAGGCAGAATTATTACGGTAAACTATATAATTTTAATCTAAATTCAGTTATAAAATATCACATGTGGACATTACAGAGTCTTACTCTATAGCCAACATACTGGCAATATCATTTTCATATACTTACCAACAGAGCCATCCTCTAATTCAATTCAATTCAATTCATTCAATTCAATTCAACTGAACTTTATTGTCATTATATCAATACAGGGCTGTACAGTATAACAAAACACTGTCAGCCTATTTCTCCCATGTAGTGATGAGGTCAGCAGGTGGAGGTAGAGTTAAAAGTGCAATCTACAGCAGAAATAAATATGTAGTCTGAGCAATTACAGCTTAGGTGTTTTGTGTGCATTACTCAAAAGTACAGTATGTTGAGGTTAACTAGGTCAAATGTGCATATATAATAAGCATTGTAAACACAGTGTAACCACATCGTCACAGTTGTTATATTCACACAGTGTACAGTGCAAGTAAATGAGCATTTCAGCTGCGTATACAGGTTACAGCCTAAATGTTCAAATATAGAGAGTTCCAATCATAAGTGCATCATGCATGCAGTCCCATGAGCTAGCGGAGCTCAGTGTGTAGATATGCGGGTAAACTGGGGTAGATATGCTGAGTGAAAACTGTTGGTTCTGGCTCGGATGTTCCGGTACATCTTTCTGGATGGCAGAGGCTGAAACAGGAAGTGGCTGGGGTGTGTGGGGTCAGAGAAGATTCTGATATTACTTAATCATTTATAACGAACTACCCTGGCGATATTTTGCTTTTCAATCACATGAAAGCTGAGAATCGCTGGATGTTAACAGTGTTACATGCCATCTGTGCACAAAGAGTATGTGTTTTTTATACTGTATACATTTTAAACTAAACATATATTAGAATGAACACTGGGAATTATTTTATTAAGGCAAATCAATAAAAAACATCACATGGCACATGTGAGAATGAAAGAAAAATAATTTGCATATACTTAGCACATATTTGACAGTATCTATCATCAGCCCAGGGCTAGTACTTCTGCATTTAGTGTTTTAACACCTGCTTCAGTTCAGGCATGGTTTCCATTGCATTACATTTACGTATTTAGAAGATGCTATTATCCAGAGAGCTTTACAGAGTAGCATGTGGTTTTGCCTGGAGACTCTTGATAATATGGTAATGGCATTCTGGCCTGGACAGGGAATAAAATCTTCCATTTTCTGTGTGCAGACTAGGGGTGTTAATGATAAACTGAGTAACCATTATCCCACAAATATATAAATGTTCAACTAATGCTTTCAATTAAAAAGATAAACAATTTACATTTGAAAAGCTGTTTTGTTTCATTCAACATGAGGACCGGTTTTTAATTGCACGGATGAGGAAGCAAGAGCGTGACTTGTTCTGATAGACCTACTTAGTGATGCACAACTCTGGGTTTTCTAGGGTCAAGTCTGACTCACAACTTGTGCCAAGGGAGTGGATGGAAGCAGAGATTAAATCTTCCTACATGTAATTAACAGTACTATTGTAACTGCAATATTTAGTCATATAACAATGCTAGACTACAACTGACTCTTTTTTAACTGTCATGTTGGTTCTGCAGAGTGTAGCCTTAGGCTTAGGTCTTCAAATGTGTTTGTTAGCTAACGGTTAGCCCATGTAGTTAACTTGTTAGTCCAATGAAAGAAAAGAAGCTTACAGTCTGTGAGCTAATGAGTTTATGTTGACTGTTATTTAAACTATGAATATGAATCTTAGCTGCTATCAGGCCACAGGTGGGCTAATAATATGTGGTAAATGTAAGTAAGTACAGTACATTAGCATAGCTGTTTCGTTACCCTACTGAAAAAAAAACACAGACAAACATGAATTTCATGTTAGTCTAAGCTGGTTTACGCTGGTCTGGTGCTGGTTCAGGTGGTCACCCTGCATGGTCATGCTGGTTGACCAGCATACCAGCAACCAAAACACAACATCTGCTGTTTTTTGCTGGTAGCCAGCTGCTCATTTATGCTGATTTTTCTAGCCAGGTATGCTGTGTTTTTTCATTCAGTTTAGCCTAAAGCCTCATGTTCGATGATTTCTTGTTTTAAGTTTTGTCAGCTCACATTTAATCACTGACTAATAACGGTCGGTTGTCAGGCAAAAGAATTTGCCCAAATTTGCATTCCTAGTGCAGACTGATGGAGTTATACACTCTGCTATTCAACAGTTTGTCACTGGAATAATTGATCAGACGTATTATAGCAGGCAAAACCCCAAAATATGCAGGGGCAGGGGTACTCCAGGACAGTGGTTTGAAGCCTCTGCTGTAATTTAACAAAATGTGTAGCTGCAACGCACTCTATCACCATCAGAGGTCACTCTCCTGCAGCAAAACAGAGCACAAGGCCCCTTATACTACAGCCGCGCGGAACTCAACTGACTCTCAACTGTAGAGACAAAGAGGCAGCTGGGAGCACGTGCTCCCTCTGTGCTCCCTCTGTGCTCCCTCTTGTCTTACCCCATCAGCTCATAAACTGCCTTCCGTCACGTCACAAAGCTCTTTCAGACTTTGTAGATGAGTCTCAAACACACATACGTTGCGCTTTGCCCACCGCTTCCGAAACTGAGCAATTATCCTGTCAAAAAGTCTTACCGCCTGTCAGCCATAAGTCTGTATTTTGAGCAGAACAGTCTTCATGTCACAGTATGCTAAACATTCTTTACAAGTCAGAAGTGAAAACCAAAATGAATAACTCATTCTGTCTCCTTTTCAAACCATCTGTCATTTGAGATGTGCGACACCGCACGCCATTCATTCGCCATAGAGAGAGAAATCCGTGGGTTTGAAATGCGAAACCTTCAAAGCTTTTACAGTCAAACTGGGCAAAACGGACAAAACCAGTTCTATTTTCTAACAGCAGAAAAAAACCCTGAAGCTATGTCATGCCAAAACAAGTATGGCTGAAAGTCTCTAGAGCTGCATTCTCTCTTTGCCCTTGGGCTACTTGTTAGTCTGACTGAAGTCGGGGCTTTTTGCACAAGGCTGATATTATGCAGCAGGCAGGCTTCCTGAGTGAGTGGGCACAGCCAGGCCAGCACACGCAGCTGAGTCACACTCCAAGTGCCAGTCCCTCCATCCACATTCCACTCTGATAGCCTCTGGAATGCTTGAGTGTCTGTATGTGTATGCGTGTATGCGAGAACCAGAGGGAGAGGAGAGCGTTTCTATTTGAAGAGCACACTAACACATACATACATATGCATGCATTGTGAGAAAGTAAACACGGATGTGCATGCCTTCTTATGCACACTGTGCCAACATAACATGTTCGACCTTCGGATCGGTGGAATGTCAACAACACTTTCATAAACACGTCATTCATAAACACGATGACTAATCGCTCCACCATCTGAGAGATGCAGATACAGACTTGCATAGAGGTAGAATTCCCACTTAGTCTTAACGGTGCCTTCTTCTGAAATCATCAATCTGCCCAAGATGAAATCAATCTGCCCAAGATGAGATGCAAAGCTGGAATATGAGACCTAAACTTTTTGGAAAACTGAAAGCACAGGAAAATGCAACACACAATGAGCTGTGGTTAGCAGACTCTTTGGTCTACACAACAGATCATTCCTGAAGGCTCTATGAATTGAATTTTCAATAGCAGCTTCTTCAATACCCATGCACAGTGAGCTGCTAACTCAGGTGTGCCATGTCTTTATCATTCTCAGGTGAATCTTAAACCTCCATTACTGGCTTGGCTCTGATGGTGTGGTGCTCTTCACACAGATCAGAGTGGAAGCCTTGGAAATGCTGCTCCCAGGTGCCTTTTAATCTGCAACAGGTGGCCTTTTAAAACGTATTCTTAATCACCTCCAGGAGAGAGAGAAAAGGAGGCGCACTGTTAGCAGGGATCAAAGCACCTCCCTTCCGCCCTCAGGCACTCTTGGAGGTGGGCCAGGAGCCCAGCACAGTGGCTTTTTACAGGGCATTGTGTCAGAGAGAGAGAGAGAGAAAGAAAGAGAGACAGACACAGACACAGCCTGAACCCTACAGCACCTCACATCACACAAAATGATGACCTAACTCACACTACAGGTCCTCTCCACTCCAGCCAGGTCCAGTGCTGACCTCCTGTCTCATCTGGCCAACGCTGTTAACTTACTTTCAGGAATGAAATCTTTCTACAGCAGTGGTCAACCCTGGTTCCGGAGAACCCTTTCCCTTTAAAGTTTTACTAGTCTTAGCCTCAGGTGATCCAACTATGCATATGCTATGTATATGCTAGGCGATTGCAATCATCTCAGAGAAGGACTGCTAATCTAAGATCTAAGGTCTTGATCAGCACTTCTACTCTGAGAAACTGTATGCACTGTAAAAATGATATATTAGCAAGTGACACCATCTTAAACCTAGTCAATCTATCTAATATTTCCCACTTTGAGATTGCTGTAACAATGTTATAACGTTTTTTCAACTTATTTTCGGATGTATTTTACTTATTTTAAAAATCTATCTAGGGAAATAGTCGTATTCTGTTGGCAGACGATTTTTCTTGTTTCAGTGGTTTTGAAATGAAAAATATTAGACATTTTTAGAATATCATTTTTTGCAGTGCGAACAGTGGCCTGGTTCCATGTGTTTGCAATTCTGTGCAATGTTTTTTTTAATCATTCTGAAGTTTATTTAGCTAACTGCTTGCTAGTCACCAGTAGCAAGTAGTTGCTTGCTCAGTAAACAATGACAATAATGACCCTTTCTGAGTAAGATATCATCGCTGGATTGAAAGTTCACAGTATTCCATCTTTAAAAGTTATTTAAGATTTTATTCAAAGCTGGTGCAGCGTTTCCTCATCGCAGTTTAGCCACTGTAAACCACTTTGTTTGGTCATTTTGCATGTTAGTCAAATGTCCCTTTCCTGTTAAAGCAGGTGGAAGGTAATCACACTGATGACAAAACCAATCAGACTCTCTGGCTTGCAAGACTAGTGTTTTGCCTGCTCTAGCACACTTCAGCTTAGGAAGGGCTTGCTAATTAGCTAATTAGTTGGATCAGGTGTGTCGACACCAAACGGTGCAGTGCAGGGGTTCTCCAGCATGAGGACTGGGAACTATTTTGCCATAGTATACAGTAAGTACATCAGAGAAGCAGTAAAAGAATTTGACTCTCACTTTTTTAATGGGATATTTTGTTTTTTTCACTTTAAGCTCACGAGCGGATGCCGGATGGAGGTCCGCATGAGCAAACAGACAGGTGGGCCTGTTAGGATGTGAAACACAGGATGTGTGTGAGTGGATCTGTGCTCCCCATCACATACACCTCTCCCTCCTCATCCTATCACACACTCGCCCTCTGCAAGTGTGGAGAGGAAGACATCAGCCCACACATCCTCCTCCGCACAATGAGGGACAATCAGCCAGCCATCAACTGTGCTTCTGACGGGTAGGAAACACACGTGCATCAACACTTAGCCTGTGTGTATATTAGTTACACTACACATGCACAAACACACAGTTTTTTATTATCGCTTGAAACCCACCTGGGGTCTTCCTACCGTTATACAGTAGGGACATGTCTTACTGGTGGTGGTTAGGGGAAGGAAATCAAGATTGCAGACTGAGTTTGCTTTCCAGCACCCTTTTCTTTGCATGAATAACTGCTCATCTTAGACAACACTGAGCAACTATGCAGATCACAAATATACTCATAATGAATATCCACGTACCAATAGCACATATTTTCCATACTTCACAAGACATGCTGAAAGTAATGCACCGATCTGACAGCCATTACAAATGTTTCTGAGTCATCTGAGCAGAAGTACAGACAGCTTTGTTGCAGCCACCATAGAGGAACATGGCACTCGGAGTCCTCAGATGCTTTCTGCAACCACAGCAAACAGTAAGAGCATTTCCCCAACTGTTTAACAACCCCAACTGACTGCAAAAATGTGGTCACAATGAAAGAAAGGGCATTTAAAAAGCTCTTTCTACATTTCGTGTGCTCGCCACACATTGTGAAACACTGGAGGAACAGTAACTAATAAAAATGCCTGCGACAGCTTGTATTGTGTTGCTCTGCGAACACAGTCTGACCCAAATCCTTCAAAATAAGCTTGATAAATGTCACTGAACTCCCGAGTGAAAAGGTCCACTTCAGGTCTTCAGTCAGAAATGCACAGTATCCACTGCAAGTGCTTAAGACTGTAGTAACACTGACAAAGGCTTTTACAGTGACTTTTACAGGGACTAACGGTGTTTACATTTGAGGCTAATCTATGAACTAAGAGGCAATGATATTTAGACTCTCTACTGAGTGTTTCGAAGCTCAGATTAGCTCACGCTGACTGTGCAAATGGACAAAAGTACAGCACATAGCTAAATACAGTAGCAGCACATAGCTAAATATAGTAGCAGCCATCTTGAAATATGAATTTTATCTATACTTTTGTCTATTTTATAGATAACTGTATGCCACACAGTATCATAGACCAAACAAGCAATGCTGTTTGAGCTTACTGACTAAAGAAGGTGAATGAATACATTTGAAGTCAAGGGAAAATTGTGCATTGTGAATTTTCATCAAACTATCACTTTGACCTTTGGCCAAAAGTGCAAGACTGAATGCCTGCTTTTGTGTCTTTTTCAAGCAAACACAAGAAAGTGACCTAAAAGCTGTGTGAAACTACCAGTGATGGGGGCACAACTGGGTAATCAGGTTGCCCAGGCTTGACTTGTTCTTTATACTCAATGAACACAACACCCTTTGAGAGTCATAACTGTAATGCTTAATCTCAATCAAATCAGTGACAGTTGCAACATTGGGTAATGTGGAATGCATGAAGTCTCACCTTCTCCTGAACATCTCAGCAAAGATGCATCCCACACTCCACAGATCCACTGGGGTGGCGTAACTGGACTGCAGAAGCACTTCTGGAGCTCGATACCATAATGTGACCACCTGAAACACACGAAAACAGACCAATGAAACATATGTTGAAGTTAACATGAAGGACATGCGTGTATGAGTGATATATTTGAGAACAATTCTGTGCTCGTCTTTATTAGCGGGCAAAGATTCTAATGGCTCATGGAATTCAAGTTTTTCTAAACTAGGGGATACAAAAATGTTTCTGTGCCCCTGCGTCCGAGTTACGTAAGGTTTGAAATCACATCTGGCAAAACAAGCCTCCACATTCCCGTTTTGGTATACCAAGATCGCACAAAATTTCCACAGCAGGCCATTGGGGACCTCTCCCATGGTCTCCATGTGCCTCTATGGAACCCAGGGCCTTTGGCCTTCAATGGCTTACCAACAAGCAAGCCATTCAAACTCTAAATCTGATCCCTGCCTTTTCTCACTACAGAATCTTCCAGAGCCTTGCAGTCCTCTTAAAGTGACAGTTTGTCAAAGACAAAAAATTAAATGTACTCAATTTTCCCCTTACCCCTAATGTTCTCAATGAGCCATGACATGTTTGTGTCCAAAGCTTGCTTCTATAGCTTTGCACTGAACCTGCATGCCTAAATCATTACACACTTACCTCAAAACATGTTGAGTAATCTCTAATAGACTTGCATATGTGTTTAAGGGGCATGTAAAGGGCAGCAGCTGTGGTCCAATGGTGTAGAAAAATAAAAATGAAAAAAAAACTGGGATCCTTGACGTTTGTCCATTTAACAGATAACAGAATGTCATTTAGTGTCAGAAACTACAAGCTTTGGCTGGTAAATGAAAAATTGTGTGAATGTAATTTTTTGCCAAATTACCACTTTGAAACCATGTCAACTCCTTAAACTCAGTGACACCTGCTTTTGCAGACTGGCCTCAGATCTGTCCAGCTCCTGAAAGGCCCGGCTAGAGGCCTGCAGGATCCACAGCAGACTGGGTGCACAGCAGAGGCGCACTGTTAACAGCTACAGTAGGGAGAGCCTCCAGACGAAACTCAGTGACCCTGCTCCAGAAAGTGGACAGCTTCCAGGTGCTTTCCCTCTCCGGCATGCTGTCCTCCCCGTGGGCTCTGGGCCCAGAAACCCTCCAGCTTATCAGCCAAATCAGCCGTCCTTGTGTTTGTAAGCAAAGCCTGGGGCATATATCAGGGAGCGCGTATCGTAAAATGCAAGGCACACTGGCACATGGCCAAAGACGCAGCACTGAGAGAGCGTCATCCTTAATGAGCGTTGGTGTGGGAAATAAGCTACGAATGGCGGACAAACCACACGCTGCTGATTAGACACTAACTAGAGTAATGCATTGTGTTGCGAAGTGAGAAGAATTGATTCAATGGCAAAGTATATTACAAAATGAAGTGTTAGACAGCCAAGGAAGAAGGATTGCACAGAAAATTGAACGTAATTTTAAGCTGATTTACTTGTAAATTTTGTTTCAAACATACAATTCAGTCCATACACAGAAAGTACGATGCAAGAAATCCCTTTTTTCATAACTGTGATGTCACAACAATGAACATGTTTTCTTATGACCACCCATTCATGTTCAAGTGATATAGAGTGTTGTTACTGCACAGTCTGTAGCAGCGGAACTGGAGTAAAAGTTGTAGAGGGAAATTATGAAACATTGTGCTGTTCCTGGCTGTCAGGAAGCAAATGCATCACTGCAGCCTTTCAAAGGATCCAGACATCCAGTTCATCCAATTTCAGCCCATGCTGTTTAATGAATGAGGTACAATACAGGGTAGCCAATCAGAACAGAGGTCATTTACATATATCAGTCTTAAAGGCACAGTAAGAAAAACAACTTTAAGTTTATCTAACTTAATTTTATTTATCTAGTTAACTTATTTCTAAGGAAAAAAGAGAGGCTGAAAATGGCCATGTAAAATGAATTATGACTGTTTGTAGTACATACAATCATTATGGACGTTATTGCAAAAATATTAAATACAAGAAAAGTACAATATGATGATATAAGGGTTGACGTTTTGACAACAGGAGGCGACAACTATGAACTGCCTTGATAATCTTAGTCAAGTACTGTAGTCCCCCACTCGTTGACCAAAAGTTTTCACAACTTGACTCACTGCTCATGTTTCAAGGTCGCGGTGCAAGACCAGTGTCAATGGAATTAAATTAAGCTCACGTTTTTCAAGTGCAAAAGAAGTTATTTTTAGTGGCGGACAGCATGTGCTATGTTGACACTTTCTCATCTTAGTCTTCCTGATTAAGGGGAACTAGAGAGGAAGTCAAAATGAACTCAAAAGGATGAAACATTTTGGTCTTTCGTTGTCATGTGGCCTCAGCTGAGGCACATGATTCATTCTAAAATAGCCCCCCCACCAACTCTCCCTCTCGCTTATCATTCAAAATCAGACATTCATTCAGATAGTGCTTGTTATGACCATTGGTGCAGTACAGTTCCTAATTAACATGACATACAGCTCAAGCCTAACACTGACTCATTTCATACAAGGGTGCGCATTCAACAGGGAGACTTGGGTGCTTTGGTAAAGATGATAAAAAGGTTACTAAGGTTAGTCTGAGTAAATGGTCAGATATTCCACTCTAAGCAGTTCAGAAGTGAACAACTGATCAACTATATCGCAACCAGATTCTATCAGTGTCAGTTTAAAATCAGACAAAGGTTGTTTTCTGGGCAATAACAAAACAGTATGATGTTACCTAAAGCTTACTATATGAGCAACATTTTGGGGGGAGATGCAGCACGACTTCTAGGAAGAACCACAGCTGAAGTATATCCGCTTTTCTCAACACTGTGTTTGTGGTGTGGCCTTCTATTAACACACGCATGCTCTCACACAGCTCTTTCATTTACAAATGGTTTTGCTCTGCAGAAAATTCTCAAAGGTGAAGACAACAGTTACGCAGGTGTGGTTGTTCAATCTTTGAGAAAGAGAAGAAACAGAAGCGTGCAATGATTCAAAGACTGTGTGACATGTTACGTAGAGAGCTATTATGGCTGAATAGTATTTGCAATACATTTTTTGAAACATAGTGAGCCAGCCAGCATAAAAAAGGCTTTGCACCACATTATATCTCACAAGGCATCAACATGTTAAGCTAAGCATTTTCAGTCACAATTCTTTTCACTTTGTCACTTGGCAGTGAAACTGTCACAACTTTGTCACGTGTCATGCACCCAGAGCAGGGTTCCTCTGTCAAACGGCATATCATTCTGTTTACCTCAGAGTGCACGCAGAACTAACTCAAACAGCGTCTCAGTGATTGCACTGAATGAAATGAAGCGGGTGTCTGGTCGAGGTGATGAAACGCCTTCCCCTCGCATGCCTCACTAGTTCATGCCTGCTTGTTTGTTTTCCCTATTTTCATTACAGTACAAACAAGCCAGGCTCAGAACTACTAGTCAGGCCAGCTAAGCCTCAGGGCCTCAGTCAAAAAAGCTTTCTCATTAAAATTGTTAAAACCTTTATGTTATATGTTTATATGCACAACCCAGTTCCTAAAAAGTTGAGAAAATTCCAAAAACAAAGTCAGTGAGTAGCAAATTATGTTTGACTTCTATTAACCTGAAAATGATACAAAAACACAATATTTTATGTTTTACCATAAGAACATTGTTTTTTATAAATATATACACTTTTATTGTCTGCAATTTGATGTCTGCAACATGCACCAAAAAGTTACATCACCATTCACTTAATTATCATTTAGGGGCTGAAGGTACAAAATGATCCAGTTTTGAAAGCAGAATTTTTTTTCATTCTTCTTTTATCCTCTGCTGTCTTCCGCTGTTTAACTGTACAGACCCTTTTTGTCATATTTCAAGCTAAATAAGACGTTTTCAACAGGAGACAGTTCTGGACTACAGACAGGCTGGTCTATTGCCCAAACACTCTGATCACACAGCCCATTTGTCCATGTGGTGATATCACAGAAACATGGCGGTTTTTAATGCAGTGACGTTTGAGGGATTGACAGTCACTGGCATTCATTCATGGTTTTTGGCCTTTTACTTTATGTACAGAGATCTCTGGATTCCCAAAATCTTTTGAAGATATTATGCACTGTAGAGGATGAAATACCTAAAATCCTTGTAATCCCCGGTTGAGAAACATTTTTAAACTGTGATTTTTAGAATGCTGATGCATTTTTGGCCAAGTGGTGAGCCTCAATCCTTGCTCATAAAGGATTCAGCATTTTCTAGATGGTCTTTTTATGTCCAAGCATGATTGCATCACCTGTTCAATGTTTTTTGAACATTGTGAAATGTTCCTAGTCTTAAACTGCCCCATCCTAACTTTTTGGAATGTGTTGCAATCATCAAGAGTGTGTATTTATAAAAAAAACAATGAAGCTGATATAATTAACCAGTACATATATTGTCTTTTGTTCAAATACAGGTCAAAGTAGATTTACAAAATACTGCTTTCTGATTTTATTTGCATTTTACCTACTGTCCTAACTTTTTTGAAAGTGGGTTTGTACCTCAACTGTGCGCCTGCTTATTAGGGATGAGGAAAAAAACAACAAAAACACAGAAGGTTTAACGGTCATTTACTGCATGCAGCTAGCATAAGAGGTAATCGTCCAGTTGATTTGATGGTCTATTTTAGTGTTTTAAGCATATGTGGCAGCTGAAACCAGCTGTCTTACAGAACAATAACTCACAGGCTTATACTAAACAACTCTGACATCTTAATATTTTGATATTTTGATATATATAACTCTGATAGATGTTGCCATTACATTTACTTTGAGTACTGATATCAGCTGCTTGTTTGTGACAGGGTCCATATCATGGGACTTTTTTTTTATATATAATGGGTTTGATATAGTATATAATGATTGTTAAAGTTTCAAATCATACCATTCACTCCCCAATCTATATGGTTCATATATGTAAACTAAACAGCAAAAACAGGCCATTTTGAATGGACTGTTTTTGTTGAACTCCACCCATTCACACTTACGTTATAATGAGTGTTTCAGTCTGAAGTGCTTTTTAAATGAGACACAATACAGAACAGCCAGTCAGAACATAGCTTATTTACATATGTCAGTCTTAAACGCATAGTAACAAAAACAGCCTGTTTAATTCTAAGGGATTGGAAAATGGTTATGTAAAACCATATTATGATTTTACGTAAAACCATACAAACACAAGAAAAATGTAGGATATAGGCCATACAATACATACTGTATGTCAGCTCTAGAATGCAGCTCTAGAATTTGGATATTCATATGTATCTGAATAACCACATCGATCCTTAAGACAATGCTGATTTGCATAGACTTATTTTACACCCATAACCCAGACAGTGATGGCTCAAAATGTTTATTTTATTATATTCCTTGTGGCTTTGCTTCATATTAATTTGCATTAATTAATTTCTGTGCTGTCTATCTATGTAGGACAAATTTATAGTATATAAGTTTAATTGCCCAATAAATTGACTTTTTCTTCTAGCTTATAATCTCTCTCTCTCATTCTCTTTTTCTCTCTCTCTCTCTCTCTCTCTCTCTCTCTCTCAGGCCAGTGCTTTGTGTGGCATTGGCTGCTAACAGAAGGGTCAGATAAAGCGATCCTGGCAGCCTTCAGATTATAGGACAGCATTCTGTGCATTCCTATCTGGTGAGACAGCACGGGCCCACTCAGCACGAGGGGAAACAGCAGCTTTGCAAGCTCTTCTAAGCAACGCTGCCCAAGCACATCCAAGCACAGTCACTGGACTGTACCACCCTGTGCTTCACCCACTCTATTTCAGCCAACATACCCAACCCCCCCCCCACCAGTCTCGGACCCCCCACCCCCCAAACACACTGGATTTAAAACAATAGAGACAACATGATTAAGAATAAGGCCGGCCGATGGGTTTGGCCGGGAGCCTGTGTTTACATTCTCTCTCTCAAAGGAAGCGAAGGATGAAAGGCCCCTTCAACACAAGACCTTCGTCCGCATTCTTTCAGGCCGCCCCTGGACACTTTTAAAGGGACAAGTCTACTAACTTGGCGGAGGACAAAGCTCTTTGGGGAAAAATGAGCCTCCAGTGACGACCTCTCATTCAGTTAATAATACATCTGATCTGTGATATCATTAGCCCATGCTGACAAGCCCCTCGCTCAGCCTGGTGCACTGCTGAAGTCAGCACACTGTGATATTTATTGCAAATCATTTGCAACCAAGTTCTGTAGTATAGAAAATTTGCCTCAAGTACCCAAAGCAACTTTGAGTAGAGACTGGAAAAGAATTTTGAGAAAGATGGGAAAGAATGAAAAATACATTAATGTAATGACAGGAAGAATTGCAAGCTGTGGTTTTTTAATGGCTTTTTGCAGTAGTGGTACCCCAAAAAAGGACATACTGGTACTTTTAGAAAGGCTACATTGATGTGCTTTTGTTTAAGGCTCACTTTAGTAACTCGGGGTACAGAATTAACAATACATGAATTCAGGCCAATTTAAATATAAAAAATCATTCTGGAAACAATGGAACCGGGCAACTCTTTTAGCCACAGTGGCAGGTTGTCTTAGAAGGAGGAGGTTTGGGCTAAGAAAGCTGCCCGTTCAGATAAGCTAAAGTTAATAATAAAGCTAACACTGAAGCTAGTCAGAAGAAACTTAAATCCTGAGGAGGACTCGTCATTTTGTTCACAAGGACTTTTAGCAAACCTTAAAGAAACAATACAAATGATGACGTGTACAAGTGCAAATTTCTTTACACAGAATGTTTTAAACACAAATGCGAACCACAAGCCTGTTTAATTTGGCTAATTCTTCTAGCTAACCGTCAGCAGCTACGTTAGCTTGTTAAGTTAGCAGTTAATTAAGCTAGCTGATCTTAACATTGTTCTGCAACATTATTTATCGTCAGATATCATATTAAAATGTGTATTAGCGTATACAGTAATCTAGATAAAGTATAGCCAGTAATCTAGATAAGGTTAAGCTTATCTTAGAGCCAGCACAAGTCTGCATATTACTAGTTTTGGGATTAAACTGTAAGTGTGGTCTTCCACATCCAAAACTTTTAGAGCTTTAGGAATGCAATAAAAACAACACCACCCTCCAGACGATCAGGGTAGTGTGCATTTGACTTAAATGTTCCTCAGTAACTCCTTTTACTTCTCACATTGCAATCCTGACTTATCACATAGCCAGTCATTCTCACACAGGGTTTTTCCTGAGGAATTTTACTGGAGTTTTACCTTGGAAGCACTTATAGATTATTCTGACTGGTCGAGAGGTGTGTCAGTCATTATTTTACAAATGGTCAACTGCGCCTTAACAAGTACAAAAAAACAGCTACAAAAAGGACTTACAGTGAAGTCTACTGTAGTGCGACACAGCAGGGTACAGCCCCAGCAACAAGACTGTGTATTTTTAAAGGGGAATTCCAGTAATTTTGCAAATTGTGTGAATAATTCAGCTGCTGAGATGTAAACACACACACACACACACACACATCATCCATGAGGTGGGACGCTGGAGCCTATCCCAGCTGTCATTGGGCGGAAGGCAGGATACACCCTGGACAGGTCGCCAGTCCATCGCAGGAGAAGTAAACAGTCATTCCAAATGTTTTGAGTGTGAAATGGTTCACTGTAGATAACCTTACCAGGATTTCTTTACAGTGGTGGTGATAAGAATCAGGGGTCATGATGTCTACAAAAATAGTCATCTCAGTTACTATCCAAAACCACCACTTGTGGTAAACTAAAAAAAAAGTTTTCTTTGGGAACAATTTTGCCTTACAACATGCTGCATGCACCCGTCCTCCATGAACGGCTTTTAAAACACAAGTTTCATCCCAAAGCTTTACCTCAAAACTGTCATAAAACAATGTCTCAGACAGCAGACGGTGTATTTGTAACCATTTTGTGTAAAAACTCTTTGTGATGTAGCTTTTAGCAGCGATAAACTTCAGACATCTGGTTCCTATCACCACCCCTGGGAATAATGAATAAATGAGTCAGTAAGTTTCTCTAAAATAGAGAATTTCACATCAACCCACTCTGAAGAAGGAAAATCAATGTCCCCGGAATATGTCTCGCTCTTCTATGTGACCTTCAGACATTTAGGTAAAATAAAAATATTCGTAAACTCACTCGGGTTTTAAACTAAGTGAAACCTGCTGAAACATTATCTACAATCTGTTTTGGGAATCATACTATTGTCCTTTGACCTTAGCCTTGATGGGTCAGTGCTGCATACGTCATAACTATTAGCATCCTCATGAGCAATACTTTGGATTGCATCACCGTTTACTGTACATGCACAATGGTCACTCAGCAGATCCATGAGGATGGATCGACCTACCGCCTCCCCTCCTGCCATGTTTTGTCTCTAGATGAGCTATTCTTCGCCTCGCAGTCAAACGGGCTGTAAACACCATTATTGTCAAGCCCTAGAGTCATTCAAGGGGTTTTTCCCTGCTCTTTTAAAAGCCCATTTACAATGGCAACAATACTGTCAAGCCCAGCCAAGAGCAGAGAAAGATATATGAAGTCACAAGTGAGCGGAGCGTGTAAACTGTATACAGTTTAGCTCTACAACTGCTGCCAAAGTATGCAGAGCTTACAGGAATGCTGTATGGGGCCCTCTCTGAGCGAACAAAGAGAGCACAGTCAGCCTCTCTTTCCCCTGTGCTACCACATCCGCACATCATTAGTTGGAAAATTCCTGATATATGCTGTAATTTTTTTTTTTCTGGTACAGGCGAAGCTTTAATATCCAGATGCCCTCGCCCCGCACCCCCAAAACAGTCTTCCTCCCAGTCTGGCCTGCAGCCAATAGCTTTTAACAATTAATACAGATGGGGTCTGAGGGCAAGGGCACACCTCTCCTGTGTGGATGGCCAGCGGCGAGGGTCACGCAGGAAATACCAAATAAGAAGCTTGCCGTGCATCATGCTGCGCCTCTGTTCATGTGTCTGTTACAGTTTCAGAGCAACCCTCCCTCTTTTTTTCTCTCTCTCTGCTGCAGTTAGAGCACGTGGGGTCGTTTTTTCCTTCCTTCTTCTTCCTTTTTGGAATACCGGGGGAGATATCTAAACATTCCCAGAGTGTGTCGCACGTGCTCTCCTGCGTGCCATGTTTTCCTTTTTTTTCCCAGCCATGCTTGCTGCCTCTGTGTCTGTCCAGAGTGGAAGCACATTGTCTGGCAAAGCCCAGGCTGCTCTTACCTCACCATAAGACCCTGCTACAAATCTCACTTCAGTTTTGATTCTTTTATAATGCCTGCACTCTGATAGTTTGGTAAGAAGCAAAACTCTTCCAAAATGATGCTTTTGATAAAACCTAGAGCATGCTTTATGTGCATCACATTTGTGGAATGGAGAATGCACTGAAAGGAATGCACTGAATGCTTAATTTAATTCATACAACAGTTGGTTCCAACGACACAGTCTGATTGGTGGAGAAGTGTTCTAGCCTGGCTGTTATTTGAGATAACAGCACTGTATCATTCTGCTGAGCACTGGTTGCTAAATAACGACCCTCTTTACATTGCAGCTAACTGTTGCTAAATTTCTACTGTAGTATATGTTAAAACGAGAAAACTGATCCATTAGATAACATCTATGAGATCATATCTGACCTGCGGCTCATCTGGTCAGATTCTAAAAAAGAGCGTGACGACAGGACCGCATCAAATTCTGAACATGTCGTCATCCATAAAGAAGATTTTCGGTAACTGTGACTGCGGACAGGAACTAAATTTGGAATTTGCCAGAAATGTACAGAATACAACGTGACAAATGAGACGGCTGTGACATTCCTTACAGACTGAAACAAAAGGACATTAAGGTTAACCTGGCAAATATTGATAAAGCTGAGCTGAATCTGATACTGTGGCAGTTTAATGGCTCTATTCATAATGCAAAAGGATGCTACTTTTTTGGCTCAACTGCTAATTAAAAAAGCACATTTGATACAATGGTCAGGACTTCCTTTCCTATTTTTAATTTATTTTGCAGAACTATTGTAAAAAATACCAACAGAAAACTCAAGGTCTTGTGTTATCGCATAGTATCAGGGCTGTGATGATGTATGGTACTCGCTTTCGGCTCAGGCTTGCAATTGAATCACAGCTGTGACGTTATTTGACATAAAACACTCCTTTTCGTGTTCTATTGCTAAGTGTGCATCATTTCAACAAAATGTTTTACATCAACAAAATTGTGTTGCAATATATTTTATTCCTATATTCTTAAATGTAGTTTGCCTTTAAATGAAGTAAATTCACACTTTCAGTGCACTATAAGGTTTCACTGAAAACCTTTATGGGAGAAAGGTTTTGGAGCAGTAACTCAACTCCATGGATTCCCTCTTTCCACTTTCTTGGAAAACACAAAAGTACAAGATGGAGTTATTAATGGCAACCACTTGTGTTCCATTACTTGTGTTCTAGGCTGTGAACTGTTTAACAAAAACAATTTGTACAAGACATTGCCTCACCTATTATTCCAGGTGTAACAACAGGGGCCTCATAAACTCGAATTACTGCTCACCTGTTTCATATCAACCTCTCCAAGCCTTTCACCAACTGTTCACACACTGTCTGCACTGAACAGACTTCTTCTGAAGATTCAAACCAGAACATTTCGCACAAAATACCAGAGGTGTTTGTATGTAAAAGCTTGGAATCACTGTTTTCAGTTATATAAACCCTAATATGCTAAAAAAAATTTATATAAAATGATTCTACTGTGATGCTAATATTCTAGAGGTTTCAGACATGAGATGAATGGAGCTGTGATTCCATAAGAACTCAGAAAGCTGTATAGCATAGAGAACGAATAAAATCAATATCCAACATGCTTCATATCTGAAAATCGGTGATTAAATCTCGTTGATCAGACTGCTATTCATAGTAATAATATGACAGGAAAGTACCATAAATACAGAATTACAGCTTATTACTTAATAATAGTTGCTATTTTTACCATGTCATAACTTCTGATTGCTGTTTTTATTGAATAAAAATTATGAATATTACAAGTGATTCTAGACCAAAAATGCATCTATTTCTGCCTTTTAATCCACTTTTCTCTGTTACATTATGTCTCAATGCTGTTGTTACATTTGCTTTGACATGTAATCGTCAGACGTTAGGTATGATAGAGTTAAGTGCAAAATAAGAGTGCTGATGAAAACAAAGAACACAGAATATGGCTAAAACAGCAGAAAAAGAAACAGGATGTAAGGCAAGGCTAAGGCCTGACCAAGAGAAACACACCAGAGAAAACTACTGCATGTACACTCTCCCCAAGGCCTCCCACAGATTTATGTTCATATGCTATTGTACCATTGCTTTAACTGCCAGCTTACCTCTTTTAAGTTCCCACCACCAACAGACATGACACTGCCTTTCCGTTCTTACTCAACATCCCCCATTCTCCCCATTTAATCCCCCTTTACTCAGTTATGGTTTCAGGGGCAGGCTGCTCAAATAGGAAATGCTGTGACAGGCGGATTGAGTCTGCTCCGTATGGCTGTCACAGTACAGTCATAGACGAGAGCAAACTCATTTCTTGAGTGTAGCTGACAGATTACTGATGTAGAACGATGATTCACTTCTCCCACCGACACATGAAGGTTCAAACAGATAGCATGCTCATTTAGGGACATTTAAATCATGCTTTCGTTACCAGTTCAGGGACTTTAAAATCTAAAGGTTAGCAGGTGGAACAAATCTCAATTACTCATCTGATATCCCGGTGTCTATAATTCAAAGCAGCCTGCGTTTGGTGCTGCTTTGGAAGCTAATGACTCTAAAGACTCTCTCCAGAGTTTACCGTTCTAACCCGGAAAGCCATTAAGAGGACAGATGGAATGGAAAAACGTTGATAAACTAATGACAGTTTCTAGTACAGTAGAGATCCTGACACTTTGTTTACATGGCCATGATGGGCACAGATTAAGGCAATAATCGGCTCTAAAATAAAACTTCCGGTCTCAGAATCCAATCCTTTAAACCGCTCTCATTCAGCAGCTTTCACCCTTTCATGCACACAATAGTCCAAATAGTGTTAATTCCTATTAAGGCAATATTGTAATTACAGTGCTTTGCATTGTTATTGTTGTCCAACAGTGCTGTAGCATATTTTCCTAGCTATCTTGTTTTTTGTCAAGTGTATCTCTGTGTCACTTTCCGCACAAGAGGTGGCCTTTGGCACTTAATAGGCTGCCACTGTAAACAAGAATTAATGCCTGGTTGAATGGAAAGTTAAATTAAGATAAAAACAATTCTAACCTAATATTCCCATTTATCTGTAAAAATGCAGGTAAAACAGGACGAAAGTATAATTCCTAAAGTGAAAAGAGCCAATGTTTTGGTTGTCAACTGTAATCAGGTGTTTGAGCGACTCTAGAAATGATGTCTTCAACAGAATGCTGCCATATTCAGAATAAAATCTGAATACTAGCATGCAGAATGTCACAGCTCATCTAAATAAAAGAAGCCACATTGTAATTCTTTCATTTCCTTGCATGAACTCTTACATTCCTGCATGTTCGCTTATCACTGTTATCCCACTGAAAGCTATCTGACTCAGGACTGTTTGGTTTCCAGAAGCCAAGAGCTTGTGAGACGGAGAAGAGAGAGAGAGGGATGAGTGGAGAGATGGTTGCTAGGTGTCGCCAACATGAGGAATTCATTCCACTGGAAGAGGGGAAGGAAGCGTCAGGGCCCAGAGGACCCACAGCAAAGGCTTCTGTGGAGTTTGCGGTATGCAGAAAAATGGTTGCTGGAAGGAGGATTCTTTTTTAACACAGCACAACATGGGCTGCATCAGCCATTTGAAATTGCACAACATCCCAAATGCAACAAAAACAGACAACGTTTCAAGGATCAGCATCTTCAGATGGAGGCAAAGACTTTTTCCGAAAGGCCAGTAAATATGTTTTAGAGAAACCTAGTAAATAAGAAGGTCCGAAGGTCCTGCTGTTGTACGGATCTATTGTATTGCCTCAGATGCTGCTAGTTTATTCACTTGAGTCATCATGAGCTAGAGTGTCAGAACAGTTCAACTTCCATGTGATTAGAATCTTGCACTAGCAGTGGCCCTTCACCAATTATTTAGTTTGTTTTAGCAACTGTAAAAATGCTACAACAATCCATCGGAATAAAATGATTCAGGGAATTTGCCTCCTGTTACACCAATCTAATTTCGTGAGCAATGTGGTGCACATGATGCTTTCTTGAGTGCTGTCCTAATCGCTTTCATGGGACAATCCAGTCTGCCTCCATACATTGACTCTCACTGGCATCCGGGAGGGAGCCGGAATCAGACTGCACTACACAGCATTACCATTACTTAATTCTGTTCTCAGAGGGAAAAGCATGTGGAGCAGGGGAAGGCAGCGCTAGGTACAATATCACCAGCGTGGAGAGGCCGAATGCTTCACGCTGCTGTAGCCTAGTAACAACAGCAACTTCCCCTCTCTTCTGTCTGTACATGACCCGGGATAAAGGCCAGCTAATGTACCCAAAAAGGCAATAGGAGGAGAAAGAAACGTTGCTCCGTTTTGAGCCTTTGCCCAGCGGCTTAGCGCTGTCAATCAGAAGCGGACAATGGTCACCGGGAGAGTGGAGACATTCTAATGATCAACAATGCAGTGGACCCATGAGATTTGTAGGGTCAGCCTAATCTTCACCTCTGTAGCACCCAATGGGTGGTCTGCCCAGCTTGCACTTGCTCAGCCTCTCTCTCTCTCCCTCTTTCTCTCCCATCTACAGGCTGGGAGAATGAGCAACTGCAAGGAGAGGGCTGCGAAATGGTAGTGCTCATACAAAACAAACCTTCTTTTCTCTATTAGCCCTTAGAAGTCACAGTTAATGACTGCAGTTTCAATTGGACATCAAGCTATTGTTGTTTATACAGTCTTGTTTTGTCGAAAACAAACTGAAAAAGTCAGAAATGAAGACTCAAACCTGATGATACAGAATGTTAAAACCGAACATCTCACTGACATTACATCCAGAGACTTTGGCACTGTCCCCTTTTACTTGTTTCAATCTGCCGCCAGCGTTGGCCACAGTAAAATGTATCAGCATGTAGAATCGGAGCCTTTGGTGTACTATTTTGTTTTCTATCACTGTATAAAAGAGGTACAATGCTTCCATTTTTGGATGGATGCATATTGATTCAAATTTAGAGCTCAATCTGGATTGGTAAACACTTACTATTAATTTGTTTACTCAGCATAACGATAAAACACAACTGATATGTAACTGATATTCCTATTTGTGTGTTTTCATGTTCAAAAGGGTAATTTGTGACAAAATCTACAAATCTGCAAATCTTCACCTTTGTTGGATAGTGTTCTTTACGTGTCAAATAAATGCAATAACAGCATTGAGAAATCAGATTATTAATGAAGAGCTGATTAAATGACAAAAATATCCGCTTTTTGAATCCCCCTTACAGGGTTAATCAAGAGCTACTGTAATTCATTACATAACTAAATGCAAAACAACAGTAATAGCAAGGGTTAAAGACCTTGGTAGTTCTGGGGAGTTATTTCCTTAGAGAACATGTTGATATTTAACATGATAGTTATATAAAATGTATGGGACACATACAGACTAAGCCGAGTTCTAGACTACAATGACATTAAATGAGACTGACAGTGTAATTTACTCTTTCATAAACACAAAACCAACACAGTATCTAATCATTTTTCACCATTCTGACTGTACCATCTTGGTTTGATGACAGCACTTATAATAGAGTATATACTTCCTTGCGTATTACATGCAGTTTGAGATCTTTTATGTGTGCATTTTAGATCTTTCTCAGCTCTTGGTTATATATAGTCAATATAAACTACATTTCTGGTAAAGCAAAACTGACTAAATATGGCCCTTTCTGGTCACAACAAAATCCCCAAGGGATATTCCTTCATGTTCTTTATGTAAATCAGACAACCATTACAGCTAAAAACAGGGCTTTCATTGAATGATTCATCTTGAGTGCTAAACAATAGGCTGTGGTGTGTATTTTAAACCTCTTCTGTTTCTCTGCCTCTTCTAGAAGACTGTCAGGACTGAACTCTGTCCGGGCTGCTTAGCATGTTTACAGTTTACAGTTTCAGTGATACAGTTACTGTCCATCTGGCGAGCAGGTAGCTAACAACTATTATCTGTGAAAGCAAAAGAAATCACACAACGAGTCTCAGTGCCTGTTTTGCATACACAATAACGACATTTCTTTATCTGGCGGGAGACAGAGAGGAAGTGTTTTTTTTAGCCACACTGAAGGCGGGTGATGAGGGGGATTCCAAACGCAGGAAAATTAATCAGGGAGCTGGAGAACCCGTGAAGTCTCTCTCTCTCACTCTCTCTTACTTTTCTCTTTCACACCCACTCTCTCTTTTCCCCTCTCTCACCCTTAGTCTTTCTCTCTCTCTCTTCCTATGTATGTCCTTATCTCACCCTCACTCACCCTCACTCTCTCTCTCTCTCTTTTCACAGCAGAACTGAGTGAGGGTTAGGGTGGAGGAGGGATTTTCTAATGCCTCCGGTGGATTCCCAGGTGAACTTACAGAAGCTCAACTGCCTAACCACTGAAACCACGCAACCAACAGCAAGTTGTAGCAGTCATTCAAATTTTGCAAACCGAATAAGTTGTGAAAAGGACAGGATTAAGACGTGCCCTTGCGGTTGTGCCCGTAAGTGGGAATTCATTCAAATACTGAATGCATTCAAATTTCCTTTACATACATTCATGATGTTTAGCAGAAACTTACAGTAGATGTAGTAACACTCACATATAAAACCGCTCGACTGCCATTCCTTTGAGAAACATCTCCCTTTGTCAGTGCAACGGAGAAAAGATACAATGTCCATTCAGTAGCTATATGCTATCTCTTGACATCAGAGCCTCCTTCAAGAGACTATGACTTCAAAGGATGACAGAGAATTCACTCACTCAATCACACGATCCATTTCATCCCCAGACCACTTTGTCGCGGCCCAAAGACATGAAACAGACAGCGGTGGGTCTCAATTTACACGTTATGCACCTGCTTCTGGACTCGCAGCTGATGGGTGGCCTTTCATTGCCGGCCACTCCTGACTGGGAGCTGTCCACGTCTGTCTCGAGGGACCCACTGGTCTTTTCACTCTCAATGGATGTCACTCTCCTGAACTCACCAGGGGAGCATCAAAGAAATTAATTCAACTAGTAAATCCCTCAAGACGTACGCTTTCGAAGTGTTCCCTGCATTCCATCATTCTCGGTTTAATGAAACAGATGTGAAGTGCATGTTCAAGGGATGGGTAGGAAATGTAGGAAGGCAGGATGTTAAGGGAGAGATCAGATAGGCAGACAGCAGACCTCAGCCAAAAAGGTGCTGATCAGAGATCTTGCTAACAAAGAGTGGTAAATGATGAGTCAGGTGTAGGGGTGCCTACTAATATTATTTGCTAATGAGAAAATGATCATCATAGGTCCTATATTGGAATTACAGCCTATAATTACATCCACATGTATAGTCAATATGAATAGGCATTTCTATGCTGACTGAAATGGATAACATGTAGGATAGTACCAACACCCCACATACAAGAGGTAAGTGGTTTGATATTCTGACTCCCAAAGTTGCATTCACTTACCTTTGTACATGGCTCTGGATTAGAGCTTCTGCCAAATAAAAAGTAGGCCACAGTAAAATGGCCACAGTAAAATGTATCAGCATGTAGAATCGGAGCCTTTGGTGCACTATTTTGTTTTCTATCACTGTATAAAAGAGGTACAATGCTTCCATTTTTGGATGGATGCATACTGATTCAAATTTAGAGCTCAATCTGGATTGGTAAACACTTACTATTAATTTGTTTACTCAGCATAACGATAAAACACAACTGATATGTAACTGATATTCCTATTTGTGTGTTTTACAATAAAGTAAACACACAAATAGTAAAAAGTACAATAAAGTACAAGTTTAGACATTGTCATGTCTAACTCCGTAGCTGTGCCAGGACTGCTGTTTTGGATGGACCCTAGCTAACGCATTTGCCAAGGCTTGCTAGTCAACCAAGAAACATAAAACCCAGAGCTCGGAAATAATGGCTCTTACTTTGCTCACAGGAACAATAATCATGAAAATAACTTTAATAAGCTGGCGGTTATGCCCTCTGTATTAATTGCGCCATATTTGTTGTAGATTTAAAATTCTAAATTTATCTAAGGTAATGCAGTATGCTCAACTACTTTTGTGCTTAAAACAAGCCATGTTTGTATGCTTCCAGTTCCAAATCCACAGAATGGTGCTCCTTATATTTATCTCCAAAATGCTGAGAGCATCACTGCTAAAGCAGGACTGGACAAACTCTTTTTCATACCAGCATGATGAGATGCTCCTTGATTGAGAGCTGAAAACTGTAGCTGGGTGTTAGAGAGTGTGTTGGTGGCTCAAGAGAGATCAATGCTTAGCAAACTCCTCACAGTCATGGCTACTGGTTAAACTGGGATTTTGATTAGTTGATGAGAGAAATGGAATTTCAGTGAGTGCATTTTTTATTATTTACCATTTTTTAGTTGTGTATTCATCAGATTTTAATACTGAAAGTAAACTTGAGCAGTCATTTTGGGTGAGCCAATCATAGCGCCATCACCGGTCTAAGAGTTTTAACCTTACACTATCTTACACTAAATCCATTGCAAATTAGGTTCTGGCATCACTATCGGCCACAACAAAGCGTTAATTATGCGCTATGATTTTGGAATCACAAATATGCTGTTTTAGCTGCTATTTTTGGGACACAGTACAATAGTTAAACATGTTTGAGATAGCCAAGAAAAATAGGCAGTTAAGAAACAGTTGTGCAAGCTGACTCACCACTGAAGTAAGCGCCATCTGAAAGCTGTATATGCGTGCCAGGCCAAAATCAGCCAGTTTGATCTGTCCTCCGCTTGTGACCAGAATGTTCTGAGGCTTCAGGTCTCGGTGAACCACGCGGTGCGAGTGGAGGAAGTCCAGACCCTGCAGCAACTGGTACATCATATCCTGCAAAAAACAAACAAACTCAGGCTATTCCTAACAATTCAGGACCAAACACCTCAAAATAGCTTAAAGGAACAGCAGTGACCAAATGTGATGACATATCATGTAGAAGACCAGGGATTTCATGTGGAGCTGTAGGGCAATCAGTTCAAAATCAGAGATCTTGTGGATTGGGAGTGGGAAAAAAATAGGCATGTCCCTTTAAATCTGGAGTGCGGCAGATGTTGATAACTGACATGAATGCAGAGCCGGAAAGACTCCTTACTTTAAGGCCCCGTTCTGCTGGGCCTCCACTTCCCGCAGCTGTCCCACAATCACTTGTTCAGTCTGCGGGCCAGGCAGAGAGCAGCCCCTAATGCCACTGACTCGGGAGAGAAAAGGAGAGAGAGGAGGAAAAAAAGAGAGAGAACGGCTTAACTGCCATTTCCTCTGGTGAAACTTACACAACGACAGTAGAAGAAAGCCACGGCCATGGAGGCTGCCGGGAGCTGCCTGAGTGATAGATAAGAAAAAAAACGGGGGCTGACAGAAGAGAAAGAAGGAGAGCAAAAGAGAGAGAGGTGTTTGTGCACAGTTGCTGCATGAATTGCTCCAAATTGGAGGCATCAAGCAGTGGCAGGCTAACCCTCTAGAAACCTGCCTCCAAGACCTCACAAGTGACATGGATCCAGGCCCACGGCTCCATTCACTCCCCAACCAGCTGGTGAGTGATTAAAAGCACTGAAACAATGGGGTGCACACTCAAGCAGAAAACATTCGCAAACGGCGCGGATCTGGCCGTGCCTGGGGAAGGGGACGTGGGGGGTGGGGTGGGAGGGGCGGAGGCTGTGACAATGCGTATAAAGGGGGCTAGGGCCCAGGAAACGTGTGTGTGAGAGTGAGGCCTGTGTGCCTGGCAGCCAGCATAAACAAGGGCCCTTTCTGAATGCCCATCCAGCCATGACCTACCGGACCCACCAACCCGCCGTGGCACAGGCAGTCTGGCGCAACGGCATCACCCCCCCCCATCAGTTTCTCCACATTGGCTTCAAGCCTTATTGCCACGTTTCCTCCGCACGACAAAAAAGAAAAGGAAAAAAAACACATTTACAGCATAATGACCCGAGGACAAACACACAAACACTCTCCTTGGCTGTCCTTTGTTGTCGCAGATGAGTTAACTTCAGGCTGTGCTGTGTCTATCAAGGACATGTCATTAAAGGGTTAATAAGGGTGACCTGGGTATTTATTGTGTATTTATTTGTAATGAAAAAACTTTAAAAAGAACAACAGATTGAACTTTATCATATGAAACCTAGAAATGGCAATACACAAATATCTGTTTGTATTCTGCAAAACAATTTAGTTACTTTACTGTGGCTTTCCTTAAAAGACCCCATTTTCTCACTTTTTTGAAATAAAAGAGCTTGATTTGGTACATAAACACTGCTTCAAAATGTACCATTGACTCCCTGATCCACACAGTCCATATACACAAACTAAGCTGCAAAAACAGCCTGTTGTTTTTGTGATGTCATAAAGAACCAACGCCTTTACATATATCCACCTTGTCAGCTTACAGCAGATTATCTCCGCACATTAATGGTGAAGTTATAAGAAGTGTAAGAAATGTTTCAGCCCCAACTGCTTTATGGATGAGGCAAAATACGAAGCAGCCAATCAGAACAGAGCTCATTTACATATATGTAATTCAAAGGGATAAAGAGATGTTGGAAAATGGCCATGTAAAATGACATAATTAAAGCATTGTGACATCTGTCAGCATCAGGGAATAAAATAAAAAATGTAGAACATGGGTCCTTTAATTCTCTCTTCTTAATCAGAAAATATTATTCTAACTTAAAACAATGATTAAAGCTTAAACAGCTACAACAACGTCATCAACGTGAAACACCAAGGCTGAGCAGCCCAAATTAGGCACCTGTCCTCAACAGCACCTCTTCCGCAAAAAGACACGGACAGAGAGTTAAGGAAAAAGAGAAGAGGCCAAAAAAAACACTAAAAAAAAACAGCAGTCAAAACAGAGCCTCCAGAAGGCACTCCCCTTTCTCATGCTAATTCATGAGAGACGGCCATATTGTTTATTGTAGCCGGGCACAATGCAGGACATCTGCCAGTTAGCGTTAGTGTAATTCCCTCCCCATGCTTCATTAGGCTCTCCTTTATGGGGCAGGGACCGGCCTGAGAGAAGCGCGGGGCTGCAGGGTCCAGCCGCACTCCCCAGCGCAGCGCCAACCGCTTGATGTCCTTCCAGCTCGTTTGATTCCTGGGGCCTCTTTCATCAATTAGCATGTGGTGGGTCCAAAAAGGGGCAGGAGTGGACAGGACGGGGGCTTGCAATGGGCTGGGGGGGCTGGGACCACTGCAATCTGGTGTCCTTCTGGGTAAGGGGGGGAGTAAATGAAGTTGTTGGGGGTCTTTAGGAAAACTGCTCTAGAGCCCATCATCTGTCTCTGATGGCCATTATCTGGTCTCCTCAAAAAAAACCCAATCCGCATGCTCATGAAAATAAAATCTGACTTTATTCAACATGTGGCATTGGCAGTGTTCCTACATCTGTTCTTACAAAGGAAAGCATTGCAACTGTGTATAAAGAAAGCTTGTGACTCAACTTCACTGGCAGCTTCACACTTATTGTTTTTATTTTCATACATGATAATCATCCTGGATATTAAAACAGTTCAACATCATATCTTACTGCGCTCTGATTTGAAATTTGACCCCCTTAAATGTCACTTCTCTCACATATTGTCCTGGAAAATGTGTCTTGCTCTATTTATATTGTTAGTGAAGACCATTACTCATACTCTCAATTGAGTGGCTCTCTAAGCTATTTAAGGAAGACGTATAAGGGGACATTATAATGCTCTTGTAATGTGTTTTAAGCCTTAACAAGAAAGTAGTAATAAAATAAAGGATGCCTTAAACTGAACTGGTCTTGAGAAAAAGTTGTCTTTAACGCAAGATTGAGACAACTTGTGGTGTTTATATAACAGACACTAAAGTGCTCCAGAAAATGCTTAATTTATTCTAGTTACTGCCTTATAATGTAGTAATAATCAGAACATTATTATACCCCTATACTGATACTTTTGATTTCATAAATAGTTAATCCAAGCCATCAATAATGCTCACTCATTCTCTGTTCAAAGACTCTGAAGTTTAACAAATCTATGAGCACCTAATCCTTTGATGGGTGTGTACCATAAATACGGTAACCTAGAATGCTACGAATATCTAAATACTCTTTTCATGTTGATACGCAAAACTAGCAAAGGAAACCCCTCAGGTATCAACAAGCAGTTTAGACACATCTCAGTTTCCCCTTCAACCCAATATAATTGAAAGAGGTGACATGACTCTTTTCAAGACTTAATGTAACATATCCTTTGGGCAAAGGCAGGAAAATAAGCTAAATGGATTGGTAAGACTAGTGTGTGGGAAAGAGTTTGAAAAGATGATGGGAGAGTAGTTGATCAGGACAAATATCCTTCATTTCCGCTTGGTGGTTTTGGATGGAGGTAAGAAAATACTGGCACTGCTAGCCCTGCAGTATCTTCTGTGAACTAATGAAAACTATATTTCTGTACTAAATAAGGATCGCTTACATACTGCCCCTTAAGGAAGCCTCTCTATTCACCATGAAAAAGCGAGCAACTGAGAGGGCCATTGCAGACAGAACCACACATACACACACTCTGAAGCAACATTCCTCTGGCCAGTCTTCAGTGAAAGCCAGAACTGAATGAAAATAGAGGCGCACACAAGGGCCCGGCTCTTTAATTAGAAGCCCATCTACCACATGCACTGCTCATCAAAAGGCCAGGCCTCACCCTGATCTTAGGGAGTTCCATCCTCCATCTGCTTCCTTAAAACAGGCCAAAAAACTCCATTTATATTCTTATTCATGGGCAAATCCAGAACACAAGGTTTGGCATGGGTCACATAGATGAAAGCATATGAGAGGCTTAGAATAATCAGGGGAAAATCGACTAAATAAGTAATATGATTGCTCATATGTTTGATTGAGGGCATCAATTTAGCTTTTGATCGACTTTGATTATGATCGCAGGTATTAATGCTCTTAAAATACCTTTATGGTTTCAGGTGGCACTCCTGGATCAGGTGCTTTCTCCAAGTATGTAGTCAAGTCTTGGTCCACATGCTCGAAGACCAGAGTAAGTTTGGTCTCCCGATCAGTTCTAGAAACTGTACAGACATCAAACAACCTAGAGAGGGAGAGAATACAACATTAGCATGTATTATTCATACGTCCACAAATCTTTTGCCTGTCAAGCTTATTGTGCTCATTGTATTTATAGCTGAACAAAGAACTGTTGACACTGTTGACATTCATTTTTCAGCAACCGTTTCCTGAGATTTCAAATGTTAAATGAGCCAAACAATGCAGCAGAGAGGGAAAAATCCTAAAGAGTCAGCTAACTGTCCAGACTAGTTTTCCTGACTGTTTGAAAGAATGCTTGCTATGCTTGGAATACCAGAGCTTTGTTGGCAAAGTGAAAAGAACCAATGAGGGTCTCCAGCTCTAAACTCATGACTGATCAACTTCTTGGCTACAAAACATCCTCCTGTATTCCAACACTATTAGGCTATGAGTGGAATGATACTAGAATAGTGCTCCTTTCTCTGTGGTAACATAGGAAACTGTTCAATAGAAGCATTGCATCTTGTTAGCAAGTCTAACATTTCTCAATCAGCTGTTCATTTCAAAGCTAATGATTTCAAAATGACACAGCTGCAGAAAAATTCAAAACATTTTCCTTCATGCCGCGCCTTGTTGTTTCTTGAGGCTATGCTTTTGACCTCAGAAAGACTACACAAATACCTTAGGAGAAAAATATTGATTGGTAGGCTAAAACACTGATTCATTAGCTACCTGCAGTTTGCATAAGGACTATGTAGAGAGAATAAGTTACAATACATCATAAAGTTTTGTAACCCCATAACTTGCATCCCATTAAAAATGATTAACATGATTCTTGGACTCCATTACATAGGGATGCACATTAGTAGATATCAAAGCAGCCTGCTCTTCCACAGATTAAACAGGTAACACACTCCTGCAATGTAAAGAAAACTGCTGAATTGTTTCTTGAAACTGGCACACTGGTGTGAATGGTGCATGGTGTGCCAGTGTTGTATGGTGTGAATGAAATCCATAGAGTTAACAGAGCACATTTAATACAAAAGCCAACCAGCCAGACAATACACGCTTCTGTAAATTAGACAAGGTTGGTAAGAATTAGGAAGAACAAACATCTAGTGTCCCCAGTCAAGATCCAAGGACCACTGAAAACATTCCTCTCTCAGCACCATAGAAACTCGTGATGTGCCATGGTAACTCAAGCAGAGACCGGTGGTGACCAGAATCTCTCATCATAGCAACGCCTGAATGTGAAACGATTGGTTCGTACTCATGCTGTCAATACACAGAGGCGATAGGGTAAGAAGGGGTAGTGAAATTTCGTCCATCAAAAACAACAGGATGAAAGACATTTCACTGATGCATTAAAATGCATAACTGTCTTTTTGATTACACAATGACAAACAACTACAACTACTCTGAAGAAAGGATTGACAAAGTTATGCTTTTGGATTTTTCTGAGGGCTCTGATTACATGGACTTGACACGCTAATCCTGATAAATTACGAGACAACGTTAATTATCCAGCAGACTGACACTTTGATGGCAAAGCTTCTCTGGTTCTCATGACATCATTGATTAGGTTTCTCCAAGAAAACTTTCTCCAGGAATGTAAACTGCTCCTTCACAATGGAGTCTCTTAACAGACAGAAAACATATGGAATGAATAATGTGCTCATAAGAAACATCCAAGGGTTGTCTGACGTTAAACAAGGTCCTGAATATACTGCACTATAGGTTTCCTGGGCCCCCATGCAGCTTAACATCAGAGAACAGAGACTGTATTTAGTGCGGAGTTTAGAACCTCTTTGGAACCTCTAAGTGTCTCATCTGTGAATAAACCTCTAAGTGCTTCACACAGCATTTTCAGAAGACATATTCAAATGACTAAGGATCTCTGAATGACAGTGAAGCCAGACTCAAACAAAGCTACCAAAACACAATTACTCATCTACTGCTCAAACCAAGTGAAAGCCTAAGTCAGGCCTAGCAGTGACATCAGTTCCATCGTTGCTGACAGAAGAGGGTGACTTGCTGACCCTGCTTACTGTCCTTGGTTACAAGAATGGCACTTTTACAGCAATGTGTGATCTCAAAACCACAGACTTTATCCCAAAGTGACCAAAGAGAAGAAGCATTGACAATGTGTGCTGCAGTGGTTTTAAGTCACTGCACGTTAACAGTACTGTTCCTGTGATTCCTGAGCAGGGCACTGAACATGTGCAGTTACACTGCATCATAAACCTGGGCACTGTAAGCAGCTACATTACACTGGATTATGCAATTTTGCACAAAGCTCAATATAAAATTGCAGACAACTTAATCTGGCAGGAAATTCTTGAAGTACCTGAAAGGAGGAATGATGAATGGAAGTTATACGACAAAAAGTGTCTATAGGCACGAAGACCTGTTTAGCAAAGCCTGGTGACCGTCAATAACCCTATAGGTGCCACCCACTAACCTCAAAAACTCTACACTGGAAAAAACTGCTGTCAATTTCACAGTAATGTTGTGGCAATCTGTTGCCACAAAGATACTGTTAGAATACAGTATTACTGTAATTTTACTGTAAATATACATCATTAAAATCAGCAGCTAGGAAGCAAAGCAGCTACTCAGTCAATGTCACCACTTTGTGCTACTTTAATAGTTGCATACAATCAATAAAAATATTCAGTTGTTAATTGCAATTATTTATTTTGCAATAAACTGCTAAAATTTCATGATTGTGACTGGCCTAGTTAAAGAGTACACACAGTGTAAATCTACAGTAAATTAGACATATAATCAAAAGTACAGCAAATTCTAGCTATTGCTTTGAAAGTCACTTCCGTTGCCAGTACTTCACTGGACACAGCTACCACCAGTCAGGGCTTAGTACTCAGAGAGCTCTGACAACGATGACCATGACTTTTGAGTGTTACATTTTTTCAGATCTGGACCTTGAATCCGGTTTTCATTCTTGTTTTTTTGTATTCACTGGTAGTTAACTGCTCTGTTGATTTAACTGGCCATCTAGCAACTGACCTACCAGTGATTGGAAAATCCCAGACCAGAAGCAGGAATCAGGGTCAGGATTTGAAGACCTCTGTTTTAGAGATACTGTACCTAGAGTTTCATTCTAAAATGCTGTGTATCCATTAGTAACAAATTTGGATATAGCAAGTTGTTGAAAGGAATAACAGCTGATATTAATGGAAAACACACTTTATATTCTCTAATAATGGTGGTATTAATGATAATACAGCACTGATATTTCCTGTATTTTCAAAAATGGTCTATTTTGCATTTTGCAGTGAAAGCTTTCAACTATACCACAACCCACAACACAATTAATGCCATACTATTAATAATCATACTTAATCGTTATTACGCTCCCTTTTTCATGATGTCTAAAGTATGCATACTTTAAATAAATATTTAATTCTCTTTTCATGAAAGCTTCCAGTTTGTGTTCATTTTGCGGAATCTGAAACAATGTCTATAGTTTTCCTACTTTACCTCTGTAGAGACGGAATTCTCAGAGATTTCGTTATTTACAGGAACTTAATGTAAATTATAGAGTGCACTGTTTAGAATTAGGGCTGAAAGAGTAATCTTTTTATATCAAAATCGCAATTCAAGAGAGCGCAATTCTCAAATCGCAAGAGCTGCAATATTATAGCCTACATCATCAATGTCTTAAGTTCAAAGTGGGGAAATTTAACCTAATAACACAGAGCTTGTGAAATGCCTGTAGATGGTTTTAGACCAATCAGAGGCAATCAAACCTCCACACAACCACAACTTACTGGCAGTCTGGCACACTACATTCAGGGGTCAAGCCTCTAGCCAGAAAAAGTGGATATTCTGGTCTTCTTGGCCAATAAAACAGGCCTGAACCTTCATTGAAACTGCAGATTATTTTCCCCAAATCGTTCAGCCCTATTTAGAATGGACATCACCTCTCAGAAATCAGAGCAAAATACAACATAGCATCATTTAAGAGAACAGTGATGGTAAATTACAGCAAAATTACAACAGTGTAAGCTCATCGCTCAGTTATGAACCCTAAAGCTTATCATCCAGTAACTACAATGAATGATTCACTGTGAAACCTTATGCATTTAAGCTCCCTCTGATTGGTCATTTAGAGTTTAAGGGGTTTTACCTGACAACATTGGGGTGTTCGAAGGACTCCAGCTGCCTCAGCACCGCCACCTCGCGGATAGTGGATAGCGGCATCCCCTCTTCCTCGGTCTGCACCCGCACTCTCTTCAGGGCCACGAAGCGTCCCCCGTTCTTGAGGTCTCGCGCCTTGTACACTTTCCCATAGGCGCCTTCGCCTATCTCGGCCACGGGCTCGTACTGCTGGATCATGCTTTCTTTGTCCATACTGTTGCGTTTTCCTGCTTGCACGTGTTCCTCTCTCTCGCCTGCAGCCTGTTGCTGTGAAGGGGGGTGGAGGAGGAGGGGGGAGGGAGGCGAGGGTTGCAGGGGGAATCCCAAAGCCCGGTTCACGCAGCCTTGGCCAGGATAGCGAAGAAGAGCGCGGCTCTGAGCTCACCTCTTTAAGGGCAGCCTGCTGGATCCGGAGCGCACTTTTTCCCCGGCTCTCCAGCCAGCCTATCCACCCACACGCGGAGCCTCAAAGCGGGCCAAAGTCCCAGCTTTTTCCCCCCACAGCCAGCTAGCGCGAGAGCCGCCGTTACCGCACACGCATCTGGAATCTCGTTAAATTAGACGCGTTTCATGGAGCCTCGTGAATCAGTACAGACTCTGGGGGTTTGTGACTGAGGCTGAGCGCTGAAACAAGGTCGGCGGAGGGGAAAAAAGACGCACGGCTCAACGAGGCGAGCGCTGCTTAGCAATAATGAACAGAGCCCTCGGCGGAGAGTTAGTTATCTTTGTGTTTACTTCTGACACCGCGCTGGCAGTGATGCTCGCGCCCTGCTTTGTGCCACCACCAAGTAGCCCGAGCACGTGGCCCTGCGCTCATCTCATTGTCTTAAAACCGAGCAATAAAAGTTGTCATCTGCGACCAAACACTCCCAGGCTCCGCGTGCATGTCCGTCTTAGTCAGAAAGACTATTTTAAAAGCGAAACGCAAAAAATCCGACTTTTATGAGAATGCATGCTCGGGCTGCGCGTGCGAAAGCCAAAAGCAAGCTAGTTCAAAAAACTCGTGCAAAGCAAAAAAAAAAACAAAACAAACAAGACTGTTTCTGCAAAAAAATTAAAATCCTGTCACATAAAAAAATAACGAAATACGCAAATATTGTATTTACCCATTCAGTTCGCCCGTAGCGGTTACGGTAATCCCACTACGAGCTGCGAAGGAGAAACGGCGCCCGTGTATGTGTGTGTGTGTGCGCGTGCGTGCGTGCGTCTCCCCCACCGGGACTCTTCACCTACATCACAGATCTCCCAGTGTCCTGGCGGGCCACACAGGTAGTCGGCTGGTGCATGCATGCTTTAGCCATCCTCCTCCTCCTCCCTCTCGTGCTCTCCTCCTCTGCTCCTCCTCCTCCTCGTGCTCCTCCAGCAGCAGCAACAGTTAGTGCGGAGTGTCCCCGCAGTGCTCCGCTTCAGTAGGAGCTGCGCGCGGCTCTCCACGCGGCCGCGGCTTCGCTAGACTCGGGCTCCCGCTCCGCTTTCCCACGCTGGCGCAGTGTGGCCTGACCCCTCCAGAGCGCTTTGACACAGAGCAGGGACGTTTCCGCATTCCTCGCTGACTACAAAGGCTCGGCTCTCTCTCTCTCTCTCTCTCTCTCTCTCTCTCTCTCTCTCTCTCTCTCTGCCTGCTCCTCCACCATTCATACTCCTCTCTCTCCCCCCTTTTCCTCTCTCCGTGTCAAAAACAGGATCACCGCAGGGGGGGAAAAAGCTGAGAGAATGCAAAAGCACATCTAAACGTTGGGAATCGCTGCTCCGCACTAAAGGCCATGTTCAAGGCCTGCAGGCAGCGTTTCTCTGGCAAACCACTGTCTCAAGCTGCTGACTGAGTCGTGGCGAATAATAACAGATCGTTGGATGAAGCTGGTCCTCTGCTGTCCTGCAGCTTTGGCAAAGCACTCACGTGAGCACTGCAACACCGAACCAAAGAGTACAAGCTTAAACAAAGGTGTAAGTTAGTGCAGCTTTAAGATCTGCAGTTCAAGTACTCATATAAGAGCATTCTTAAATTAAATGATTATCAGTAATTCAGATTTTCTTCGCTCCGCATTAAAGTGGCTCTCTGGCCAAACTGAAAAATTTAACAAATGCTACATCTGTTGTAAACACGCTTACTTGCATCCTACAGTGGTACCAAAATAGTCTAAAGAGTGAGATTTTCTGGTTTAAAGACTTGAACCAGCCTCCTCCACCACCACCACCTCCTTCTGGTGCTGCACCTTGAAGGTAGAAGGAACTTTTGAAAAACTACAGCTGCTTTGGTGTTAAAACGTCTCTTTGAAACATGTTTTTCCCAGTAGCTGGCTAACGCAAAAGGAAGCCAGGTAGCTAACTACTGCTAGGAAGCCAAACCTCATGTCTATATTTGTTAGTTTCTACTTCAGTGGATTTCTTTATCACAGTGGGGGGATTTCCAAGGGGTCTGTGCATTTGTGCTGTGCATCGTGGGTATTGTAATGAGTGAACAAACACAAAAAGGTTACAAAATCTATAAGTCTGTAAAACTGATGGGGGTGAGGGATGCGATACTGATTTATGGCTGGAATGCCTCTTCTTGTGTCGGACAGGAAAATGTTGGAACATGATGACAAAACTGCTTGAAGAAACTGCATGTTGATGGCAATGATTTTAAGTTGTATGCAGAAAACAGTCATTCACAGAGACTTGTGAGATGGCCGGTGTGAATTTCTTTGGTTCTGCTGAGAGGCCATTTCAGCACCTAGCTTAAAGTTAATGATCATAAATATAAAGCACAGGTTAGACTCTGGGTTCTATTTTTGGAGCTCTCTTCTTTCTACGGACGCAGTTCAAACAGGAATTACACTGACGAGGTTTGTCGTTGAATTATCCAAATGAAGGTCCAATTAGAGCAATGTCTCCATGGCACATTAGCATAAATAGAATAGTAAAAGAATAGCATAAAAGTGTAGAAAATTAGGCAAAGAGTATCTTTGGGGATGCTTCCTATATGAGTTATTTAGGGGTGGTTCCGCGAGATGTGTGAATGAATTCGCTTGTCTTAAATTCCCTGAGAAACTGAAGGGTATTAATTTCAATGTGAGTAAAGCGGAGGATAGAAGATGGGCTTGGGTGACCATATGGTTACCCCATCCCTAACCAGTGCCCACCCCCCAACAATTGGCCAACCCAAAATTCAAAATTTGCATCACAAAGCTTACTTTTCAGACAATAGCTTCTGAACCAATAACTGTAAATGCCTTGCTTTACGTTTATGTATCATCTTTGTTCATTTTAAATCAGCTCTGAGAGCCATTACCCAGCCTGAATTCATTAGCATGCATACTCTTGATTTGACATGGAAATGTAAACCGATTAAACTGGTTGTGTGTGGTATGTGCACATATCTCTCAGACATGCCAAACAGTCATTCTGAAAAAGAAGAAACCAACGCAAATTTCAGAATTGAAATGAGAGATGAGATGCGTCATGAAGATACAAATTACGACGTGGTGAATACAAATCCATAGATTGGTACTGCTGTAATATAGTGAACTGGTGAATTGAGACCTTGGTGAATAAACATTACTGCAACACACAGTGTGTAACCTTATTTTGTTTCGGTGGAAAGAAAAAGGGGATTTTGTGGTTGAGTTAATCATCGCTGGCTGGGGCACCAAAATATGTCCCAACAAAGACTTCAACCGTTCATGCAAATAAATGAGCCAAAAGGCATGCTTGAAAGGTAAACATTTAAAAAAATGTTTATATTCGGAAAGCGTTGGAGAAAACAACTACATATGCAAATATTCTCCTAGCTTTTCCCTGTTCTTTGCAACAGCTATGCGCTGATTGGTCTGTTAACACAGAGCTTAGCAAGACACTTTGGCAGTTATTGATAAGGTGCAGACTAAACAGTCTGCTGAATGTGCCAGATTCTGTTAGCTGAATGCTGGCATGATAAAGCAGTGTGCTCTTGCTTCACATTTTAGTGTGGTTGATGTGATACCCTTAAAAAGGCCATTATCCTGACAAAAGATGGAGGCTTTAGAAGATCACCGTCCATTAACACCTAGCTTTGCCTGGATTGCCAAACTAGCATTTTCACACACGTTTCAACTACATCTAACTACTGGTAACAATACACACATTTTCAGATCCTATACAATTTTTGATTCTGTGGTCAAGGTTTGATTCATTTTATGATATGCGATAAAACTTTCTCAGTGTATTACACACAATGGTTCGACTCAAATTAATAAAAGTCTTCAAACAGAACTTGAAACTTAGTGCCTGTTATTACAAGGCAAGAGCGAACAATCGCAACTCCTAGACTTTATGTATTAGAAGCAAGCCCAGTCGTTGAGTGTTGGCTGTCCCCTTCCACAGCAGATAAGAGACCCTTGAACTTTACTGTTTTAATACAGTACTTATACAGTTTTTTATTTGATTCTGTACTGAAATCATTACATAATATAAACTAACTATATAACATACTGTGCAAAAGTCAGAGACCACCTTTCATTTATTTAATTTCCAGTCAAAACAGCCAATTACACATTACTCATTTTTCAGTGTCAGGAAAAGAAAGTATATATATATATATATATATATATATATATATATATATATATATATATATATATATATATTACAGAACATTACACAGAAGCCTGATCAATTAAATATAATATGATTTTTTCTTTATTTACAGTGTCTATTCTTTTCAGCAGACCTGCTTTCAGTTTTTCAAAAAAACCTGCAGGGATATAGTTTCTACACCTCCAAAGTTCAGTCTTAGAAGCAGGTCGCTTAGAACGCTTCTCATGACCCAAGTAATTCCAAACACATTCAGTGATGTGGAGATCTGGAAAAGGAAACAGACAAAAAAGAACATTTGGGAATCAAATGAAGAAGCTGCTGAGGTTCTCAGCAGCTTCTTCATTTGATTTCCAAATGTTCTTTTTTTGTCTGTGTTCCAAATGTTCTTTTTTGTCTGTTTCCTTTTCTCAGTAATGGCTTCTTGACAGCTACACATCCTTTCAGTGTTGAGTTGTCATCTCACTGTGGAAGGATGGACAGAAACACCGGTGGATTTTTTCAGATCTAAAGCAAGAGTGAAGCTGGGTTTTCCCGTTTTTTTCTCAAAGACGAAAGCTTTAAGTACTGTTTATCTGATGGTGACAGTTTAGGTGGTCTACCAGTTCCTGCACAATTGTTAGGAGTCCTATCTTTTCTGTATTTTTGATCATTTTCTGAACTCCAATTGTTTTTTGTGAGTGGATTATTTTATGTCTAATCTCCTCAGAAACATCTCCTGAAAAATGAATAATATGTACTTAATGGTCATTTTGCTGGAAATTAAGTCAATGAAGGGTAGCTTTTGCACAGTACTGTATACAGTATTAAGTGCATTAATTAGTTCCAGATGTTGCTATGTGGGCGAAAACCCCCCTCCTAGATTATCAGAGCCTTTTAAATGACAAACACTGGTTACTTGAGAAGCTTTAGTCACAGATGGGGCGCTGTCTGTCCATGTAAAAGAGACCTTCTCCAGTCCTGTGCCAGTGCAAAACAGGTGACATACTGCTCGTATTCCCTTTCAGCTCCAGACGCATCCAGGCAGGGCTACTCTTCAGCCCAGCCGCCTCTCAGATCACCTTTCTCAAATCACACTCACCCCCACAGAAAGACAGCAGGTGTGAAAGGCATGCTGCTGGCCTCATGTTACCTTCCACATTTACACAAGGTCTCCCTCATTCACTGCTTCCAGTCTGGAAGTTTAGAATCACTTGTCAGATGTTGTGATTTTATTCAACAACCATGTGGCTAGAAAAGAGTTTTTATGTGGCGCCATGGAGAAAAGGGGTACTTCCATGGCATTGCTTAAGAAACCCTCTGTGGCATCCTTTTTAAGAGCATAAGTGCAGATTAAAATATGATAAGCTGGACAACAGATGGCTTTTTTATGGTATATAGTAACTTCTTGCTCTCAAAAACCTTTTCATTTATTGAAAACAAGAAGTTATCAAATGTTAAATAATAAGTGGATGTATTCATATGCAAAGGTTTGAACACTCCCTGGTCATTTTTGCATGGGCACATTTTATGTCTTCTTTTTTCCCAATATATTATATTCAGCCAGAAAATCAACAAAACATGTAATTTGATCAGAATAATATCAGAACAAATTTACACGTGTCTGCTACAAAATTATATATATATATATATATATATATAATTTTATATTTATATATATATTATATATATACATAGAGAGAGAGAGAGAGAGAGAAAGATATATATATTTATATATACACATTTTTCAGTTTTTGACATAATTTGAAAATACCTGTCGCTCTGTTGCCACATTGTATGTAAATTTCATTATAAATGGAATAAAAGAAAGGGCCAAAATGACTTGGAAAAGAGTCTGGTTCCATTGACTTAAAAGTAAAGCATGGTTTTCCTTCTCCTTTAAAGTTATACTTATTTTTTAGATACAAGGTTTTCTTCCGACAACAGCTATATATATATATATATATATTATATATATATATATATATATATATATATATATATATATATATTATATATATATATATATATAGTGCATGTGTATGTTGGAGGATGGACCACTGGGCTTTTGAGGTTTAAGGGAGGGGAATTGCATATCTGGCAAAATCACTGTCACACCTAACATGTGGACGCAATATTCATTTTACGCCTAAATAAAAGTATAATTTAAGTAGCTTAACCATGATTGTGAAGCATATGCTATGTTTCCATCACAACCATATCTAAAGCTTTATGGCAGTAATGTCGCTAAATCTGTGTCTGTGCTATATGTGTTACGGAGGATTTATAGTCATTTTAGAGGTCATGTTGGTGTGCTCTCAAAAGTGACTTTACATGCTTTGGATAGTGCTTTCTGAAAAGCAGTGCTTAATATAGCTCTCTATAAAAAGTGTATTAGTAGGTATACTATATTTCTCATTTTAAAATATTACATTTTTTCCCTGAAATAATTTAGCATGTGTTCAATTGATTAAAATGTTCAAGCCTGTTGTGTGTCACAAATAGTCTTCCTTGTGTGTTTAACCATGAAATTATTGTGAATGAATTTATTCAGTGTATTGAGCCTACCTTCATGTAAACTGTGAGGAACTTTGTGTAAGGCTGTTTTTGTATAGATAAGGCTAATAAGGTCAAACATTCTAGCTGAGGTTAGAATTCTGGTTGCTACATTTTGCACTAACTGAAGATCATAAAGACATGGACTATTTTTTTTTTGCAGCATATAAAGACGTCATATGTTTTAATATAGAATAACTTTGTAGATAAGAGACAGCTGTTCTGGTAATGTTACCAATATGTGCACTGACTGAGAGATAAGACTCAATCATGACGCTTAGTGTTTTCAAAGCTTCACATGATGTGCCTAAAAATGTCATTTGTAATAAATATATGCTTATTTGTTAATTTATCATCACTGTCACAACAAAACCTTGTATATCTGAAATCTGGACAAAGTAAAAGCACTTCTGTTTTGTCTGAATTAAATAGGAGAATGTTATTTAACATACCGTTCACAATTTCTTGTAATCCTTTCTCTATTATGCATTATCAGTAAACAGGTGTCTATTATTTGCTTTGACTGATAACATAGAGTTACAAACACATGTATATAGTTACAGTTGCATACACTTGTGCGTCATCAGCATAGCAATGGAAGAATGCCATGTGTACAAACTAGCTGTGGTCCTAGAACAGAGCCTTGTGGGACACCAGACTGTACTTCTGCATGTTTGTTTATATTTTCTGACTGATAGTGGTCAGATTCGGTAGTATCTGTACTAGGAGAATGCCAGTCTCTTGATGATATTTCATTGCCTAGAATGTTGTGATCTATGGTGTGAAGTGTTGCACAAGGATGAAGCAAAGAGTACATCAGAGATTATATTAGACACGCAAAAATCCATAGTTTGTAGGAGATAGAAACCACCGATAAGCTTGTCTACAGCAAACAGTCTGGTAAACCAAGGAAGATTACTAAAGGGAATGATGAAGAATCCTTTGAGTTGTGAAAAATCCTGTTAAAGTCTGACACATCAAGATGTAGCTTGCTAAAAAGTGTTTTATGGAACTGAGTTTCACCAGATAGTTTGTTCATCATTTTAAAATTTGTAGAGCATCTATAAGGGGCTATCCAAATAAAGTGGGACTACTGAATGTAACAGCCAGATGCATTGTAAAACTTATGCTTCATGCATTGAAGAAGAGAGCAAAGACTAAAAAGACCCCTAAGTGGCTACAGTATAAGGTTGGCATATTATCACCAGGGAACTAGCTTTTGTTAACAGCTAAGCATAAGAAACGTTTTAACCTAATTTTATACCCAATATATTTGTGGCCAAATCTATCATACGATGCTAACCAAGCTTGGAGGGTGAGCATGTGCTTCTTCTGAGACACATGAATATAACTGGACAGCTCAACATGCTTGGAGGAGAACACTGCCAATTCTGTTACATCAGCTAACATGTGCCTGCAGTGGTTAGCATCTAGGTATTAAATATGACCCCCTTACTGAAAATAATAGGTTTTAAATAGCCCAATAATAGGTTTTAAAGCCCAAATTTGTTGATTTTCAAAAATAGATGGAAGTTTGTTAGTTGTAGAGTGCAGAGCAAAAAAAAAATATTTCTCAAAAGCTTTTAAGGAGCTCACCATGTTTTTAATGCACTTTCAATTAATTAAATTATATACATTTTGGCCCTCTTATGATGCACTTTATACAGAGTGTAATAAAAGTAATATTATGGGCAGAGCACCAAATCTCTATAATAATTATTATTATTATCATTATTATTATTATTATTATTATTATTATTGTTTATATTCCTCGTAGGGGAATATTTTAGTCAGGCAGTCTGAGCTGCATTATTTTGAGGGTTTTTGCTGGCAGAATAATATAATTTGAACAAATTTGAACAGTTTAGGGGAAAGAAGTCGATTTCTAAAATGAATTACATTGTTATATGAGTTAATGTTTTACGTTTTCTCAAATGAGAACTAAGTATCAGTGATGGCTGACTATGCTTCCTAAAAACTGTCGAACATGGCCTCAGTTTGGAGAAATGTAGAAAAGTAATGTTTCAGTGATATTACAAGAGGGAATTGAGAGTGAATGTTCCCATCAGAATGAAATAAGCATTGAGTCTAAATGCTGGCCCACTGTGAAGGGCACAGAGCTAGTTCATTTAAAACATCTGTCCTGAACATCTCCATTGAGTCTGTGCATCAAGCTAGAGACAATGCAAGGTTGTTTCTGTGCTGGCTTGATTTTTCTTTTTTCTTTTTTCCCCCTTCTGTCTTCACTGAAGTCCAGGTCAGGCAGCTAGTAAAGCCTTCCCCAGAACAGGCCCCTTAAGACAAGACTCTTTCTGTTGGGCATTTCCATGGAAACCAAGCAACTAACTTGAGGAGGGACATAAAAACCTGCTCTGTGGAGAAAGGAGGAACACCTGCCACCTCTGCGAACGGACGCCCAAACACACTGCACATTTACACGTCACACAAAACACACTTTCACTGGCTCCCAATGAGACCCACACATCTGTTATCACTTCCATTAATGGCCATTTATTAGTGATTTGTTATAGTGTTAGGATTCACACAGTCGGGATGCCATGATGCAAGCTCAGAACAGATGTCTTAGCTCACACTGTCCATCATGGTGGAACAAACAGATGGATTTTCCACTGTCAGTTTATCAACACATTAAAAATTTGTCATTGGTTGTCATTGGTTTGATTGAATACATGACAAATTCACATAGACTGTGAGCTCATAAATAGACATATAGGGAAAATGGTTATAATGCGTGTCAAAGCTTCACTTGATGCACCTAAAAAAGTCGTTATCATCACAACAAATCCTTACATACCAGAAATGGACCAACTAAAAGCACTTCTCTTTTCTAACAATTAAATAGTAGAATGTATACCATTCATGATTTCCTGCAAAACTTTCTCTATTGTTGATTATCAGTATACATGTGTCTGTTATTTGCCTTGACTGATAGTATACAGTTGAGCACATACAGCTGCCTACTCCTGGAGTTACATACAGTTGTGTTTCATCAGCAAAGAAGTGGAAGCTACTGTTCAGAACCCTACAATGTCAGTAAAGAATACTAGCTGTGATCCTAAAACAGAGCCATGTGGGACACCACACTACACTTCATTTTCATTTACATTTACAGACGTCTTTATACACATCTGCTATTACTGGGGTGTTATTATACACATATTTTCAGGTTTGATATAATGTTTCAATTCTGACATTCTATTCCATTTTCAACAAAATATGCCACAAAAATTGTGCCTGCCCTACATTTTATAAGCAGCTTCAGAAGAGAAATTCATTCATGTAAGTGTGGAAGCATGCATAGCATAAGCTCCTCCCCCTTCCCCTCCCACTTTACTCGCATTAGATGCACCCAGATGCATAATGATGTGACAATCCACGGTGCTTTCATGAAAAATAGTTAATGAGAGACCCTCGGAAGAGACTGAGGGGCACATAGGTAATACTGCTTCAAATGTTGGTACACAAATGTTTATTTTTCAATTTGTTGGCACTGTAATGAAATAGTTACACTCTCTTTCCCTATAACCCCCCCCCAACCCCAGATCTGCAGTAGGTGCCAGCAAAGGGTCAGCCCTTGGCCGGCTGCAAGTGAAGGCTCATGGAAAGTACCGGGAGCTCTTGTGCTCTGTTCATTAACAGTATTAATGATTAACTGAGGTGGCATTGTCTCAGCCCAGCTGTCTACTGTTTATCCAACTCTGTGCCCTTCATGTTCCATGGCCCTTTTATGTGCTCAACTGACAGCTGCCCCTCACATTCATGTGAAAATGAACTTCTGTTCCCACAACAAAGCATGCTGGGAGCCACATATAGGGTACTGTATTCTAATCTCATTCAGAAATTAGTGCAGGGGGGTTCAGTTGGGGTCAGCATGAGGACTTATAATAATCATATCATATCATAATCCAGAGAGAGTGGCCTGAAGCAGAGCAGCCTAAACCCATGCTCAAACGCACTGAAAAAAAGGTTCATGATTTAATTGTGAAATGGTTGCATTAACATAGTTGCTTTCTTCAAAGAAAAAGTTCAGCAAAAATATTAAAGCAACTTGATTTTCCACTTACCATAATTGCAGCCAATCAGCCAAGACATGATTGGTGTCAAAATGTTGCTTCTTTGGCTTAGAACTATGAAGCTAATGTAGCTAACAAACACTGGAAGTCAATAGTCTCCCAAACTGTCTTAACCTGCTTATACCTGATCCAGGTCTTAATTCATGTCAGTGTGGTTTAGAACACAGTATGACTCACAATGAACCAATAAAAAGGAAAAAAAAACCCTGATAGAAGGGGCAGTCATTTAGGAAGACCGCAATCACTTCCTTCTTAAAAACAATTCGGTATCATTCTGCGCAAGAAAGGGCTAAAGGATTTTATAAGACGTCATACTATAAGGTAACACTACTCAGAAAATCAATGTAATGTCAGATTTGAGAACCACATTGTTTACCATGTATGTTTGAACCTGAATATACACATGAAGAAATGCGTCAATTGGATGCTGGACCCATTAGTGACTTCCTGGACCCACCTCTTGGCATGAAGCTAAAGACAGCCATTTATTTGAATTTTCCATTCCATCTTAAATAATGCAGCAGTAATTGCGGTGCTTCAGAGGCACCGTTACACCATTTAAGGTGAAATGAAAAATTCTAATAGGAATCTGGGGAATATGAAGCTAACTTCAGCCTTGTCCGCTAAGCTACGTATGCAGATGGCATGACAGCAGAATGAACACAGAGAAAATGTAAACAGCATTTACTTTGGATTCACTTCTTGGAGGTGTCCTTTGTAAAAATGTATTTAGTACAGCTGCAGATTTTAGAATATCCCACTGGAAACCGTCCTTGTAATCGTGCGGTAAAAAATTCTCACCATATTTACATTTATGTTCATTTCATTAATTTTTTTTCACACAGGTAGGCGAAGGTAGTGTTAGGAGTCTTGCCCATGGATTCTTATTGGTATAGTGTAGGGTCCTTGCCCAGGCAGGGGATTGAGCCCCAGTCTACAGCATAGAAGGTAGAGGTGTTACCATACTTGAATATTTTGCATGGTAACTTTACTTAATGCCTCACTTGCTAGTTTGTGAGTCACGGCTAAAAGCCACAGATTGCATGTGTCTGCATTAGTAGGAAATTGGTGGTAACATATCAGAATACCTGTAGATTTCTTTGTTCTGTTTTTTTGCAAAATGCAATGTGCTTCAGCCTCAGAGTTTAAAGGTGGAATAGTGCCAGAAAATGGATGAATGTAGCTACAAAACCTTTTTTTAAAAGTTTACATATGCTTAATGACATAATTTAAAGCAAATATGTAAAGCTTTTGCCAATGTATTTCTGGAAATGGTTTCTGTGACTATTTACGTTGAGTGTTTGCACAGTTTACCTAGTTCTAAACTAAACAAGCAAAATTTGGACACCAAACATGTCTTGGCTGATCAACTGTATTTGGGGTAGAAAGGTAGAATATCATGATAATTAAATTTTTTGCCAAACTTTTCCTTTAAGTTTGTTCATTTTATTCATTTGCAACCACTTGACACATGAATCATGACTTGAATCATGTACATTCAAAGCAGTGTATCTGTATTGTTACTTTGGTACCTTGAAAACTTAACAACCTGGGCACAGAAGTACAAAAAGTACTTGAGGACTGAAAAACATAATGAACTGCTGGGGAACTTCACACATTCAGTCTATCAGCACAGAAACTGAAGTTTGTTTGACACTGTTCTTCTATTTTTGGGATCCTTTTGGTCTAGAGTAATTGATAAACCTTTAGAAGTCAGAAAAGTGACCAATCACAAAACAGTACAGATGGTGTCATCAACATAGCATTAATATCAACATGAAATTGAACACAAAAAATGAATAAAAATGACTAAAATATAGCAGAAAGTAGATTCCTTTCATCATCAATATACTTTAGAACTATAGTATTAATACTTAAAAACCTTTGAAAAGTACAAATCCAGCAAAATTTTGCTTGAGCATGCGTAAATAGTATGTACTGCCTGCCTCTGTCATAATAAAGGACTGCTATCGTACTTTATAAAGAATATTTCCACCCAGTTATTGCCGTAAAGTTTTATCTGCATTCAATTTTTTCAGCTTATGAGTTTCCTGAATATTGTGGCAGCTAGTGTCTGTTTTGACGTTGCTAAGAAGAAAATGTGGTGGTGTCATTTTTGAATCATTCGCAATATATCAGACTGTGCTGCTTAGCAACCTTTTCTGTTATTGTTCACTTTGGTTCAACTTGTAGTTTCACTTACCTTGTAATACCCCACTCTCACTGACCATAGTGTGAAACATCATAAGCTTAATGTCATCCAGCCACACTTCCTAAATATTGTAGTCACAAATCCTTATGCATATCTAGTTTATATTGGCCCGAGAGAGAGTTAAAAGGCCACTTTATCTTTACAAGGCAAGAACTTTGATTTTATCTTTGAAGGTGCCGCTGCTTTCACTTTGGATCAGCTCTTCGATTTGCCAATTCATCAAAAGGCTGTTTCAAAACCATCTGGAAGTTATTACATCGCAGTAGGTCTCAGTCAAGCACGCTGTCCTACGTATGAAAGATAAAGCCAAGCATTAAAATTATCCCTCAGAAATCACCTGTGTCTCAATCAGAAAGTGAAATCATGCTAATGAGTCGTACATCTCTTGGCGAAAGAAAAAGTGAACCCCCTTTATTATGTGTGGTAGAAAGTACCAGACTGTACGTTGCAGTGGTAGAAAGTACCGTTTTACGTGAACCACTTACTAGAGTAGCTGTTGAGTAGCTTTTCCATGAATCATACACTGAATCGCAAAGACGAAGTACATCTGCTTGAGCTGATTTGAACACAGTGTTGTGTATTTTACATTTCTCCTAATTATGTTGAGTTGCAGTTGTTTTTACTGAGTCAAATGAATCCTGCATACACTGATCATTTCACGTGGGACCTCCCTGGCAATTTCGAGATCCGTAATTTTCAGTTTCGTAACTGGTAGAATTTGGAAATCCCGTTGTGTAGTGATTTGTTAGTTTGGTCTAAGAAACACTGAGGAGAGTAACTATCATCACAATGTTTCTTAGCTAAATACAATGTGACTGAACTTTCAAAAGGAACTTTTACATTTTAAATGAGAACATTCTTTAAAATAAAGATGTCAAATGGAACCAAAAAGGTTCTCCGGAGTGATGTCACATTCGTTTCCCTAAAGAATCTGTCAATGGATGGTTCTGTTCAAGTGAAGTTCCATCGACATTTCACACTTTCTGCGTAATTTCATAGTTAAGAATTCTCTGTTTAAGAGAAACATACCGATTCAGAATTGTTTACAGTTGCGGTGATAGGAACCAAACATCCAAAACAGGTAATGACTTTAAAAGCTACCTCAGAGAAAGTTTACATGACATGATTATAAATGCATTATCTGATGCATGAGACATTGTTTTACTACAGTACCGCTATTGTACCATTATCATAATTACATATAAAATCATTCCATAAAAAGAAGACACACATAGGTTCACTGCTCATTTTGGATAGCAAAGAAATGCACTATATTTGCAAATCCAAACCATCAAGTCTCTCTACACCATACAGCTCTGAAGGTGTGTCATCATTTCGTAGTTGGCGTCATGCCCATGTTAGGAATTGTGGGCCTAAGCAGTTTTTCTCTATGGGAAAAATGGATGGCTTTTTCAAATATTTCAAAAATATCCACCCTGTGGTAAATAAAACTGTTCTAAAACTGATACATGTTTGCTGGATCCTCTGAATTACAAGTTCATTAGAAAGTTAAGTAAATATGAATATTGCTACATGCAAGCTAACACTGCTGTGCATTCAACTGACATAATGAGACTGGAATCCTCATCAAAATATCTCACACAAACAAGCAAGCTTTGTTAAAAGTGGTAGCCAAGCTGCTTTGGCGGTAGCAGGCCTCAGTTTGGGGAGCTGGTGTTTTAACAGTGCAACAGTGTTACAGTGTTGAGGTCTAATAGTGGACTTATAGTAGACTATAGACTGCCATACAACATCATTACATCTGCACAAGTGTTAGCTTGTATACAGATGTAGCAATATAGCAACAACTTGACAACCTTGTAGTTCAAACAATCCAGTTAAATTTGGGGGGAAATGTACATGGAATAAAATATATTGGCTTTGGGACATTTTTGTTATTTCCAAAAACACTATTCATTTTCCCCATAGGCAAAATCAGCTTAGACCTGGAGGTCTTTATATGAGCATGATGGTGACTACAGAATGATGCTGAAAACAACCATTTTTGTAAATGAGCTTTTAAAAAGTTTTCACCAGTTAAAGGTTTTTAATCTAGTTTGCTCTTAAGCGCTTCTGCTTCAGTATAGATTTTCAGTCCTCTTTTCAGCAGTCTTGCTGTCTTTGTGTGTGCATGTGCAGTCAAAGAAATCCCATCTGACTTGCTTTAGTGAATACTTTGGTGACAGAGCAAAGTGCCTGAGCCAGCATAATTCTGGCTCTCTCTGTCTGTCTGGCGTCTAATACATGAGTCTGTATAGCACACTGCATACTTGGAAAAAACGCTTCTTTAAATTACATCATCTCAGTTTAAACTTGGCCAGCCGGCAGACGGAGAGAGCAACACGTGAGGGGACTCACAACACAGAGTGTGTGTGGGTGTGTGTATGAGTCGAACGCACCCCAGCTGAGCAAAATTACTTTTCCTGGTTAAATGATTTATTGCAGCAGCAGCGGGAGGAGAACAGCACATGAGCCACACACCTCTGTACTACCTTCAATATCTGACGTATGACGGTTCTCTGGCCCAAACGGATGCTTGGACAGATCATATACTGCACCAAGTAGAGTCTGTTCATCATAAGAGACTGTTCATTATTATAGTGAATAGAGGAGTACAGTTATGCATATGGCGTTCATAGCATGCCACAACATACAGTACTGTACAAAAGTCTTAGGGTTAGAAAAACTTTTATTTATTTATTTAGGCAGTACATGGGCTTTTGCTTGTAAAAACAATATATGGTTAATATGTAGCACAATGTAGGTGAAATAAAAATAAATAAATGGTAAATGGTCAATTTAATAGAAAATCAAATGTTGCTTGCTCTTTTTTCTTTTAAATAAAAGACTGACATAGTATGTCAACACTGTTAAAGTTGCCTCAGACACCTCAGTCATCCCCACTCCGTAAATGGAAACTAAGCTGCAAAAACAGGCTGTTTTGTGATGTCACAACAACCAAGATATTTACACATATCTACCTAGCCTATAGCTGTTTAACTTGCCCATCCATGCATGAGTTATAAGGAGCGTTTCAGCCAGGACTGCTTTTTGAGTGAGTCAGAATACAAACCAGCCAAACAGAGCTCATTTACATACATTGTAAGTGAACCTCTGATGAACAAATACAACATCAGAAAAATGTAAGACATGATCTCAAGTAAAAAGTAGCGTTGCACCGATACTGATACTGTAACGGTATTGGCACTGATACTGGCACTTAAACGCAGTATCGGTATCAGCGATGGCGATCCCTATGACTGACACCACGAAGCAATTTCTGATGCGTGCATGCACGTCAGTAGACAGAACCTTACAACACGTCAGCAGTAGTAAAAATGTTCATGTTGGAATCTGTAATGGCAGTTTTTGGTACTCGTCTGCCGCTGTGCGGTCACTTACAGTCTGAGTTAAAGTTATCGAGAGAGCGAAAGGAAAAGTGGCATCGGTGCATCTCTAGTAACAAGAGTGTCTTGTTTTCAAATAAGACATTTATATCTTGTGAGATGGGTAGAAGAACACAGATTTGGTTCTTAGATCCCAGCCATTACATGGATTTTTAAAATTCCATCACTAGCACAACTGATTTGACTTAATAAAGTATTGATTAGACAAACCGAGTATCGGATGGTAACTGGGTTGCAGTGAGGAAAAGTCTGGAAACAGTTAACATGCTGACAGACTTGAAATCACAATTTATTGTATTAATGCTTATTTGTGTGTATTCTAGTCTTAGTGTTTTATATATAGAAAGCTTTAAATATAATTTTATTAGTCTTCTGTACAGAAGGGCAAAACTACAGTGAGACGGCTGTTGTGCTCTTTAGGGTCAGTGAGTGCTGCATGCCCCAGGTGAGTGAAGAGAGAAGTGCTGGCCGGAGTCCACTCTGCCTCGCCGCTCAGTCTGCTTCAGCAGGGAGAGCATTACAAACCAAACAGCCCTGACATCATGCACGATTGCTGCACTATACTTTACCGGCCCACTTCGCAAGATAAACAGAACCTACTGCAAAAGTGACTCTGCAGAATCACACAGAAGGCTATACGAATGAGTGCAGAGTGAGACATTAAAGGAATACCTCAATATACTGAGATTCACACAATTTCCCCTTACTCCAAAATGTAGCCAATCCCCCAAAGCATGTCTGGTGTTTAAAGTTTGCTTCTTTAGTTTTACACAAGAACAACAATCTAAGTACATAATTAACTCATGTATATGCTACCAATTAGCACGGTCTATACTGTATGCCTATGTTAAAGCAGCACTGTAATATTTTTGTTAAAACTGAAAGAAGTACCATTACTGAGTACGGAGAAAAAAGAATAGACTAAGTGCATGCACCGCTGCGGGTCACCCTGTAAAGCCTGAAATAATCATTTAAAAGTTAGAGGTACCGGGACGGATTTTAGCAGGGAGTTTTTCGGATCACATCATACATCTTTACATATTCTAAACATCTACATCTGAAGCTACATGCACAGGCTCATGAAAAAAGTCTGACTCAATGTTCAGGCCTCAAATGCAAAATCAACATTATACTGATGAAGATATAATGACACTGGTAGATTCACTCTCATCCTGAGTTCTCTTCAAATACTCTTTAAACGCACTCATAAAAGTCAGATTCATCTGCTTGTGGGGGTCCGAAGTACAACCGATGTTACAAAATGTTCTTCCACACATAGTGTGCAATTACATATTTCCACCAGAGAGGTCTCCAAATCCCCAAATCCTAAATAGTGTTACTTTAACACACATTTGATTCAAACTGTGCCGAGGTGTTAAAGAAGAATTCCACAGATTTTTCTAAATTTCTGCATAATTAAACTATGAAGATCTAACTTATTCAGTCCAATGTGAAATATGCCATTCTGGATAAACTCACTCTGTCATAACTGTTCACAAAAGTGGTAATAGGAACCAGACATCTGAAAGGCTTAACCCCTTAAATGGCCAAGACCCACTGGCAGGTCCAAAGCTTTACTACACACTGTTATAAGCTAAGAATAACTCAGTTTACATTGTAGTCCATACTGACTAATAAGCCTTAGCATGTGATAAGCCTGGGATTTTAAGGGGATAAATGCCGTGAAAGGCTACATCACAGAAGGATGTTACATGAAATGGTTGCAAACATGCTGTCTGATGTCTGAGACACTGTTTTACAATAGTTGTGAGATGACGTTTTGGCCTAAAAGGGTTTTTTACAAGCCATTCAGGTGCACATGCAGGGTGTTGTAAAGCCAAATAGAACATAAAGAAAATGTCTGTTTTTTTTTGTTTTGTTTTGTTTTTTTATAATTATCTATATTATCCACCATTTTGTCATTATCCACAATACATATAAAAACTCAGAAGACATACGTAGGTTCACTGGTCAGTTTGGATGGTAAATAAAGTGGGCTCCATTTAAAAGTAGAAGATTAAGGCAGAAAAAGCTTGCCCCTTGGTTCAGTGATTATTTCATTCCAGCTTTAAAGCAGACAATTAGAGTGAAAATGGCGCCTGACTAAACTAGAAGTATTCCAGTCCGCCTGGAAGGATAGTCTTGTAGGCTATAAAAGGGCACTTACTGCAGCGTGCTCAGCCTACCTCTCCTCTCTGATTGAAAACAATAAGAATACTCCTTGATTATTATTTAGCACAAACCAAACGGCTACTGAACCCCAGATCCCATCAGCCTACAGCAGCAACTATTTTATGAATTTCCCCAATAATAAAATTGAAACAATTAGCCAGGAAATTCAAAATGCACAGTCAATCTCTTTAAACCTGCTGCCCTACCAAGCTAACCCAGGTCTTGAGTACAGTGTAACTGCAGAGAGGCTGGATTCGTTTAGCTTATTTCAATAAACTGAGCTAGTTAACATTATTTCTTCTTCAAAATCTACTTTTTGCATATTAAATCCAATTCATACAGGTTTACTTAAAGACTTTTTGCCAGAAATAACCACTCTTTGCCACAAAAAACTCCTCTCTTAGCCTTGGCTATATACCAAAAACTGCTAATCTAGCAGTTATTAGATTTCTGATTAAGAAACCTAATTGTGATCCCTGCAAGTTATCAAATTATAGACCTATCTCAAATCTTCCTTTTGTGTCAAAGATTTGGGGAAAAAGTTGTGGCAAAAGAACGTAGCTCCTATTTGCATAGGAATCACAAACATGAAAAATTCCAGTCTGCATTCAGACCTCTGGATACCATTATCATTAAACACGGCATCAATTTCCACTGCTACGCTAATGACACACAATTGCATATATTGATCAAACCAGATGATAAAGTTCAGCTTAATAAGACTGAGAACTGTGTAAAGACATAAAAGACTGGATGTTGAGTAACTTCCTCCAACTCAACTAAGACAAAACAGAGTTTCTTCTTCTTGGTCCAAAAGCTGCTATAAACAAACTGTCTAATTTAACACTTAAACTTAATAGTTTCTCAGTTGCATCAGGTACATCTGTAAAAACCTTGATGTCACGATCTGTCCTTCGATGCACATATAACCAATATTACAAGAATAGCTATCTTCCATCTTTGTAATATTGCAAAATTAAGAAGTGAACTGTCTCTACAGGATGCAGAAAAGCTAGTTCATGCATTTATTACCTCAAGGGTGGATTACTGTAATGTTTCAACAAGCTTCAGTTAGTCCAGAATGCTGCAGCCAGAGTTCTTACAAGAACTAGAAAGGTTGACCTCATCAGCCCAGGTTTATCAAACCTACACTGGTTATGAGTTAAATTCCACATAGGGTACACAAGTCTTTTACTGACTCTACATGGCCTCGCTCCTCAGCACCTGAGTGAACTTATCTCTTATTATAAACCATCACGCCTACTAAGATCACAAGGTGCTAGCTTATTGTTAGTACCTAGAACCAATAAAGTTACATCAGAGGGGAGAGCCTTCTCATACAAAGCCCCCCAGCTTTGTAACAACCTTCCAGTCAGTGTTCGGGACTCAGACACAGCCTCAGTCTTTAAGTCTAGGCTAAAAACCTACTTGTTTAGTCAAGCCTTTCGTAATTAGTTTTCCCCGTTAGATAAAAGGTGCAGATCTGGGGGTTCATGGACATAGAGTATTATGGTTAACTGGGAGTGTTAGTGCTGTAGTCCCGCTGCTCTCACGCGCTCACTCAAGTTTGTTGACAGTGGAGCGGAGGGGTGCTGACATCTCAGGGAGCCCTCATTTCTCTGTTACCCTTCTGGCTTTTTCTTTTAGTTCGGCTGTAATAGCTCAACCTGCCGGAGTCTCTGCTTCTCTGTGTTAACACTGTATACTGTAATCAGTCTCTCTTAACAGAACTAAGTGCCTGTGTGTTTCTTTGCCGAGTTGAACAACTGCCCATCCTGTGTGGTCTGATGCTGTTGCTTCATCGGCCTTGCCCGGGAGCCCACTGCTTGCCAGCCTTCTGGACTGGTTTGACCACCATGGAACTTCCTGCTGTACAACACTGTGCAAACCTCACCTGCATGAACTGACCCTCCTGATGATACTGCTGCATTTCTTAATCATAGACATTGCCTCTCCTGCTTTTCCCCTTTTCAGTATCTAATACTGATGGTCAAACCTGATTCTTTGCTGTTTTTGTTTGCTATCCAGTGTCGACCAGAGGAGGATGGATTCCCCTTTTGAGTCTTTGTTCCTCTCGAGGTTTTTCCCTCTTGCACTTAGGGACTTTTTCCTTGCCACTGTCGCCACTGGCTTGCTCATGGGGCCGCAGACCCCATATAGCTCAAACTATATGTATGACCTTTGACTTGACTTGACTTGTATTTATGTTGTAGGCATTGTGACCCCTCGTTCCTGTATCACCACAACTTTAAAGAAATTTGATTTGGTAAGTTTCTACACAACAAACCATTTTACTTCAAACCACTCTGAATGGCTTTCTGAATGTTTACACCTTCACCACTGAATTTTGCAGAAAGTTCTGTGAAAATATATGTGGAATTCCCCTTAAAGTAATCTCAAAAAGATTCGCTTATGTGGTTTCTGACACTGTATCACATACTAATATCGTGAAAAGGGACAAAAGTACACTGCGTAGCTAATAACAGTAGTAGCTAGCAGACATCTTGAAGCCTAAATTTTGAAGACTGATCTTCTTGAAGCCTGAACTTTTGCCCATTTTTATAGAAAGCAGTATCAGGAACAGGAAACTGTGTGATTTTTGCCAAAGTCTTACTTATAAGACATAAACATAAATAATTATGTAAATGTATGTAAATGTAAAGAAACTTGTCAGAGTGAGTCTGAGGAAGTGCACAGAGAGGGATCGACTAGAGCCCTCATGTACACATATGTTAGTGCTCAGCGTAGGAGACTCCTCAGCCAGACAGCCATGGCTGAGAGACAGAGAGAGAGAGAGAGAGAGAGAGGGAGAGAGAGAGAGAGAGTGAGTGGAGCAAGAGAGCAGGATTTGACATCCTTGATTTCCTGTCGCTGGCAGCAGTCACATGGCGAGTGCGTGGGCGAGATAGCTGAGTGAAAGTAAAATGCGTTAAAGGGGCGAGGCCGCGGCACAGCCTCCCTAACGCATTTACACTTACGTACACTGAGGCACACACACACTCCTGTTCTGACTGTCCCTGCAGCAGTGAGGTGAAAATGATACATTTCAGACATGCGACAAGCCACCAGGGCAGGCAGCAATGAGAGAAATGTGTCGTCTGTATATGATGCACATCAATGCATGCAACATGCAACACATCGGATCAGTCAGTCCTACCATTAACCCCTTAATGAGTTCATTAAGGGGTTAGGAGACATTAAAGGAATAGTAAGACAAAAAAACGCATTTACACAGTGTTCCCCTTACCACAGCCTTATTATTCAGCTATTAATCTTAAAGGGGAATTCCACCAATTTCAATCCCATTCAAGATTTCTGTAAATTTCAATCATTGTCACATAAACAAAGTCATTCAGAGTGGTTTGATGTGAAATGGTTCAATTTCTCAGTGGTGGTGACAGGAACCAGGCTTCACCATGTCTACAATGCAAATATCGCCATTTTATTTACTACCCAAATCAACCAATGAACCAAGCAGTTTTCTTTGGGGACTATTTTGCCTTACAGCAGCCTGCATGTACCTCTCCGCCATGAATGGAATGAAAACAGTTATAGGCCAAAACCTTCTTTCAAAGCAATCATAAAAGAATGTCTCAGGCATCAGGCAAGGTATCTGTAACCATTTTAATTAATACTTTCTGTGAGGAAGCTTTTAGAGACATTAAACTCTTTGGACCTCTGGTTCCTAGCACCACCACTGTGAACAATTCTGACTCAGTAAGTTTATCTAGGACGGAGCATATCATCAAACCAAAGAAATTGTTCTTAAAAACTGAATCTACGCACACCCAAGAGCACAACAGCGCGAACAATTCTGCGGTTTAAGAATGCGTCGTGAGTCTGGCTCCGCCCACGAGTGTGTTGTATAGCAACTGTAGTAGCATCTAAATGGCTGCATGATCAGGCAGTCGATTTCTGCCACAATGCCTATTGTCTGAAGTGGCTGCCCACAGTGTTCAGCTACATGGTAAAGATTTGGGTGACTATTGAAGTCTAGCATTTGTTAGCAACATTGGCCCTGTAGCTCCAACACTAAACGAATCAAGCAAAATTTAGACACGAAACAATTACTGGCTGATCAACTACATCTAGACAAAAACTGAAATACTACTAAATTTCATTAAATTTCATTAAACTTGTCCAACTTAGCAACAATTGCTATGGAAGGACACATTTGAGGGGAGAGCATAGATGAGAGTTTTATATGAGACTGAGGAACTGCACTGTAGTACCACAAACAGTCCCACAGGGCTTAATGGGTTAACAGAAGAAGGGAAATGTGTTTCACACACACACACACACACACACACACACACACACACACGCACACACACAGTGTCTTGAACCTCTTGTGATCAGATTTTATCACCAGCAAGTGTCTAGTAATGTCGCCCTCATGTTTCCTATTATGTATTCCTTATTCTTGCATTCTGAAACTGCATAGAACATGATCAGTACATTGAATCACTGTTGTAAGTGTTCTAGCTCACCACTAGCACACTATTTCACTAGAAATAGCTACAAGAGAAGTACATGCACCTCATAACTGTTGTGAATATGCTCGTGTGTCATTGTGAGAGGGCACGCTGGGAAGATTATCTGAGTGTCACACGTTTTGAGGAAGAAGCTGCCGTTACAACAGCGGGTGGTTTGGTCAGGAGACAGTAATGATCACACCATCAGTGAGTGTAACATGTTCAGTGCACCTCCAAATACAGTTTCTGTATAATGCAGTATGATCTATATTACCTATGTTCTGTAACGCTGCATGGCATAGTATTACCTAAAATGTACAAAAGTATGGACAACAAGTTACCATTATGTGTTTGCTGCACTAGTCTCATAGCTCAAGCACCAAACATTTACTTTAATTAAAAAAAATCTTTAATTGGGAAAAAAAGCTTCCTAGTAATTGAAATTATACTTTTACATGTATATATATATATATATATATATATATATATCTTGAAGACTCAAAGGACTGTTTTTTTTTTTTAATATCTATTATTTAGGTTGGTGAAGGTGTATTATGTGAATGTTTCAAGATTGCGGAGTGTGATGCGTAAACATTTAAGAATAATGTTGACAGCATACCACTGAAAATTCCTGTTGGCTGTGACAAACATGTCTTGGCTGAACTTGGGAGGTTATAATGGAAACTAATAACGAAAGTAATAGAAGCATACTTGACTGGTTAAAGGGGAATTGCATTGATTTCCGCATAATTGAATCCTTGAGATGTAAACAAAACCATTCAAGTGGTTTAATGTAAAATTCTCAGTTCTAGAGAAACTTACTGAGCCAGAATTGTTCACAGTGGTGGTGATAGGAACTTGACGTCTGAAGAGTTTACTGCCAAAAACTGCATTACAGAAGTTACTGTATGAAATGATGTTATGAATACACTGCCTGATGCCACAAAACTTTACTTTATGATTGTTTTGAAAGAAGGTTATGGCCTAAAACTTGTTCTTTTAATCCATTCATGGCGGAGAAGTAAATGCGGGAGGTTGTACACCCATAGAACACCACCATTCACCATTATTACCTTTACATTTAAAACATCAGAAGGCTGTAGTTCACTGGTTGTTTTGCATAGTAAATTACATAGCTGTGTTTGTGTTGTAGACATGGTGACCTCTGGTTCCTATCAAATCTGAATTGCTAAGTTTCTCTACAATTGAACAATCTCACATCAAACCACTCTGAATGACTTTGTTTACATCTCAGTTATTGAATTATGCAGAGGTTTTGAAAAATCAGTGGAATTCCTCTTTAACACTGGCTAAACTGCATGCCTAAATCATCACTAAACCCTCCCCACTGTCTGTATCTCAGCTGTGCAGGAGGAGAACGTGGCTGCTACACTTCACTCATGCTTTTATGCCACAATTCATAGTGAGAAAAACAGGGTATCACATACCTGCTGCGCAAGGTCCACGGGAGCAGCTTTATCTGTCTTATCTGCATCTCTGTGCTCTTGGTATGCAACAGGTATGCCAGAGGGTCACTAAGTGAGAGGAGCTCTAGGAGCAGTTAGATGGCTTACAGCTGTCATGTCTCCAAGGAAACGCAAAACCCTTTTGACAAGTCTTATCCTGTCTGTGTTTTGCCCCTTCCCTATTTCTGGCTCAAAACTGCACACCTGCCCTCTTTCTTCTTTATCAAGGTTTATTCCTTAGAAAACAGTTAGCTCATTGCCATAACGCAGTAGGGCTCAGGAGAAGAATACAAGTGCAGTGTATCGTGTTGGGCTGAGTGCATGTTAGGAGTGTAAATCTCTGACTTTGACTTACAGTGACTTGATTCAATAAAGATTCTTTAGGAAATGAGTCAATCACATCTTAAATTTCACCACAGTCTGATTCAATTTGATAATTTGTTTCAGAATCATTTTCAAAATGATTTTAGTTGTTCCTAAAATGATTTTCATACAATTCACAATCATTTAAAATAATAAACTTTTTTATATTCGTATTACACCAGTGGTGTTGCAGGTAAATGTAAATGTTTCTACTATTCTACAACTTCACAGGTTTCAGCTGTTTAGTAGGAAGCTGTAAAAAGTATGTCTAGAACGATGAGCAGAGCTACAGGTGATTCTAAACTGATTTAGGAAGCTGAAGAACATTGAGGATAAAGTTGTAATGAAATTCACATCCAGGATGTTTTGTATTTGAAGCGTGGTGATCAAATCCAGAGGCAGGTAACTTCTCAAGAAACAACTATAAGTAGATCATTTTATTAATATTATTTCTCATTCTTGCTGTTTTCTGTTGGTTCTTGCTGCTCTCAAATAAATTTGAATGATTCAATAAAACTAGTTAATATGACAACGTAGGGGATACATTTTTGCTTTTAAAAGTGTTGATTGTTGCAGTACTTTTTAAAAGTAGTTATTTTAAAATTAAGTATTTCAGCAAAATGAATAATTTTTTGTACAAGCAACCTACACAAATGAAAACACAAACTTTGTTTCCAACATCTACAATCTATAAACAATCCAGCCAAAAGTGGCGTGAGTGCAAACTTCATGACTTCCCACACAGGCGGGGTTAACAGTAACACAACAGAGGGATGAGATGTAACCAAAAGATGTAACTAAAAGTCTGATAAATAAATGCAAAACACAATAAATTCAATACAATTCTATGTTGTTTTATGAGCTTTTCAAGCTAACACATGAGCATATTGTCACTTTTCAAAAAAAACAAAAAAACAAAAAAGTATCTTCAAAATGGCAACTTTACAAGAGAAGGCAAAAAATTATTTACATTTAATATAAGTTAATGTAATAAGATTTAATTTTGGCACATTTATGTTAGTCTATTAAGAATGAAATATTCGTATAATGTAAAGGACAGCTACAGTGTTCCAATGATGTAGAAAAGTTAAATTTTCTCTTTTTATTTTGGACGACAGTGATACATTAATAAAAATAAATAAATGTGGTTAGTGAAAAGAAGATGTAAGTGGTAAATTTATTTTTGACTCCAAAGTAGAAGAGCAAAAAAACTGAAATGTATTTTATTTACATTATATTTGTAATACACATCTGATGCATGGGGGGGGGGGACGTCCAGAAAACACTGTGTTACAACTAACCCTACTTGTTACATGCTTCACATTGATGCTATATTACAGCCACCAAGAGGGTGATTATAATAATGTATATTTTGTGACTTCTACACATTTACAGCTCAGTAATCAAACGAAAAAACTTAGAATGAAAAAAGTTAGGGTACAGAGTTAATCTGGAGAAATATCTGTCCAATGCCAGTCACCATTCACAGGCGACATTGCTGAGGGGGCATACACGATTAGGAATAAAAGCAGGAACCTGTTTAACTTCATAAACTATCTATCTTACATTTTACCCTGCATTAGTTTGCTCTCCCCTACTTTACCTGAATGCTATTATTATAATCATACAATCATTCCGAAATTGACACAGATCCATGCATCATGACTTTTACACCATTCGTACATATTCAGTCAGATACAGCTTCCCTAAGCAGTAAGGTTTAGAATACATCCCCTGCTAAAGGGTCCTCAGCGGACTGGCTGGAGTCAGCAGTGTCTATGTGCAGCTCCGTCTCAGAGACTGGCTGTGCTGCAGTGTCACAATGGCCCCTTTCCAGCCTCTCCTGGCTCAGGCCACATCTTTCCATCCTGCACAGTGTCAGCCCAGAGGAGCCGCGCTCCACACAGCCAGCCCAGCGGGTGTCACAGGGTGCACATCATCGCACCAAACACACGTGAGCATGCACACACACATCCACACATTCAGCCAGTCTAACACACAAACACCCACATCTTTATATGAACACTGTCTGGCACCCCTGTGATATTGTGAGTATGATTCTATCAAGTGCCCAGTTCCTCACCCCCGCAAGCCCTCATATTAACTGTTCAATAGACAGTGCATCACTGTTCCAAGGTGTTCACATGTAGCATGATTCAACAGCGCCATCTAGAGTTTAATAGTATAAGTATGTGTTTGGATCAAAGTGCAGTTCCTGATGTGAATGCAAAGGCCTCTTTCATGCTCTTTTTTGTCTTGTTGATTAACCACTCAAAGCAAGTAATGTAATCAACTACTTTCATTTTAAGTAGATTATGTGCTGAACCAGCTGCTTGATGTCTTATAAAGTTAAGGTAAAGCATTGAAGGTATGTTGATAGCTTCACCTTCATGAGGCCACATGCATGTATGTATGTATGCATGTAAGTCCACTTGTTGCTGGTTAATTTGCAAAAATTTGCACAGTGACGCAGTGAAATATACATGAACAAACACGTTTTCATTTTGTTTCTGTGAAAAAAACAAAAAAGCAAGGTTTTCGGACCATGTCATACACCTGTATGTATTAATGTCACAGGCACAAGCTCAAGAAGAAGCTCCAACTCGATGATTATGCCTTAAATGCAAATTCAACTTTATTCTGATGAAGATTTGATGACAATAGTAGATAATTCACATACATCCTCAGAAGACACAGCCTTCAGTTCAGTTCTCTTTCGTTACTCTTTGAATGTGCTTGCAATCGTCAGATTGATCTGCCCAGGCAAGGAGCCCAAAGCACAATAGAATTAAAAAATGTTCTTTTACACATTGCATGTAATTACACATTTCCAAATCCCCAAAACCTATTTTGCGCAGCTTTAAGTCTTAATTTAAAATTAGACACGTCATGTTCACTTGAGCAGATTTGTGAATAGCTATAAGGACATCATTCCTTCAGAGTGAGTCTACAGTAACTCAAGCAAAGAGTACAGTTTTTTAGTGATTTTATTAGTGTAAGTGATTTTGATTTTTAAGAATTTCACCTTTTTTGGTGCTGCATCTCAGTAAACAAAAAAAAAAACTGTTTGCCTCCTTATAAGCTGAAATTGCTTAACTTTTTTGTTGTTGGATATTGACTCAGTTCCACCCCCCCAGTTTAGTCATTGCTAAATCCCCACAGGCGACAATCACACGGTACCCCGAGGCTGGGGGTGGTGAGGGCTCCTTCCTCTCAGTCGCCTGACTGCAGAGGGAGGACACATCACTGGGATTTGAACTCACAATTTTTTGATGATTAGGCACTTACACAATTTAAGAAAAAATGTGAAGGTGAATTAACTCAATGTTAATCTGTGCTTAAATAGTTCCTCATTGTCTGTGCTTACAGAAAGAATAGTGACCAGTGCAAATAAATAAATTAACTAAAGCAAACTGTTTTTAATGTGTTATTAAATGTTTTGAATTATTTTCATTGTTTCTTTCTGTAATGTTGCAGCTTCAGAGTGGTGTGACTGTACAACTGCCTGATCATCAGGAGATAATGAGGTCAAATCCCAATGATGCCTCAGCCCTCAGTAGTCAGGAGTGGAGGATGCCACCCCAATTTCCACCCCCTCAATGTGGGGACACTGTGTAACAGGGGGAGTAGTAGTGAATAGGTAGAAACTGAGTAAAAGTCCAACAAAAAAATAGTAATACAAGAAGGCAACCACATTTGCTGTGTTTTTGAGTTAAGTTAAACTGCATTTTGTAGACCAGTATGCAAGGGAACTTTTGACTAAACTAAGTTTTTAAAGGCTGTGCAGAAGCTTGCAAATGTATTATTTTTTACAGTGTATTTTTTACAGTGTATTTTTTACAGTGGTTTTCAACTCCAGTCCTGTGGATTCAATGCTCTGCGCATGTTCAGGTGCCCTCTGCCACAGTGCAACTTATCTGGTTCATGAAGAGCTTGATAATTAGGTGTAGGTGTAGGATCAGGTGTGTTGAGCAGGTAATAGTTGGAACTGAAGTGGCAGGGGTGCAGGGCTGCAGGTTCCTTGGACTGGAGCTAAAAACCTCTGATTTGAGGAACAAACTTTGTAGAGTACTTTCAGTTTCCTGTAGGAGAAGTGCTCTCAAAAACAGTGCAATGTATGACCTCTAGTTAGATTAAACTTTGGATAAATTGTCTTCCTTCGGCTCTATTTCATCACATTTTGTTAAGCAGTTGGCAATTTTTTTTAGTATACTGAAGTTTGCATTTGACCAGCACTTGTTGAAGAATTAAGATTGTCTTTAAGAACAAACTCTTCAAGAGGAAGCACACACATTTCAGTTAAAGAGCTTCAACTGGCCTTCATCATTTCAGATGAGGTACTTTAGGGTTGGGCAAAATACATTGAAAACTGTCCTAACTGTATTCAGTAATGTATTCTGTTACACTACATAAAAACTAACATATTCAGAATACATTTAGAACACATCTAAATAAAGCAATTGGGAAAAACTCTGTTGATTTTTATTTAATTCACATTATTCCTCACTGTTACTGGTTGATAGTTTCCTTCATGTAATTCTTCTCCCAATATGTTTCATGAAGAATTCTCATATTTAAATCAAGTTACAAAATTCCAAACATTATTTTGGCTCTATGAAACAAACAGTTCTCCATGTCCCAATGACACAATCTTGCAATTTAGACTATAAAGTGGGTAGCTGTGATTTTCAGTTAATGAAGTAACTTGCCACAAAACCCCTGTATGAATCCAGTACAACACTGATCCTAACTTCTGGTTAACATGCTCACAACTGAGGAGACTGCCAGCATCATTCCTCGATAGAGTTTAGTGATGCTGGCTCATCAGTTTGGTTTATCAGTCTGCTCAGGCTTTAGCAGGAGCATTCATGTATGTTAAGAAGCCACTTTTCGTGTTCTTCTTTAGAGTAAGTTTTTATACACCATGCACTGATTTTAAAATAGTTAATAAACAAGTATTTATGGTATTTCTTTTAAAATTTGTTTTTTTTTTTTATTATTTAGTGGGTAAGTATACTAAAAGCATTCTTCTAAACATGTAACTGTATTCTAAATACCGCCTTTACAAAATGTAACTTGTGCTTAATACACATACTGAATTTCTATATTCTAACTACATATTCCAAATGTTTGTATTCTCTACATCCCAACCCTGGATACTTTAAATCTGTTTGTGTTCTTAAATTATTATCTTATAAGCTTACCCAATACATCAGAAAGACGCTCAAGAAGTGTTAGATATCATGAATTCCACAAGGCCATCTGGACTGGGTACGGTTTTGCTCAGGAAAAGAGGAGAGCCAGAAAGTGAATGTTTGCATGCTCAGCTCAGTGCATTAAAGAAGAAAGTAATAAATCTCATCTCATTGCTCGAAGAAAAATGACTGGATTTGGAACACTATCCATGCTCAAACGGAGTGGCTGACTCTGTTACTGTAGGCTATATTGACTGTCTGAAAAAAATACTAGAAAGATGTAGACATCTAAGAATTACAAGAGCTGGAATTAATTAGTGCAATAACATAAAAATTCACTTAAACTTGAATGCTTCCAGAGGAGGCAATGAATCAGTTGGTAGTTTAGAGTTGTAGTAATTATTTTTGAGCGGTCACATTCTCTCAAGAAGTCTGTGTTCTCAGGGTGGAATCCAACTCTGTGGACTCTGTGAACCTGCAGCCTCATGACTGTCACTTCAACATCCAGCTAAAGTTCTTGTTTCCCAGCACTGAGTTCAGGAACTGAAGGAAGTTAATGTAACTACCCAAAATTAAAAAAGAGAAATATCATGGGAGAGTCCAGGATTATGAAATATTCAGTAACTGTAGCAATTGTGATTGAGTGGGCCAAGCACCATCTTTGTTTTGACTTTATATTGCTCTTCAAAAGTTATAGCACACCTCAACTTCTTTTCACTATTTAGAGCAATGTTAAAGTCCAGCATCCTTTCTCTCTGAATGGGGAGAGATCTATAAAACCAAGACTAAAAAGCCATATCAATGTTTCAAAATCAGATCTGAAATCAGTGATAAAATCTGACAAAAACAGCTTAAATAGTTTGTACTGTATGGCTAACAAAACCTCCTCTCCTTTGTCTTGGTCCAAGTTAAGACTTTATTCCTTTAGTTTTATAGTTTTTGCAAAGAAAAGTGGCATAATCTCAATAGCTTTCTATTTGATGCAGTACTGTGCAGTAAAACTTTAAAACTTTAAACTAGAACAGTTTAAACAGCCATTAAGTTCAAGTTATTCAGGAGGTATTTCTGAGGAGATTAGATACTAGATAAAATAATCTGTATATTATATAATAATGTGCGTAAGGAAGGGAAAAGTCAAAGGAAAATCAGTGAAAACATAACTTCCCTAAACTGGAGTTCAAAAGATTATTTAAATATATAGAGGAAAAAAGGTATCAGATCCTAACAACCAAGCAAGACCTAGTAGACCACCAAAACTGTCACTATCAGATAAACAGTACTTAAACCTTTCATCTTTGAGAAAGAGGAGAAAATCAGGTTCCACTCTTGCTTTAGATGTGACAAATCCACAGGTGTTTCTGACCATCCTTCCACTGTGAGATGACAACTTAGCACAATGAGTCTGAAAGGAAAAATCTGTTACTGAGAAAAGGAAATAGACAAAAAAGAAGAACATTTTCAAAACTAATAAACAGAACAATGGACTGACCACTTCCAATTTCAGACCTCAACATTACTGAATGTGTTTGGGATTACTTGGATTGTGAGAAGCAGAAATTGAAATCAACTTGTAAGACTGAACTTTGGAGGAGTCGAAAAATATCCCTGCAGATTTCTTTGAAAACCGAAAGCAGGTCTCTTGAAAAGAGTGGAAGCTGTAATAAAGGCAAAGTGTTAACACACTAAATACTGAAACAAAATAATATTATATTTAGCTGTTAATGCTTTTGTGTAATTCTCTTGTGGTTGTAATGTGTAGTTTTCTGCTTTTTTTTCTTCTCTTACTAAAAATGAGCAACATATTCTTAATAGCTGTTTTGAATGGCAACTAACCAAATGAAGGGTGAAAAGTGGTCTCTGACTCTAATTGTTTGTTATTGCAACTTGACAAAAAAATATTGTTAAAAGTATCTCCATTTGTGCAATGTTTAGTTTTCTACATATTTGAGCGCAGCAGCTGCCCTTTACTTTGTGTTAAATTAAGAACATTCTTGCCTTCTTCTGTAAAGTTGCCATTTTGGTACTTGTTTTTCATTGGACAGCGTCTGTATGCTCCTTTATTAAAAACATTTTGTAAGGCTTCAGTGGGGTCTAAAAGTCTGAGACCACATTAAGATCTGGGATTTCTTTCATTTAAACCTGGAAATAAACTACAAAAAAAAATCTTAGAATTTTGAAAAAAACTAAAGCAAAGAAAAATTATGATGAGTAAAACGAAGAAATATTCATGGTTTTGCACAATTTCTTGGTCACTACTCAAATTTAAGCAAATATGTGACACTGACCATGTTGAGGCCTTTGCACAGAAAGGTCAGATTTTTTTAATCTTGCCTCTTCCATTGAAGCTCGTGTTCAGACGAATCTCAGGTGATTTAATTTAATCTTCATAGACTTCTGTCACGGTTAGTGATCAGAGTCCATGGCAGCTCAAGCAAACGCTGTCATTAAAGCAAAAGAGGGACAAACACTAAGAAATTCTGAAATGCATGTAAATGTTTCAAAGATTCTACTTTTCATTCAGGCTGTATAAGCTGATAATATCATTTATAATGAAAAAAATTGTGTTAAATTAGAGAAAAATGCACCAGTGGTCTCAGACTTTTGGACCCCACTGTGGGTGTCCCCAAACTTTTTATAGACAGTTGGACTACATTTGAGGCCATTACCTTTTACGTATCTAAAATTAGCACATGACTCTGCACAAGAATAAGCCAGCCACTCTGTGCTTTACCACCTAAGAAGGGCAGTTTGTCTGTAGAGCAATACTTTTTTTTAACCACAAAATATTTTCTCATCAGAAAGTAAGTCACAGAGCTGTTTTCCCATGATTATGATGGAGAAGGTCAGGTCTGTTTATCAAGCCATTTATATAGGTACATAAATTCAGTAGTGCTCATGAATGCTATATATATACACTATACTGCCAAAAGTAGTAGCTGAAATCAGGTGTTCCTATGCAAAGCGTTGAATGCAGTGGTGTAAAACACGCCACCACTGGACTCTAGAGCAGTGGAGACGTGTTCTCTGGAGTGACGAATCGCACTTTTCTGTTTGGCAATCCGATGGACGAGTCTGGATTTTGCGGTTGCCAGGAGAACGGTACTTGTCTGACTGCATTGTGCCAAGTGTAAAGTTTGGTGGAGGGGGGATTATGGTGTGGGGTTGTTTTTCAGAAGTTGGGCTCGGCCCCTTAGTTCCAGTGAATGAAACGCTTAATGCTTCAGCAGACCAAGAGATTTTGGAAAAATTCATGCTCCCAACTTTGTGAGAACAGTTTGGGCATGGCCCTTTCCTGTTCCAACATGACTGCAAGGTCCATAAACACATGGATGAGTGAGTTTGGTGTGGAAGAACTTGACTGGCCTGCACAGAGTCCTGACCTCAACCCGATAGAACACCTTTGGGATGAATTAGAGCGGAGACTACGAGCCAGGCCTTCTCGTCCAACATCAGTGTCTGACCTCACAAATGCGCTTCTGGAAGAATGGTCAAAAATTCCCATAAACACACTCCTAAACCTTGTAGAAAGCCTTCCCAGAAGAGTTGAAACTGTTACAGCTGCAAAAGGTGGGCCGACATCATATTAAACCCTATGGATCAAGAATGGGATAACACTTAAGTTCGTATGCGTGTGAAGGCAGACGAGCGAATACTTTTCGCGAATATAGTGTGTATATACATATATGGTGCCATTGTCATTAACAGAAGAGCTGTTATTTTTAATTGAGGAACACTTGATAAAAGACATGAGAAGCGCTTTACTTCTCAAGACCCATCAGTTCCCCTTTTTCAAACAATCACCTTCATTTCATTTCATTTCAGTGCCTGGGCCTATAAAACTGACCCTACAGACGAGAAAGCCTCAGTTCCTCATTTTTGTTTGTGGGCGAGGTTAACATCTGCTTGTACGTTGTGTTCACGGGTCATTGCAGTCACATGAGGAGCTTGAAGTGAAACATATCCCAACTGCTGGCAGACAGATTCACAACAAGAGCAAGGCAAGTGTGATTTCTTACATTTGTATTATTAATTTTAAATCATCTGTGAAATCAGGCCTCGTAGCAAATAGGTAGAACTGATTAGAATAGATTGGTAACTGGTAAACCCCAGCATACAATAACAGGAGGGATTTCTTTATTGCTATATCTGCAGTGCCTGGTTACATTCTGTATAGTGTGAGTATAGTTCATAGCTTGACAGTTCTTGTGTCTTTTGTGGTACTGCAGGTTGATAGTAATACAGGAAACACAGCACATCATTTAAAGTGGACTGCTATTTATTTTCTACTTTGACTGTAGTTGCTTCTTACATTATGTAAATCTATCCTATGTTTTTTCTCCACATCTAGATGATTGCTGTGTTGGTGCTGCTCATGGCAGGGCTGGTCTCCAGCGCTGTAATCTGTCCTGACGGAACACAATGTCAGGACAAAAACACCTGCTGTCTAACTGAGAAGGGATATGCCTGCTGCCCATATCCTAATGTAAGGGAAATAACTGTTTTGTGATCTATTATGCTTGAGTTAGATGGGCTTTACGTTCTTTTACTTTGTCAGTGGTACTGAATAGTGTGCTACAGAGAGTAGGTTGAAAAATGCTGATTTATTTGCCAGCAAGTCCAGGCTTCCATTCCACACTCCTATAACCTTTTTACAGATTTTAACAGGTTAGATCAAAGGCTTAAGAGTAAGCTGCTTGATGCATGAAACGTTGTTTTATGATAGTTTTGAGATAAGATTTTGGACTATAATATATTCAAGGCAGAGAGGTACATGCAGGTACATTCAGATTTACCACTACTTTACCATTATTCATATTACATGTAAAAACCAAGGATGCACATGTAGGTTGACTTATTCTTTAGGATATTAAATAAATTAGCTATATTTACAATGTAGACCTTGTGTCTCCTGGTTCCTATCAACACCACTGTAAAGAAATCTGAGTCAGTAAGTTTCTCTACAATGAACAACTTCACATCAAACTCTGAATGGCATTATTTCCATCTCAATGATTGGATTATACAGAAACTCTGTGGCTCTCCCTTTAAGAATAACTCAGTTTCTGTTGTTTTCCATGTAATTACTAAATAATAATTTAGGATGTAGCCAAGGAGAAGTAGAAGGCTCTTAGAAGGATCAAAGATCGTTCTTCTATGGCATCACAAACAGCCCTTTTGGCATCTTTCTTTTTAAAAGTGTTGTGAAACAAATTAATAGAAATAATATAATTTCTTTGCATCATTTCATACACTGCAATTGTAACACTGGGTTGTAATGTAATGGCATATTTTGAAATACATTGCATTTAAATCCACCTTGTGAAAATGTCTTTAAAATAAACTGTAATTAACAATGCCATATGTGTCATTTTAAAGGCTGTCTGTTGTCTGGACAAGGCCCACTGCTGTCCAGAAGACTACCACTGTAACCTGCAGACTCAACATTGTGAGAAACAGAGGTTTCCATGGTACAGCTTCCCAATGTCCCCTCAGATAACTGCTGAGGAAACAGAAGAAAAGCCTCCCTCTCCTGCAGTGGATATGTCCAGCCTTTCTGCATCTGTGGTGCATTGTGACAGCTATCATGTCTGCCCTGATGGTACAACGTGCTGCAGGTCCCCCTATGGCACGTGGACCTGCTGCGTGTTCAATATAGTAGGTATACTATACCAAGGGTGAATGCTTTAGCAGGATTTTGACTCTGTCTTTAACATCATTTCTGGTACTATAGGGCCAGTGCTGTCCTGATGGCATCCATTGCTGTCCATTTGGTTACCACTGTGACTACACGTCCACTCACTGCCTGCGGGGAAAGCTGAGCCTGCCTGCTTCTCCTCGGATACCTGCCACGTTCAACAGCACCAAGCAGGTACATGAAAGAGCAAGGATATCATCCAATGGTGTAGTATGTTAAGCAGTACAGAACAGAGCTATAACATTTACCACAGATGTAGTAATGTGTCATATGACTCTTTGAGAGTAACTGTGTTAATGACTGATATGAGCTTGAACAAGTTAAACATTAACAAAGTACAAGCTATAAAAATAGGGAGAGTGTAAAAGGAAGTAGGGCACGATATGATTCATAACTCCTGATATAGGTTCAGTTTTAGTTTTTCATATAGTCATGAAGGCAGTTATACATAGAGACAGGAAGGAACTTGATAGACCACCATCTATCACTGAGCGCAGCTGAAAATGTCAAAATTTACTTATTTACTTTGAAATTCATTCTCTGTATTTTTTTTGTTCAATGTTTAAATCTTCTACAGGGAACAAACTTAAATGTGGTATTTTTCTGTAGATTTTCTTGCACAGTTTATATTTACATGCTGAGTTTAAAATATTGCAAATAGTAAAACCTAAAATATAACATGTACCATAACTTCTGCACAGTCCACATTATATGTTTTTATTTTTGTCAATATGTTAAATTCAGCATATAAACAGTAAATGTGTGTTAAAATGTACAGAAGTGTGTCCTCTATAGAGGATGTGTACTTATCACAGTTTCACACTTTCACGAGCCAACAAAAATGTAATTTGACCAGGGGCATATACACTTTTGTACTCTTCTCTGTTCTCTTCCTAAGAACATAAGAGCGGAGTGTATGTGGGTGTTTTCAGTGAAAATGTTTAAGACCTTCTGGTGGAGGAGAGTTCTTGTTATTTCCTTGTTTTACTTTTAATTTAGCATTGTATTGGCTAGTTATCACCATCACCATACGGGGTCTGTGACGGTTTTCAGTCATTCAAATCACTGAACCGTCTCGCAGTGCTATGACAAGTCCAGCCACCTTGACTTCATATCACTAGACCATCAGCACACTGGCCATTATTAGTGATTGCGTGAACTCTGACTGACTCCAAAATGCCAGTCTTTCAAAATGCAGAGCACAACACCTTGCTTGGCACTGGAGGAACAGGAACAGGAATAGAAACAATGTAATGCAAACCGTTTCAGGTTTTATGATGTAACTGAATCTGTGAGACTAATGAAAGGAATGGCTGTTCCAAAGCTAAATTTTAGTGATTCATGAGTGGGAAACTGGCCAAAAGAGCCTAAAACAAAACCTTTCAATAGTCAGGAAACACACTGAATTGCTTTATAAGCAATGGAGGCATCAATAAGAGTTGGTACAGTATTGTATTGCATTTCCACTCTTGAATTGTCCCTCCAATCATGCGCATGACCCCCTATGGAATGGATCAAATCATCATGAAATCAGCTCATGTGCAATAAACTAGACAGCATTCACACAATAGTTTTACAAATTTGTCTTAATGTGTGATTTTTGACCTCTGATCTGGAAAAAATGTCATTTCTAAATGACAATGAAACATAAAGGGTAGCATTTTTCATCAAAACAAGACATTTTCGAAAGCTTATTTCTTTCAAGAAAATAACATAACTGTACTGTAAACCTCTTTGAATTTGATTCTCTGTATTTATTTTCACTTATTAACTTGATAGATTTACATTTGTATTTTTATTTGCCAGTTGATTAAGTTAATCAAAAAATATCATTTTTGATATTTGCTATTTTCAAATTTCAGATTAAATGTCATTAGCCTATACACTCATATTCTCTCTTACTTATTTCACACAAATTACGAAGTTAATAATACAGTAATTTTAGACGTATATTTAATGTGGATTCTGATTTCCATATTGAAAACTATGGCCTTTATTACCACATATCTAACTTGGATTGATTCCTGCTTTTCTTAAATGTAAGATCAGACTTTATTCCTTGTTAAATCTTTAAGTTTGATAACCTCGGTTGTTCTGTGCAGGATCAGTGCTGTCTGAGTGAGACGGGCTGCTGTCCCCAAGGGTTCCACTGTGATGAGGAGAGCAGAACCTGTGTAAATGACTTTGAAAAGTTGATTCCAGCGGTTCCTCTGATGCAGACTTCAGACAGCCAGGTCAAGGCTGGGGTCATACGCTGCAATACCCGCTTCTATTGCCCAGCTGCATACACCTGCTGCAGGACACCAACTGGCCAGTTTGGATGTTGTCCATATCGTCTGGTAAACTGATTGATATGTATTACTACTACCATGACACAGGCTTCAGTGTAGCTCCTTTGTTTAGAGTGATGTAGAGTGATGTTGTTGTTTTTGTTTGTTTTAAAGGGTGTGTGCTGTAAGGATGGAAAGCACTGCTGTGATTATGGCTACAAGTGCAGCCCATCATCCTCCCAGTGCACAAAAGGCTACACAAGCATCCCTGCTCGTCCCAAGAAAAAGGCACTGATCCTCTAAACCCATGCACTGATATAGATCTCTAAAAGGAAGACTATTATCCATATAAGGAATAAAGCAGGGAGCATGCACTGATAAATCATTTATTACTCTTTTGAGGTACATTTTGCCTCTCCAAATCAATGTGTCTGCTTATTTGGTCAATAATCTTTAATGTCTCAGGATTTTTTCTTTCCAAAGATAATCAGCTTTTTTTTACACGAATCAAGATTCTGCTTTTAGACTAATATAAGAATTACACACTCAGTCATACAACATAATGCAGTAGTGTATCAGGCAGTAGTGTCTACATACATCACTGTTACTGCTTGAGAGTTGACCACCACTGCAAAATACCCAGCCAAGAGCAGCTCTGTAGTTACTGACCATTGTTGAATGAAGGATGTGCAGTGATCAACACCAGCAAGGCGCAGCTGATCTAATATGGCTGTATAATGTTGTGAGAAAAAAGTGTGAAAAAACATTTGAAATGATCTGATTTTCTACAGAACCTGCTACCAAAATGTGCTCTAATACTCCTGTTATATCATCCTAATGAATAAAGACAAAATGAGCCACGATTGTTCAAACCATTTGTTCGATCTGGCGCTATAAAACTGTGTGTGTTGTTTAATACGCTTTTATTTATTTCTTTATTTGAATTCAGCAAACATTTTCACACAACTTTATGAAGGAAGCTCTTCTTACGAGAACTTTCGTGCACTTTTTTTGGTTTACTGCTCCGCCCCTACATGTGACTCGGGGTTTCTATGGCAACGCCGTATCAACAGCCCGGCGGCGGTGCTGTGAGTGCGCTTTCAAAATGACAGAGATGTCGGCAATGAGCAGGAAAATCATTCAAAACCTCGCTGAAACGCTGTCTAAACAAGTAAAACACTGTAAGTATCTGGACTACTGCCGCCAAATTTTCTACCTAGCAGACACTAATAGACCACAGGAACACTATAGATAGATGGAGTCATCTATTAGCAGATTGGCTAGCCAGGCGTTAAAGGGGAGTTCCACCGATTTTCAACATTTGTTGTAATATTTAAATCGTTGAAATATAAACAAAGTCCTTCAGAGTGCTTTGGTGTGAAATGCTTTACTGTAGAGAAACTAACCAACACTGATTTCTCTACAGTGGTTATGACAGGAACCAGGAGTCGCGATGTATACAGCACAAATATAGCCATTTTATTTACTATGCAAAACTACCAGTGAACCTACACGTGTCTTCTGAGCTTTTATATGTAATGCTGATGGTGGTATAACAGTGGTACATCTTGATAAGTTTTCATTGGCGACTATTTTGCCGCACAACACCCTGCAGGTAGCACTCCGCCATTAATATCTTCAAAACACATTTTTTAGGGGCACTAAACGCTTTGGACGTCTGGTTCCTATCACCACCACTGTGAACAATTCTGAGTAAGTATGTGTCTGTAGAACGGTGCATTTCACACTAAACCACTCTGAATGACTTTGTGGACATCTTTAAGACTGAATTATGCAGAAATTCAGACAAATCTGGGAATTCAGTTTTAACATGCATACCAGCTAGGTTTGACTCCAGCTCCACATTCCATGACCTATTGTATGGAGGTTTTATAACACCTTCCCATTACCAACCAGAAACTCTAGAAATTTGTTACTTTTATCTAAGTCTATCACCTGAACCACAAACATTGTAGTTCTCCAGATAGACAGAACCAGGACCTCTAATTCAACTGTTTACTAATCAACCAAAGGAAGACAACAAAAGTTATAAGATTAAAAAAAAACGTTGCACTAATACTAATAATATTTTTACTTGTAAGAATATTTGTGAGGAAAAAATACTTCTTACTCTGTTACATTTTAGTAATTTAGTCTGTAATTCTTCATTATTTCATTCATTATGTTCAGTTGGTTTATCTACTGGACGCCCCTCACTTTTGATGTTTTCATTTTGAGATAACATTTTAATTTTAGGATATTAAAAAAAGAAGAGTACTGAAGAACAAACTTTAGTCCCTATACTGATAGATGCTGGATACACTAAGACGTTTTAAAGGGAAGTCAATACTAAGTATTTTTTTGTCCTGCTACTTTTGTTGCTCCATTCAAGTAATTTTTTGGGAAAGGTACTTTTTCATTTACATTAATTATTACTTCACTAAAGTAATGAGTATGGATTTTAGATTAACAGACATCTGCTTTAATATAAAAGTCTACAAACTTAACCAGAACCCTTTTCATTCTCCAGTTAATAAAACAGAGGCAGAGTGCCTCATTCGACTCTTCAACGGTCTGCTGGGAGAGCAGACTGACAGGCGAGTGGGGCTTGGCCTGGACCGAGGCAAATTCCGAAATATCCTGCACAACACATTTGGACTGACAGATGACATGATTATGGACAGAGGTAGGGTCACTGGGGGTGCCTTGTGCTCTGCATGTAGAGGCTAACACTTGTAGAAACCAACACCATATCTACAAGGCTAACATTTCTCTGACCCCACAGTCTTCCGTGCCTTCGACAAGGACAATGACAGCTACATCAGTGTTAAGGAGTGGGTAGAAGGACTGGCCATCTTCCTTCGAGGAACTTTGGATGAAAAAATCAAATGTAAGAAGCTCAGTAGTGTGTGTGATAAGAGTAATGATCTGGACACTGCATTCATGCTGTGCTTCACCTTCTGACATTTTTGCCAGACTGTTTTGACGTGTACGACCTGAATGGAGATGGGTACATTTCAAGGGAGGAAATGTTTCACATGCTGAAGAACAGCCTGATCAGACAGCCGACCGAGGAAGACCCTGATGAGGGGATTAAGGACCTTGTGGAAATAACTCTGAAGAAAATGGTGAGGGGAAAAAAAGAGAAGTGGTCCTGCATAGTAAGAAGAGAAGGGTAACAATTCCACTGAAATCGATTCTGGTCTTGGTGTTTAGGATTATGACCACGACAGCAGACTTTCATATGCTGACTTTGAGAAGGCTGTGAGGGATGAAAACCTGTTACTAGAGGCTTTCGGAGCCTGTCTTCCTGATGCAAAGGTAAAATTACACATTTTAAAGCATTATGGGTGTGGGTGATTTCTATACATACAGCAGCAGGAGATAAATGAAATGAGTTGCAATCATTTAATGTTCTTGTAACAAGATAAAAGACATATCCCACATAGTGAATGTAATAATATTTATATACTCCTTGGGGGGGTCTTTCAATATTTTTCTACGTACTTCTTTTAATGTGACACTGATTTTGCTGTGTAAAAATGTAGTAATAAATAAATTTGTTCAATGTAAATGTTTGTATTGCAGAGTATTCTGGCATTTGAGCAACATGCATTCCAGGAGCCTCAGGAGCGCTGAATCACTCAAATAACAAAAGGAGAAAACTGTTATTTTGTAACAAACCAACGCTCCAGTATAATAATAATAATAATAATAATAATGTACTGTACACTGAAGACCTGAGTAATGTATTGCTGTTGCAACTGCAAAACAAATGTGATTAAATTCTTCGCCGTGGCTTTGCTGTGGTTGTCTTTCTCTCAGATGGAGTTGATGCAACCTACAAAAAGAAAAAGAGCAAATTATTTCAGACACTTCACCTTTCCTTAACCATCATAAACCAGACTTTTCTGTCAATAATGTAAACAATAAAATAATTATACTGCTAACCTTTGCCATTGTGTGCCTGATTATGTTTGCAGTTTTGTTTAATGAATCATCTTCCATGTCCATCTTTGGTGGTTCTGGTAGTTTGGGTCCAAACAAGTGGGCATTTTTGTCTGCCACTCCTAACAAGTCTGTGTTGTCCTCCATTTTCCTTTTCCTGTTTTCCAAATGTGCAGTCCTTGGAATAAACCTTGGTGTACTAGTTGGAAGACCTTTGTTTCTTTTAGTCCTTTCTCTTTCTTCATAGCCAGAAGACATCAACTGTGGTGAAGGTGAGGTCTGCTTGCAATGGTCTGAGGCACTAGGGATGAAATTATGTAAAGATCCCATTTTATCCTCTGTAGCTACAGTTCTTCCATGTACACTGAAAGACTGAAATGAGTCTTTAGAAGGCAAATATTGCAGGGGAGCCTCTTCACAGGGTGGTAAGGGCAACAGTGCAAAGCCAGAATGAGTACTGGAACTAGAACTGTCCCCTTGAGTTCTCTTAAGATGTGTCCTGTCTTCACATGCAGCAGATGATGGAGCTGGTGACTCTGAACAGGCAGTCATAGGGTTCGCTATGGGTTGTTCCTGCTCACAGTCTTTATCTGTAACAAAATGTATCGTGCAAGATAATTGCAATTGTTTGGTCACACAGGGAAAAAAACTTTCAAATAAAACAATGTGCAAGTACTAAATACCTGTTCTTTGACCTGCTCTGTTAACATATCTTCTTCTGTCCTGCAACTTCTTTCTCGTGTCTTCCACAGTCTCATATTCAGGAGCATAACACACATGTAGCAGCCCCCCAAAGAAGCTTTTCTCGTCTGTATTCCTTTTGGCCGCCCTGAAACAATACAGAACACTACATCGTTAATAAATCCATCTTAGCTGTTTCATAAAATATTTATCACATAACAGGGACTTATTCTCACCTTGCACTTGTGAGTTTTTGGAACTTGATGAGGTAAACTTCAGTGAATTGTTCCGCAGGATATTCATCCAGTACTCTGTACTCTTCAACCACTCCATAGAGAGCAAAGAGCTGCACCAGCTCATTCATCACCCCAATAGCAGGCACTCCTTGCACCAGCAGAAACCGAGACTCCAGATTAATTGTGTACACCTAAACATTTACAAAGCAAAACATATGCTGTAACTACAAGAAAACTACAACCATTATGGGGCTTTTTTCCTGCTAAAGCAGAAGAAAGCCAGATAGCTAATGGTAGGAAGAAGATCACCTCTGTATCTATTAGCCTCTATATCAGTAGATTTCATTATGGCTGTGGGTGTGGGAGGAGGGCGAGTTCCAAAGGCTCTATGATGTATTTTGCACAATGCATCCTGGATAGTTTAGTGTGAAAATAGTGATGGATGTAAGCGATGCAATGCAGCACTATAGAATATTACATAACATGACAAATAACATATTATATGCTAATTTTAAGACAGAATGCCCCTTAAATTACACACAGTATCCACACAGACGTTCAACTGCTCACACAGTTTGTATAATCTCAATATAAAAAACCTTTGCCAATAGAATGGGATGCTCTGGAGCAGCTGCACCGCACATGAGCCTTATATCACCAATCCTAATGCCAAGCTTGAGGGGTATAAAGCTCGACAACCTTGTGATGAAGTGAAACCGTATTCTTAAGAACTCTACTGAACAACTATGGGATGAGATGGAGTGATATTTGTCTTCATTTTCCAACATCAGCACATGACCTCACTAATGCTCTTGTGAATGAATGCAATCCAATTCTCACAGCAACGTTCTAACATCTAGTGCAGTGGTTCTCATCCTTGGTCCTAGAGGACACCCTGCCCTGTACATTTTAGTATTTTCCCTAATCCGACTTGTCACGCAAGTAGCAGACCCATCCTGAGTTGAAGTGGGTGGGTCAGAGCAGACAAACACAAAAATACGCAGGGCAGTGGGCACTGCAGGACCATGCCTTCCTAGAAGACTACAAGCCCTGACTGCAGCAAATAATACTTTTAATTTGAGAAGAAAAGTACGATGAGCAGGAGTCCACAAACTTTTGGACATATAACAATACTGTTATACAACATGCAGACAGTATAAAACAGTATTAGGTAGGAGAAAGGAGGATGGCTAACGCTGAATGTTTAGAATAAGTCTGTGATGGGATGCTTGGCTAGCTACGAGGCTGAAGTTGGCTTCCTATCTGAATTTCCCCGTTCCACCTTAAATGGTGCAGCAGTTACATTCTGGCTGTTAGGTTCAGAAAGTAACTGCTGCGCCATTTAAGGTGGAACGGGAAGATTCCAACAAGAAGTTGGCGAGTAAGAGGACATCATTCAGCTTCGCTGGCTAGCTAACGGTGATTTTGCCCATTCAGCGAATTTATTTCATTCTAAAGCTCCGACAAAAATACTATACTGACCTTAACTGCTTTTGGTCTCCTCCCCTCTCTATACTTTGGCCGTGTGAGACAAACGTTTCGCTGCTCATGATGTTTGTACACTTGCGGCGTATCCCACACAGAGCTCCCCCTCTGAGCCGCCATGTTTACCCTCCGTCACCACCGACGCAAAAGTGAAAACAAGACAGGCTAAGACCTTACTAATCGATCGCAGCAGTGGCTGGGCATTTACAGTAAAAGCAAAAGAATCTGAAATCTCATATTTATTACATTTTTGTGTAATGTTTCTTTCTGTATGCAATGTTTTAATAGTTAAGAAAATTACAGAACAAAAAACATTGTATTATCCAAGGGCACCATTAGAATGCAGGTTTGAATGTCTCAAGAAATCCATTATAATTTTCTAAGCAAAGCCGCACAATCGGCAGCTTGATTGGTCACGACTGCTTCTGATTATTGACATATCTGGCATGGCGTCGTATCCACTGTAGTTAGCCTGTTATTGTACACGAGTATTAATTTCCATAATCATCGAGAAGTAACAGGTGTTTTGAACGCATCTGCGTGCAATGTTGGGGAGCTGCGGAATACAACCAGTTACGCTGGTCTTCAACAACTCAAAAAACTGCTTTCTTCACCTGCCATCTAAACTAGTCACTCAACTGTCTTTACAAGAGGTGTGTGTGTGTAGTTAATAGCATGCTAAGCTGTCCTTGCTGTCTTAGTAAGGGTGCACTTTAACCCCGTCTTTATCAAATGTAGTCCCAGGCCCTGGAGCTCTCCTGGGGATCTGCAGCTCCTGTGTTCCTCAGCTGGATAAGAAGCCACACATCATTGCAAGAGAACAGGGTGGAGCTGAGTAGACAGTTAGGGGAGAAGCTTGGACTTCAGGAGGGAGAACAGGTAAGGTTAGAGGTTTGAATACGCCCACTTAACTAAACCATGAATTCATTATTTGTTGTAACATGTGGGGTGAAAGCAGAATGATCTGTTAGAGGTGGGCGTTATGGAAAAATACAGTGTCACGATACTTCAAGACATTTTCACGATACACAGTATGTCACGATATTTATTTTTTCTGACACCTGAGGAATTGAAACGGACAAAGAGGAACCAGTAGTGCTAGCTACATTTAAAGACAACACAAATAGAAAATATTTTGATGTTATGAATATGATGTTTTTATTCAGTGTTTCACACACTGCAATGCACTAAATCCATTTAAACAGACCTAATTATACTATCTTTGTAATCAAACGTGCTGTTGTTCAGTGTTCTAAAAGTACTGACAATATCAATGATACGCTCAGAAAAGCATATTGTGACAAAATTTTTCATGATAACGACAAATTTCATCATACTACTAAGCCCTATCTCTTACGTGCCATGTTCCAGGGCTTCCTCCGGCCATGTGGTCAGGTGCAGTCTGTGCAGCAGGTGTTTGTAGAGCCTCTGTCTTCAGATGACTGGGAGATCCTGGTGAGTCCCAGTTGGAAATAATCTACTTATACGGTGTAAATAAGTAGAATTTGAAATTTACACTAGTCTTTTTATTTACATAAGTCATGATGAAATGTATAACCACATAGTCTAATGCATTTGTTTCCAGGAGCTTCACAGCACAGCTCTGGAGCAGCAGCTTTTAGACCAAATTCGAGTTGTCTTCAGCAATGGGGTGTTCCCTGTGTGGGTGGACCATCACACCATCATCTACATTAAGATAGGTTTGTATCCTTGAATCATCATTGTAAAGCAGTACTCTTAAACTCACAGTACTCTTTGTAAAGCAGTGTCCCTCTTGTCCTTGTAGTCTCCCTATCTCCCTCTGTCTCGTATGGCCGGCTGGAGCAATTCACTGAGCTGATCGTCTCTCCGAAACTTCGATGTGGAGACAGGCAACTCTCCCCAGTGGCTTCAGATCCAAAGAGCCAGGTCCTGCAGAGGCAGCAGAACTTTGACCTCACATCCTCTTCCACCACCTCCTCCCTTGAAACCGATGCTGTTCATGATCCATTCATTGATCAGCTAGAATTCAGTCAGAGCCACTATGGTGGTCACTGGGGTGGAATAGCTGACCTGAGGAGTCTGGTGAGATATGTGTTCACAGGGAAATTTGAGCCAGTAAAGAAGATTCCTGAAGTCCCTGCTATCCCTGTAGTCTTCCCAGATTGTGTACTTAGAGTGAGCAGATCCCCACCAGGTGCAATCAGACATCTTGACTCAAGTCACAGAGATGTTCACCTGTTACCATGGGACTACCTACAATACGAGTACTGGAGTACACGACAGCCAGTCTTAACTTATGCTAGGCTGTCTAAGATACATTCTCCTAAAGAAGCAAGGGAGCAAGCTAAACAAATGATGGAGAAGAAAAAGAGCGGAAATGCCCCTCAGACAGAAAATGATGTACAAGAACACATGGAAGAATCTGTGGTGGTCAGGATGCTGTGCCATAATGTGGAGAAGCTGCAAGCAGATCAGAAATCCTCCACAATGGGAGAGATTTACTGTGGGAGGGTGTGGGTAAGTATTGTCCTGTGCCACTTTTCTTCATAGTTCAGACAAAAACTTGTTTGGTAGGGGCGTAACAATGAATCATGACGGTCAATCATGGATCTTGAAGAATACACACTCTGTTCATTACATTTATGGGGTTTTGGCAGGCGCTCTTATTCAATTTGATTATTTTACACAGATAGGCAAAGGTAGAGTTAGGACTCTTGCCCAAGGACTCTTATTATTATAGTGTAGGGTGCTTGCCCAAGCAAGGGATTGAACCCCAGTGTACAGTGTAGAAGGAGGAGGTGTTACCCACTACACTATGCCGACCGGTTGCGTTGTTTGAGGACCACAACACACACTAGCATGTCCATTAGTACACTGTACAACAGCATTCAGTTTTTGATCAGAATATGGCACGGTAGAGTTTGGAACCCAGTATCATGAGTCAAATTGAATTGATTGACCCAGAAGGATAAGCGGTTTAGATGATGTATGTATGTATGTATAATATCAAATAAAGTCTATTTAAGATTACTTAGTGTAGTTTAAGGCCGATGTGTGACGATTTAGGCATGCAGTTTGCATGAGGCTAATTGGTGGTTACAAGCTTCCATAAGCTTCCATTTCATGTTAGCTATATAGCATTCCACAACCATGAAATTTTAGCTGATGATTAATTGTCATATAAATAATTGTGATAAACAGTGGCAGTTAATTGTAGCCATATTGCTACTTAGCAGCTCTCAACTGAAACAGACACATCCTAGGCTCAAATAATCACTCACTGCTGCCCATAAAGGTATTACAGGACCAGTCATAAGTAAGAACTTACAGTGAGACCCATAACATGCCACAATAAATGTGTTTTCAGCTTTCTTTTACATGTGTATCTGTCTCATATTGGCTGATTAAGAACTCCATATTCCCATTCTGTTTATGTAGACATGTGATCACAACTGTGAATATTAATTGTGATCAGCTTAAAATAATCACAGTAAGCGCAAATAATTGCAATCTGGCGATTATGTCATTATGTAGTTGTGACAGGCCTAGTAGGAATTTTGTTCCCTAATGGATGATAATTCTTTAACACTCATTCTGAGTGTGATAACACAAATTCTGAAGTGATTTTCTGTAATTGAGAATAGTGTTTCTCTTCTCTCTTCAGATCCCAAGCATTTTACGAAGCAGGCTGAATATAGACCCACACTCTGCTGTGAAAGTTTGTCCCATAAAGTGCATTCCTGAAGTAGCACTTGCTGTCTCTCTTCAGCCATTACAGCCCTTAGTGAGTACATCTCTCTTCTCTTCAGTACTGTGTGTACTGACATTTCACCTTTTAAATATCAGAAGTATGTGTATATCATTTAGGACACATTGAAATAAGGGGATTCCACTGTGCTGTGTGTTTCCTTTCTCTCGCTGTAGGCTGAGAGTGAGAGAGAGGAGGATGTTCAGTCTGCGTTTCTAGGCTGGCTGCACGCACTGAGCCACCAGCCTTTAGCTTGTCTGACAGGTCGGACCAACATCATCCTCCTACGTTGCACTGAAGGTACAGACAAAGCATGTGTATTTAATACCATTTAGTATTGTTTGGCTTTTTTTAATCCCATTTGGCACTGCTCTCTTTTCAGGAAAGTATGAGTTTGTCTTGACTGTGCAGAAACCTGAGCCTGAGCCTGAAACCCCAAAACAAGTGGATCAGATCTTTTTTTTATCCACCAGTGTACTATGCAAACCAGACATACAGGTATGTTGATGAATGAGTGGATGGAAAATTTGTAATTCCCTGCATTTTCATTTTCACGCTCCTACATGCATTTAACACCAAAGTGTCCTGTTTCATGTTTTTTATCTAGGTTGTCAAGGAACATCATACTTCAAACCACACAAGCTCAGTACAAACTGCAGATGAGTCACCCTGTGTTGGCTTTCCTTCCCTCAGCTCTCTTGGGTAAGTCCTGAGTACCAACATTAGCAATGTTTCATAGCAACAGAAACCACCGATACCAAACCTTGGCAAAGAAAAAAAATTGTTTCCAAGGTATTTACAGTCATATGGAAAAATTTGAACACCCCCAGTCAAATTACATGTTTTGTTGATTTTCTACTTAAAATAACGTTTCTGTACATTTTAGTGCACAATTGCTGCTACATTTAATATATTGGGGCAAAAATAAAATATAAAATATGCCATAACTTTTTCACATTTTTTTTTCTATATATACAACCCCATTCCCAAAAAAGTTGGGACGCTGTGCAAAATGTAAATAAAAACAAAATGCAATAATGTGCAAATCATTTAAACCCTGTATTTCATTGAAAATAGTACAAAATAGTACAAGAACAAAAACATTTCACTTTCAAAACTACGGCAGTCGGTCTCCTTAGTTCCCAAACGCTTACAGAGTGTTGTTAAAAGAAGAGGTGATGAAACACAATGGTAAAGATGCCCCTGTCCCAACTTTTTTGGAACGTGTTGTTGGCATCAAATTCAAAATAGGCATATATTTTTCAAAATACAATAAAATTTCTGTTTCAACATTTGATATGTTGTCTTTCTATTATTTTCCTTTAAAAATATGGTTTCCATGGTTTGCATATTATTGCATTCTATTTTCATTTACATTCTGCACAGCATTCCAACTTTTTTGGAAATGAGGTTGTATGAAATTCAGCAATAAAACATGAAAGAGCATGGAAGTGCACAGAAGTGTGTTCTCTGTAAAGGGTGTGTACTTACTGTGACTTTTGCATCTTCCCCAGAGGCACCCATATTTTTGCATGTGGCTGTATATAGTAACACTTGAATAAGCACTAGTGCAGATGGTCCTGCACTAGTATCTTAATAATCTTAATCATACCAGATGGGCGTAAGGATGGGGGTGCACGACTTTTTTTTGGCAAAAAAAGAATGGATCGGATGTACCTTATACTAATAAATGATACATCGCTCTGTACTGCTAATCAAGGTGGAGCTCTCTCTCTCTCTCTCACATATATATATATATATATATATATATATATATATATATATATGACAAATATTGGATTTTGGCACTGGCCCACAATTCCCATATTGGTGCATCCCTAATTCCTGATTTATGCATATTTCTGTGGATCTTATATGCTTGTCTTGACTGTGCCTGTCCAGTGGAGTGGATGACATCAGTGCATCTGCTTTTGAGCACATCTTCCACAGTCTGATGGGGGGTCCTCTCTCCTGGGAGCTGGTGTCCGCTGGCTGCGGTCTCCGGAGTGGAGCTCTGCTCGTTACAGGAGCCAAGGTGACCACATAACACTGGACTCATGTTTGTAGACGCCTTTTATAATGACCAGTGTCAAATAAAGACAAGTCAAAAGCAGACAGCAATACCATTTGTCATTTTCAGTATTTTTTCAACATGTAGAAGTAATGGAAATCGCAGTGATAGCTGAGAATTATAACGTGTGATGAATCCTGTGGTTGACTAAAGGGCAGTGGAAAGTCTGCACTATCCAGGGCCCTCTGCAGAAAGGCAGCAGAAGAGCTGGACGCTCATGTTGAGGTGGTGGACTGCAAGAAGCTTAAAGGTTGGAGGAAGCCTTTGTGCCTTTCTGCTGTGCTGTTGCTCCTTCATGAGAAGGATCATTTTAATGGATACAGACTGATATTGAGTGTGTGAGATGATCTCCTGAATCTTTCAGGCAAGAGAGCAGACACAGTGAGACAGAGGTTGGAGGAGGTTTTTGAGCAGGCCGTGTGGAGGCAGCCTTCAGTGGTGCTGCTGGATGACCTGGATCACATGGCTGGGGCAGCCACCTCGCCTGAACAGGAGCAGGGCACAGAAGCTGTGCTGCGTCAGCACATCGCACAGAGTATTACACCACTCTAGCCTTCTCTCAGGCTATGTTCACATTACAGGCTTCATTGCTTAATTCAGATTTTTTGCCCATACCCAGTCTTTGGCTGTGTGCACATCACCAGGTTACTTTTTGCTTTAATGCAGTGTGGACACACAAATCCAATCTTTAAAATCAGATCTGAGTTACTTTCCTATGTGATCCTAGATCAGATACATCTCAGATGTGTAGCTTTGCCACCTTAATGAGGACAGTCAGATGAGATAGGGTGTGTGCATGTGGGGTACAGGTTTGTGTGCACTAAAGACAGATATGAGTCACTTATAAACACAAATGTGAACCATCAAGGCAGAACAAAACAAACAAAAACAAAACAATCTAAACAAAACAATTGGAATTAAGCCATAAGGTTTATGTGAGTGTAACCTTTCCACCTTGACATTTGTGTTTGTAAAAACATTTGTGTTTGTATTATAAGTACTGTTAACAGATCTCTTCTATGAAAAGACCCGCATACAATGCAGGCACAGCTGAAACAACATGATGATGTCAGTGTTATGCAGATGTGCAGTGAAGTGTCGTTGTAATAACAGTTGTATCATGGCCATGTATGGGTATCTGTCCAATTTAGGAACTCGCATGAAAATGACTCAAATCTGAATTGATTTTTGTGTCCACACTGCTGTGACAAAATCAGATGATAAGGCACTTCAGCTCTGTAGTGTGAACATTGCCCTAATCACATTTAATTGCTCTTTCCTTAAAGTGGAGTGGTCTAATAGTGCCTTTGTGTGTGTGCTGCTCAGGCCTGATGGATTTGGTAGATGAAATAGTGGTGCGCTCCAGTCTCGTAGCTCTGCTGGTCACTGCGCACACTGAGCACTCTCTTCACCCAATGTTGACCCAAGTACAGGGAACACACTTCTTCCAGAGCTTCTGCAAGATCCAGACACCAGACCAGGTTAGCTCACAAAGCTAATTACGTACTGTACACCTTTACTGTTCATATGGGTTTAATTTTAACCCTTAGACGTCACAGTTTTTGCTGGTGATAGCAAACACTTGTTGTCATTCTACATTAAAATGTGTAACATTATGTAATGCAACTATGTAATTATCTAGGATATGTTAGTACGTTTAAGTAATTATGTAAATAATTATGTAATAAACCATGTAAACTATTTAAAATCATTCTTTTTAAAATTAATTTACCAAATGAACAATACGTTATAAAATAATTAAAATCAGTTACAAAATTGTATTTACTTAAAATGTAATGCAAGTTATGTTAACTTTGTCATTGTCATTATTATTAGTAGTAGTAGTAGTAGTATTATTATTAATTGTCGCTGTCTGGACCTTGTCTCTCCCTTTTTGTCTTTTTTTTTTTTTTTAACATCTCTGTTTTGCAGGAGTGTGTTCCAGCAGCTTCGACATAGTATTAGCGTATAGTTATTATTATTTAGAACTCTACATCTCTCCATAGGCCTCTTGTAATTTAAATAATGTGTGTAAAAGGTGTTGATTTTGTGTCATTTTTTTATTTACATTCAAAAGAAAGCTATGCTTTATGTAATTGTTTGCTTTTCATCCATACATAAAATCTGTGTTGTTTTGTGTGTACAGACCAAGAGAGTGGACATCCTGAGATCCCTGATGGACAGTAAGAATGTCATATCTGAAGACAGTTTCATGAATCTTGATCTGGACACCATTGCCATGAAAACCGAGGGCTACCTTCCTCGAGACCTGAACCTTCTACTGGACAGAGCCATTCATGCCAGCATTGCGCATAACAGAGGCAGTGGCACCGTTCAAGGCATGCGTTCAATCAAATCACACATTACAATGATGATGTGGTTGTTGTTCTCCTGAAGATCTTCAACTCTGGTGTTTTCTCACAGGTTTGTGTTTGAGCAGTAAAGACTTCCAGCAGGCCCTGCAGGGTTTCACACCTCCCTCCCTGTGGGGGGTGCAGTTGCAGACGCCCAGCGGGATGGGCATGGAGCGGATAGGGGGTCTTCACCAGGCACGCCAGCTCCTGATAGACACTATCCTGCTGCCTGCCAAGGTAAAGCAGAGCTGGAGGTTAATCATCTTGTCAATTCTGTTTTGTTCCCTTTGTCAGCTTCATTTATCTTACATTATCATATTATGTTACATTACATTATCACATATTACAACACACTTTTCAGTCACACGCATACATGCAGGCCATGCACGTGGTCTTATTGAATTGTATGCATGTGATTTCAGAGCAAAGATACACTACTTACTTCAGAAGTTTGGAGTCAGTTGCCACATTTTTTGTGTGTGTGAAGTTATCACCTGAGATTCATTCATTTTCTAAATAGTATGAATTCTAGACAATAATCTAATTTTTTATTTGTTCTTGATGCTGCACAGTGTTCTGTGTTATTTTAGAATTTTCTGCAGCTCTGTTCATTCTAGACGGATCTAAAATGTACTAATTTTTATATCCAGCTCCAGTCCCTACAGTGTCCCAATAATAATAATCAAACCAATGAAGGTGCACGGGACTAGAATATTATAATCATTTTATACACTTGTCTGCGACAAAAATAGGTTTTATATTATCAGTGATTCCAAACTTTTAAATAGTAGTATATGTTCAAATTAATGAGTTACCTACACACATAAATGTCAACAGTCAAGCCAGAGTGATTGAATCTGAGCAAAAATTTGGAATTGAGCAACAAGGCATGTGAACTGTTTCCTAGCCGCCAGTGCTAACGCCCTGTATGATGTGTTCCAGTACCCTGTGCTCTTCTCCAGTCTGCCCATTCGCCAGCGCTCAGGGGTTCTGCTTTATGGAGCTCCTGGCACAGGCAAGACTCTGCTGGCTGGAGCTGTGGCCAAAGATAGCGGGATGAATTTCATCAGCATCAAGGTGAGTGTGTTTATGTGGGAAAAGCATAATGCTTGTATACTTGTTATTGACTGGGCCTTAAGCTTATGTAACCAACCAAAAGCCTCATTTCCATTACATAACATTAAAGAAATAGCCCTGGCCCTGCTGTGGATAGTGATGTGATGCAATAGTGTTATCCTTTATTAGATGGGTGTAAAATTAAAACCGTTTGGTTAGGATAACAAAAGACATGTACCAGCTCTCTTCTCAGTAAGAGGACTTTAGCTACAGCTGTTGTTTTTTCTCTGCTGGCTTTGTTGTACCAACAACTGTAATGTCAGTGCTGAACAGGTTCCATTACTGTGCATGTATGTTTATGTGGTGTTGTTCATCGTTAATGAGTGTCACTGTAGGAGACATACAAGGGATTAAGCTGTTAAGGACTTTGTGTTCTCCTAGGGTCCAGAACTCCTCAGCAAGTACATTGGTGCCAGCGAACAAGCTGTGAGGAACGTGTTTCAGAGGTTTGCGTCACATTCACCACTAAAAAACATCCACCTCACCACCAAACTACACAGCCACACTACAAAGCTGTTTACAAGTTGTTTAACAGACTGAAAAAGCTCTCTCTCTCTCTCTTTTGATTTTTACAGAGCACAAGCAGCTAAGCCGTGTATCCTGTTTTTTGATGAGTTTGACTCGCTGGCTCCTCGCAGAGGTCATGACAGCACAGGAGTCACTGACCGGGTGGTTAACCAACTGCTCACACAGCTGGATGGGGTAGAGGGACTGCAGGGTGCGCACCCAAATACACCTTCATTTTCAGGGATTTTTATAATTAAGTGATGCATGATGTCCAGGCCACTTAAAGTTATGAACATCTTTGCCATCTTATTGGGATTCCGAGCTGGCACAACCTACCTTGAGTGTAACATTGGCCCTCTTGACACTACAGCAGATGTACACATAGTTTCCATTTATCACAGTTGTCAATGAAAATGGGCAATAAATGTCCAAAAACATGCCATCCATGGCTTTAAGGTGCACAAAAGTAAATATATTTGTCTCGTAGTCTGGCTTCTTTTAAGGTGGAATGTTCATCCATATCCTGAATCAGCCCTATAATGCTGTCTGGCTTTAGAACGTTCAGCAGCAGAGTGAGGTAGATCTTTTTTTGTACGAATTGGATTCCCTCAATAAACATTAACAAGGGCTTAAAGGATTTTAATGTAGTGATTACATCAGTTCATATGTGGGTAGTTTAGATTCCGAAAGCAAAAGGATTTTGTTCCAGCTGCCTGGCTTCTTTAATTAGCTCAAACCAGCAGCATAGGTGTCCAGGCAGCTGAGACAAAATCCTGGGGAGGATTATTACTCTCTGGACCTAAATTACCCACCTCTGTGTCAGTCAATTAAAAAAAGGACCACACATAGCTACAGTAACAGTGACCTTACCTAGATTACTTAACATAGTGAAGCTTCAACCATTTTATTATTTAAACAAGAAGTGATTTATTAAACCTGTAGCAAACACTACCAAACCATACCAATAAATTACCAAACCATACCAATAAATTACCAAACCATACCAACATACCAAAGTTAGCTTGCATTTTTTTTTACCAGAAAGCATGTTTATTTGGGCGGCACGGTGGCGCAGTGGGTAGCGCTGTCGTCTCACAGCAAGAAGGACCTGGGTTCGATTCCCGGCCGGGTGACTAGGGTCATTTCTGTGTGGAGTTTGCATGTTCTCCCCGTGTCTGCGTGGGTTTCCTCCCACAGTCCAAAGACATGCAGTCAGGCCAATTGGACGTGCTAAATTGCCCCTAGGTGTGAGTGTGTGTATGTGTATGTATGTCTGTCTGTCTGCCCTGCGATGGACTGGCGACCTGTCCAGGGTGTATCCTGCCTTCCGCCCAATGACAGCTGGGATAGGCTCCAGCACCCCACCGCGACCCAGAAGGATAAGCGGTTTAGATGATGGATGGATGGCATGTTTATTTTCTCCCTTATAACCAAGCACGACAGGTAGTATGGTATTACCACATAACTGCTGTGCTGAAACAGGTTACTGGAGGGAGGTGCTGTGGATATCGATTAAGAGGATCCTTGGTCTGTCAGTGTAAGGAGCAGCCTGCAGTCTATATTTACAGCTCCTTTTTTCTGCACGCACTGAAAATGCACAGAGGGTATGCTGGTGGTATGAGAAAGCAGCCCCCCAAACCCTATGATAGCGTAGTCAATTAAGAGAACTCAGTAGCGATAGCTGTGGGGCCCAATCAGATGATGGTATTTTGTACATGCTCATGCTATCACAAGCCTAGGATCGAGTTCCAGTTTCTACATTCCATAAATATTTATGTATCCACAGATGTGTCTGTGAATAAATATTAGATATTGGCATCGGACCCCAATTCACATATCAGTGCATCTCTACATCTTTTGATAGCTGCTGTCTTGTGGAAATCAAAATTTCAGTATAGATATGCAGCTAATGTTTTTCTTCACTATCACTTCTTCACTCCTTCACATCAGTTTTCTTCACACTGATGTGTATGTATCACAGTCTGTCACACAAATGTGTCTTAGTGCTCCTGTTGAGTGGAGAATAGACCTCGAAGTGTAGTCTGCAGTCTCATTTGGAACTGCTGTATTTTTTCAGGAGTATATGTGCTGGCAGCCACCAGTCGTCCTGACCTGATCGACCCTGCCCTGCTGAGACCTGGGCGGCTGGACAAGTCTATCTACTGCCCACCTCCTGACCGGGTCAGTCTTAAATTACTTACTCGGAAAACTTTCACTTTCACTTGTTTTGTGAGGTAGATATGTGAATGAAATCTACAGCCCCTACGGAGAGAAAGAATTAGTTTTTACATAAGTTTTTGTTTTAACAAAGGCCTGAACTGCTGGAGATTTCTGATATCAAATGTCAGTGTGAATTTTGAACATTTTTAATGCGCATATGAAGAATTCACAATTGTGCAAGAGATGTTGGAGAAATGCTTAAATTATGTGTAATTTTCTTCATTTATTTTGGTGACTTTCCTTTTCCTTTTATAGTCTAGTAACATACTTAATCAAAGTGTCTTTATTGCTTTCCAGAAGCCCCACTCCCCTCCCATAAAACAAATGCATGTGATCTGAGCTATTTTAAATGAAAACCTTTTAACTTTTAACTAAACATAAGCAGCATACAGAGCCAAATAACAAGATATCTGACCTTTCTCTTGATGCTTAGTCACAGTCATTTAGATACGTGTGTAGGCTGAGATTGGCACTGATGGTGACGTGATGGTCAGTGGTGTGGCTTACAGGAATCACGGGTGGAGATTCTTAAGGCCCTGACTCATTCAGTGCCGCTGGCTACAGATGTGGACCTGGAGCAGATTGCTGTGGCCACTGAGCTGTTCACGGGAGCTGACCTCAAAGCTCTGCTCTACAATGCCCAGCTGGAGGCCATTCACAGCAGCCTGGGGCCTAGTCTATTGCCTGTGAGTTACATGTAGTACTTCACAGTTCACAGTGGTCTCTGGCTATATTCTAAAGTGAAAAGTTGACAGATAGAAACTATATAAACTTTTTAGAACGTGGAAATAAATGAATGTTGTAAAAGCTCTCAAGGTCAGTATACCCTCTGTTCTGATTCAGGATCTGGGCTCAGGATCGGACAGTGATGTGAGTCTGTCCTCGTTGATCTTCCTGAACCACAGCAGTGGCTCTGATGACTCTGCAGGGGAAGGCGAGGCTGGGCTGGAATCCTCTGCAGCAGTGCTGCTGGATCACAGTGAGCTGGCCCCTGATGATCCCCGCCACAACATCTGGCGCCTCTACTTCGGCAGCTCCTTTGAATTAGAGCTGGGCAACCAGTCCCCGTCTGAGCTGGTAAGAGATGGTTTATTGCAGCACATTTGACCGGAATGATTTTCCAACTGTGTTCTAGAGAGTACACACGGCACCTCAGCTTCAATTCTGAATTTCTCAAAAAAGCAGTGCAGTTTGTATTTACACTAGCTGTGAAGTTTAGGGAAACTCTGTCTTCTTTTCAAATGACTATAATTACGAAAAGTAAGATTAAAATGAAGATTAAGTAAGAATAAATACCTACAAAGGTTATTTATGAACCAAGAGTATGAGTAAAAGTGTAAAGTTAACATGTAAGAAACAAAATTTGACATTGCGTATTCCTACTTAGTTCATGTCCCTGGTCATATTAAGCAAAATTCATCATACTATACTTAAAAGACTCAGTTATTGTTTTCTTACAATATTTAATCAAAGTGTTGTGACCTTTGCTTGCCTTTAAAGTGTCATCTGATATTTGATTACCTCACTGTGCACCATCAGGCACGGAAAAACCTAACCAACAATATTGTGTTTCATCTCCCTCTTCTTCCACCCCCACCTATCACTGAGTGAAACATTCAGCTAGCTCATCGCCCACCCCGATACAGCACTTCACTCAGAAAAACATCACTATGTGAGGGACAGTGTGTTACGATTTTCAATCCATGCTGAGCATGTTTCACCTAAATAATGATTTGACAGAAATGAGCAGGAGCAAAGGCAGAAAGAACTGAGGAGCTGACAAGCTTGGTTTTGAGAGAAGGACTGAAAAGCCACTGAAAAGTGGACAGCTTTGATTTTGTGTTGTTTTTTGTTTGTTTGGGGGAGAAAAAGTTGTATGTCTGCTGCGACCTACAGCCCTGCCTCCAGCGTCCTTCCTGAGCCCAGGGTAGCACAGGCCGTGCTACATGCTTTAATATGTTAGGTTGTGGCAGCAACTCTTTTGTTTTAAAAACATTTCTGAAAAGTGTCCCCAAACCTTTGACAGGCAGTGTATGTGATGCAGTGCTGTTACAACGTAAGTGAACAGTTACTGTAATAGTTGAAAAATGGTTCACTCCTCAAAGCTTGACGTTTGCTCTTCAATTTTGTGTCCTCTGCTCCCAGAATTCACAGTGTCTGTCTGTTCAAAACTCTACCACTCATGATCTGACGGGCGCATCAGTGAGGGACACAGGCTGTCTTCATGGCCCGGTCGTCATGACCTCTCTGCAGGAGGGCTTTCAGGAACAGAGCCATGAACAGGCTGAACGCCTCAGAGCTGATCTCAACACAATCAAAAGCAACTACCGCAGGAGCCCTGTGAGTCAGAGGCCTGCACTGACACATGCCTGATAATTCTAGTATTTTTTAAGGTGTTTAGGGGCATCTAGAGCCCAGAGATACCATACAGAACATCATACACAGCTCACAACCTAGTGCATGTGTGTATGTTTCTAGGAGGACTCCTCGTCGGTGAGCACAGGCCCCAGTAAACCAGGCCTGCTGATATGTCAAACTCATCTGGCCTCAGCACTGGCCAGCACCAGAGCCTCCATCAGCAGACAGGACTGGAGGAGGTACACTGAACTGTGAGTATCTGTTGTTTGAGATTTTTATTTTTTTTGTAAACTATTAATGAATTTATTATGACTATTTTTTTGTTTGTATATCTCTCAGCTATGAATCCATTGGAGCCTCAAGGGAGGGCAAACCGCAGAATACAGGCCTGTTTACACCAGGGCAGCGAGTAACCCTGGCCTAATGAGGACTATAACCACGCCTAGTCTGTATACTGAGGCCTGTTTCACACATACTACTTCTGCTCAGGACATCTTGCTTTGTATTTCAGTGCTCATGTTAAGAGGTTAGAGCATTCGCACAGCACTATATCACAGTTGCAGGACCAAAGCAGCACTGCATGTAGAGACAGAGGTTTTCAAATCCTGACCTTGAATTCAGTTTCCAGTAACTGGAAGGTGAGACACAAAGTGGCCAATCAGTTACATCAGCAGTTCAATTAACCACCAGTGAACACAAAATACAGGACTGGTAACTGGACTGTAAAAGACTCTATGTAGAGAATAGGTATTGAGCCTATTTTGTCCTCAAAATACAGTAAAATACATGATGAACGAATGAAAATTGAACAAAAATCAAAACATGAATTCTGTCATTTTATGGCAAAATGGGTGCCTGTAGAGCTTGGTTAATCACAGGTACATAAACGTTAATGTGTTGATGGTCAGTGCCTGCCCGCTGCAGAGGTCATGCTGACACGTCGCTCATATCACGCAGAGGTATTATGTATGTAACAGGCCTCAGTGCTCAATAAAGAAAAGCAGTAATGGTGTAAGTAGTGGATGTGAAACTTGAATTCTTTATGAAAGTCATGAAGTCTTATATTTAGGGCTATTTGCTGTTCTCCTTTGCCTTAATGAATCAGAAGTATTAGCCTAAGCTTTAATCATCGTGTTAAATGACATGTTTGATGATGATAAATGTACATTTATCATCATCAATCTAAATGTACATTTAGATTGTAAATTATGTACATTACTCAGCCTTTCTTAAGGTTAGACAGTTTAATAATTAATTCATTTAATATTCTAATTAAAATTTTAGTAATTGTAATATATTTAGGAAATGCTTTGGGAACATTTGCACTCTACACACTGTAAATGCAGAAGTAAATGTGTAATTAAACAACGAGTATGTATATATGTGAATCACTAACTTAATTAAAATAATATTAATTTACTATTTATCCAAAGTGCATTAATTTGCTTCCTCCAAGTACTTTGCCTATAACCTGCTTTACAAGCACACATCCATCAGGGTTTAGCGTGTTATTTACAGAACTCTTACCCTTGCAATTACTGAGACAAAACAAATTACTTAATAATTATAGTATAAAAAACCAGAAGGCCTTGAATTAATCTCACTTCATTGTTACACTTGATATTTATCCAGACCAGCAGATGGCAGCATATAACAAATAACTAATGCATATCTAATGTGTAGCAGACTGTCAGTATACTCATCATATTGATTAAACCATCTGATGGGGTTATTCACAGCATAATTTGGCACACATTTGAAAACCCACCAGACCCAATCTGTTGCTTTTACCTCACCTTAACTGAACTCATGAACACTTTCTGAAAACTTAATGAGTTTGTGGTTTAGTTAAAATTATAGCATTGAATAACCTGAATTTCTTAGTGCGTCAAAGTTTCCTTTGTGCTCCTCCGCAGGCCTTTTTAGACACGCTCTGTAGCTGAAGCTGTCTGCACATTTCTGATTGTCGTTAAATGTTCAGAGCACGCTCTCCATTCACTCTGCCTTGTGTTTGGCAGCTTTGAGCTGAGTTTACAGTCTTGCTGGAATAGAAGACGCAGAGCAGCCTACACATTGACACGGGAGGTGCTGCAGACTTATATATAGCAGGCCTTTGTTCTATCAGAGAACACGGCGTGGGCTATTACTGAGAACTGCGGGAGACGTTCTAAAGCCCAGGAGAGCGCTGCACGTGCAGCTACAGCCCATTCGGCTGTCGTGCCTTTTGCTGAAACGTTGTGAAAGCAGCACTGTAATGAATCAATCGATGGCTACCTGCACTGGGAGAGTGGTGGAGTGAGTAGTAGAAATCTGTGAAGTAAGAGTAGCTTCACCTCTGGTGATTCTTGACATGAATACAAGTAAAGTTATTAACAAAGAAAGCTGCTCAGGACTAACCTACATTTATTGTGCATTGAGAAAAAAATCTGAGCTGACTCATTAGCTTAGCTTAACTAAATTAGACTCAGGGCCTAAGGGTGTCACATGAACATGTAATGTTTATTTACTTTAAACATGTGGTTTGGTACTTGTATATGTATTTATATTTGTCCTGTATATAGGTATTTACTCTTTACCCTACTTATTTCCTCATCACATTTTTTTTTTCATTTTTTCCTTCATGCTTACAAAATAATATACTTGGGGATGCGGGGGGTAGGGTAGCATGCCACGTAGGGTCCCCAAATGTTCAGAAACAGCATGATAATAGATGCTCTCAATAGAGTATATGATGAGCTGCCAGTTTTTTACCTACACTCACATATAAATGCACTTTATATGTATTGCATCAATTACTAACTGTACCTCATACATAAAGGAGGGACCACTAAAGAAACTGACCACTGATGGTGGGCTAAAAAAAAGATCTGTAGTGAAAAAAGATCTGTAGTGTTGTACCCAATCTGGTCAACAAGATGTGTCTCTGAGAAAGTGTCCAGTAAGTGCAGGGGTCACCAGTCTTCTCTGCAAGAGGCTGGTGTGACTACAGGTTTTTTTTCCAACTTCCCACATTTTTTTTCCTACAGGAGCATATTTTGAGAACTATCACCAGCTGATTAAACGAGTGGGATCATGCTTTTACTTGATTGGAGTAAAAACCTGCAGCCACATCAACCCTTTGAGGATAAGATTGGTGACTCCCGAGTAGTAAAAGCGCCACCTTAAGTTTAAAGTAACTACAGAAGGACGATGATATCGATATATATATATTTTTCATTAGCATCACACTGTTAGAAATAAAGCTTCTGTGCAGGTACATTTTTTGTTCATCAAGGTAAAACTGTGTAAGTGTACCCTTAAAGGTACAACAGTGGTTTTAAGTTCCAATTGTGCACCTTAAATAAGTTTGTCCCAGGTTAAAAGTATGTATTTGTATCTTTTCATAACTTAATGTTTTGAAACAGAACAATAAAATAAAAAGCCTGGAGACGAGACAGGGTGTGTGGAGTCAATACAGCTTACAAAATATAATTTCAATGGATTATGGTACAGTTGCGTTTCCTAACTAATGGTACTGAGATGTACCCTTGACACACTAGGGGGCAGTGAGCACACTTGCCTGGAGCGGTGGGCAGCCCTATCCACAACGCCCAGGGAGCAGTTGGGGGTTAGGTGCCTTGCTCAAGGGCACTTCCGTCACGTACTGTCAGCTGAGGGGATCGAACCGGCGACCTTCCAGTCACAAGGCTGGTTCCCTGACCTCCAGCCCACGACTGCCCCAGTGTGCATGTCTGTCGATATATCAGTTTCGACAGACATGCACATGAAAAACATTGGATATGGCATCAGACCACTATTCCAATATCAGTGCATCCCATAAAGTAACGAGTGTAGTTGTAATTAATTTTACTTGATTGATTTGTCTTTCTTTTTGGAGAGCAGGTCGTTCTGCTGTTTGGTAAGAGTCTGAAGCTGAAGCTGTGTAACAGTTCTGCCTGCTCACATCCAGCATCTACAAACCCAGTCCACTCAGGAGACAAAGCCTGATATCCCTACACTTTGCATATCTGTTCAGCAGAGTGGGTGTACAGTCCCGAGGGGATGCATGCACGGGCTGAGAGAAGCCTCTGTGGACTGTGAAGTTTTTTGGCCTAAAGCTGCTACAGGACTCATATGTAGGACAAATCGGACGTGTTTCTCTTCAGAAGTTGGGGCTTCATTTTCAGAAGCCCATTGTTAATGCATACTCTAACCGCTCCGACTTTGAAGTGCTCCCACTTGAAGAGACGAGAAGGGAGCTCAAGACGGGTGAAAACAAAAAGAGCAGCTCAGACAGGGGAAGCTTAAAGCGAAGCGTTTTCCCTCAGCTGAGGTCCATAGGCTGCCATGCCTTGTTTCTCTCACCAATTCCTTCTTATCCCTCCTTGAGCTGTATGTTCAAAGCAGCTCTCTCCCTTTGTTGCATGGAGGATGACTGTCAATTTCCCAGCTTCAACAGGCAGACTTTTGCTGTGGTTTGAAAATAACGCAGAGTGGCTTTGAAAGAAAAGCCCAGCGAATTGCCATCGTAGGACAGAAGAGATGGGGGGGGGTGCAGAGAAAGAGCTCTGCTGTTTACATCACCAGGAGAGACACGTTTGCTGACAAGTAAGGGCATGTCTGAGTGACAAATCAAATCAGACTCCCAGGGAGGGCACAGCATCTGCTATAAATAAAACTCTCAGTTTTATCAACTACTCAGAAGATCCATCAGACAGGTTCTAAAAACAGACAGGGGTCTCTACTTGGTGTTTCATTGAAGGATAGGGCACATAGGTATCATTGTAAGATGCGAGACAATCCAAACAAACCAGTAAGACCATGTATTAGGCAAAGATCAAGTTTTGGCCTTGAGGTCTTATGACTAACTAGTCTGGGATAATCGGTCAAATCACTGTCGGGACACTGTTAGTATGGAAAGAATTTGCATGATACTGATAATATCAAATGATGCTGTAAAATACTGAAAATAGTTACAATCTATGCTACAAACCACTGATTTAGCTCATTGACTGGTTTGTATTGTAAATATGCTTTGCTAAGAGATGCAGTACATGAAATTACACCACATGCACAGGGCTTTGAAGTATTGTAGCAGTGAAATGGTAGCAGCTGAAATGACTACAATTAGAATAAATTCCTCAGCGTGTTATTCACTGGCAACAGTGTAAACCAAAATAAGAGCCAATTTACAAGAAATGAGCTTCTTTCTTTGGAAACAGGCTATTTAAAACCCAGCAGCAAAGGCAGCCCTGGACAGAAAGAAGTGAAATGAGTGTGCAGAGAATGCGAGTGTCATCTGTTATCTTCTGTTGGAGATAGAGATGACGTCTCAGTCGGGGCTGAGCTGGATCTTATGTAATGAAGTTATTCTGCCCTGTTAATCTTGCCCTTAGGCTATTGACACACATACTCATACCCCAACTTCCCCAACCACAATCTGCAAGCTTGATTATCACTGTAGAATAGAAAAGTAGTTCCTAAATGAGCCAAACGTGTGTATATTTGTTACAGCAGGGCTGGTTGTTGAGTATCTGTTTTGAGTTTAGCCTTGAATCTGCACTGTTTGTAGCACAAGATCAATAAAGATTGATTAGAACCCCACAGCCAATGGCTGAGCCTGAGGCAGGAGGTAGACTTGTATATGAGAAGTTTAGTCCGTGTCATCAGTAATAATGGAAGCTACGCCAGCCTGAACTCACACACCGAGATTAAATAATAATAATGATAATTATCATTATAAAAACGTGATTCTGAATATCTGTGTAAGAGGAGAAACATTGTATGGAGAGAGAACTTAAACAGTCATCCATTTAACATAAACACATATCAAAATAAAACTGTATAAATTAATAGTCACATAAACACAACCACCAAATTGAAACAATGCAGTAAATGTGGCTACAAAGCCAACTACCAGATTTTTATGAGCAGCACCACAAAAGCCACAAAGACAAGAAATGTAAAACGTATTGATCATTTTGAGAGATGCTCTCAACATTGGACAGGCTTTCGTCTACATTACTGTCTCTTTTGATCAATAGTAAAGTTTACTAATGGCAGCTAGCTATTAGGGCCTGACGATATTTTCCCAATTTAAAATGTATTTAAATTTAATTTAAATTTAAGTTTGCATTGATAAAGTTAATTGCTCATGCTTCCTTTATATTGTTACTCTCAGGGTTGGGATGTAACAGAATATAAGTATTGTACATGTTCAGAATGCAGAAACAAAGTTTCCGTATTCAGTCTAAGTTACATTCTGTAACAGCAGTGTTCAGAATACAGTTACTTTTTATATTTTTGGAAGAGTACTTTTGAACACTTACCCACTAAATAAAACATACAAACGAAACATGGCATGTAGCAAACATGCTAGACAAATTCTAGAGGCTCTCAATTAACGACTTCTTTACAAACACTGAAGGTCCTACTAAAGCCTGAGTAGACTGATAAATTAAGGTAATGATCCCAGTTATTCATCTCCTTGTTATTGAGGTCTGCTGAGTAATGATCAAATGAATAATCTCATCTGTAGTGATGTTTGCAAGTATTGGTGTTGTACAGCAATTGTGGGATTGTGGGGACAGCAGTGGACTGTAGTAGGCAGAGAAAAAAAAGTTAAGAATTTTCAGAACGTGATTTAAACAATAAGCAAATGTTTAATGAAACCTATTAACAGAACAATTACATGAAGAAAACTGCCAACAGTGATGAATAGAGTGAATTAAGTTCAAAAGTAAGTACGTAATGTAATGGAATATGTTACTGAACGCACTGAAACAAGTATTCAGACATCACCACCTTTTTAAAGTATTTTGCCCAACGCTGGTTACTGTATGCTGAAAGATCTTATAGACATACCATTTATGTCATTGTTTTTACATTTAAGCTGATTTTTTAAAACTATCTAAAGCACTCAGTAAAAGACATACATTGTAGTAAACTGTCTGATTCTGTATGTAGTGCACAAAATAGAATTTAAAAGCTGAAACAGGGACCATGTTATTTCATGCGTGTTATACTAGGAATTTTTTGGTTTGTCTTTCTTTATTCTGAGTCCAAGTTTCCAGTACAATATCCTGAAGAGTTTGTATTTTTTAGGTGCATGCAGCACACTCTTTTAGATTCAGAATACACTCAAGGTCTTTGCAGGGACAGTTCCTGTTATTTTTAGATCCCCTGTCACCAAAGGTTATGGACACAGGTGTGCCAGTTTATGCTGCAATGTATATAATGGTGCAGATCTAAACAGATCGGGGGCTTACAGACCAAGATGTTGCATGATGACTGAGGAAGATCTCTGCAAACTGAGAATGCAGATAACAGAGCACTGTTCGAATACAGAATACAGAATATGGGCATTGCATGCTGATATGAGAACTTCACTGCATACAGTCTCCAGGCTCTTTTCCATGGCACAAAGATTTACAACAATACCATGGATATAATGCTTATTATCTATCAAATATATTGCTTGTAATATAGCTAAAACAGAACGGCAATGTAACAACGTGTCAATGTAACAATAGTGTATGACCAGTAGAGATGATATATTGCCCAGCCCTGCTAACTATCTTCATCTGTGTAAGCATGTTGTTCAGTTGTTTTTACTATTGTTCCATTTTGGCCCCCTGGAGGCTCAGGCCTTCTGTTGCAGCCCTTTTGGGGGGGTGTGCAGCGGGGGGAGAGGCTCAGGGGGGACGCAAGTGCTGTGAATTATTCATTCAGGGCTTTCTTCCACTAAATCTGTCTACAGCTCTAATGAATAATTGGTCTCACCTCCGTTGAAACTAAATCCTAAACTGAACCTCCTCCCGGCACTCAAACGGATTACAGATGACTGACAATTGAGAAGTGACAAAAAATATTTCAGGCTGTCTTCTTGAATTTATCCGGCTGTGTTAAAATTCTGTTTGTAATGCTGGATCACATTTGACTTTTGAGAATGACATTGACTGAAAGACAAACATGTGAATTAAGGGAGAATATAATACAAGCTCACTGTAGTCCATTCATGTAAGTCATTGCTGTTTTTTTTTTTAAGTATAATAATAATAATAATAATAATAAGAAGAAGAAGAAGAGTAACTTTACAAGAGAAGGCAAAATGTTAAGTTAATGCAAAGAGTTTTCTAAGTGATTTGAAGCATTTCTATTGGTCCAATCATCATGACATTTTCACACAATGTAAAGGGCAGCTGCTGCGCTCAAATGATGTAGATTTTTTTTTTTTTTCTGGACAGCACTAAATTGTTCCTGTAAGCTTACATCATTTGACACTAATGTTATTTTGGAGAGACTAAGGTCCAGTTCTCTGGCTCAGGCCACTGTGAGTGTAGTGGGAGGGGGTCATGCTCTTCCCTGCGGCTTTCTGAGTCTACTAAGCTCCTGAAGCAGTGCAGTAGGCCCCCAGCCACTGCTAACGAGGAGCTAATAGAGTCATAGTGTAACAGGGGGACACAGAGAATAGGCGTAATCCACTTCAACTGCCCAGTCTAAATCTCTGGTCTTCTGCAGACTTGCAGAAATGCAAACTTTACATGCGGTTTACTGAGCAAGTCCACAGGACCGTAAAGCTATCTAACTCTTTCACTGATGTGGGCTGTAAGAGGGATAATGGAGACTGTTTTTTCATATAAACTTTGAGAGGCCGCTTTTGATAGACTTTGCTTTTGGAATTACCCAAAATTCATAATGAAACTCATGTGACTACATAAGCAAAATGGAAAGAGCTCCAAAAAACTATTAAATTATACTGACAAAATTATATTTTTTTAAACAAAGAACATATTTAAGTGGAAGCAAACTTCATTTAACTTGAATGTCACAGAACATAGACCTGAAGTTCATTGAGACCAGAGTAAAGTTTCAGAGTTCAGATATTTAGACTGGGCAAACAATGTATGTTCAGCAGTAACAGCTGCTAAGGGATTTTTGTTTTTTTTACAGTTTACTTTTTTAGTCATTCTCACAATTACTTCAAGAGCAAAGTTGTTTTCCTCAAAATAGCCCTGGTAAAACATTAATATCTTAACATACTGCAAATAAAAAGGAATACATGCTCCTTTATTAAAACAATTTTTGATCAAGAGCTGGGTGGGCCTCTGCAAACTGCACTGCACAGGAGGGACTTTGGGCCCAATGAGGGACTGCTGTCATCTCTGTAAAGTAAACCCTCCCCAGACAGCCAGGCGTGTGATTGGAAAATCCAGTAGCAAAGCTTCAACTGTACAGTTCACCCCTTTTCCCTGACTTCCATACTCAAGCACATATGCCATTAGAATGCTTTCTTGAATTAACCACTTTACCAACCCATATTCATATGTATGCCAGTAGTCTAGGGTTGACTGATCCATGAGCACTGAACCATGAGCCAAACGGGTAATGGGTTCGATTCCAGCTGACAGTATCCTGCTGCACTCTCTGTGCCCCTGAGCTAGGCACTTAAAACCAAGCACAGCAACTGGCTGGAGTGGGGAAACGCACCTAAATGACATAATGACACATTAATGTGACTATTGGACCAACAAGCAATCACAAAGAATGACTGGAATTTGTGAACTATTATCCTGAGAGAAATGCAGCCAGAGGGTTGAATTGGAATCGATCTTTAATGTAAACAGCATGGGCTCTTATAACAAACATCTGATGGGATAAAAAATAAACCATAGTAGATATAACAATGACAGGATATATCATTTAACTTAAATAACATAAATGATCAAATGTTTCTGATGGTCCTGAAAAAAACAAAACAAAGCAAAACAAAAAAACAAGATCCCTTAACTGACACACAAAAATCGTCTAATACTGACTACTTGGCAGCACAAATATCACTAATGTTTACACCATCTTACAAAAACAGAAGCTCAATATTGCTTTGGAATGTTACAGCAGTCTACCACAAGTCTGGTGGGTATCAAGGTGAAGGGAGGGCTGTATTTGCAAGCTTGTGTGGTATAGTTGCACTGACCAGGTAGGTCAGTGTGGGTGTACCCATTTAAAGCAGGGCTAATATAAGACACAGGAGGCTGCCTCCTTCACGATACTGATGCTGCCCCATTCAGTTAACAGTCTACAGTTTGTGTAGCATGAACTAGACGCTTGGAGACAGTGGTGGAGATGTACTTGGACTACACTGGCCTGCCGTTTTTGTTTTTTCTGTGCCGTTAGCTGCCGCCTGTGTGAGTCAGAGTCGTAATGCTGCGCTAAGTGCTAAAAGCCAAAGTCCCCAGGCTCAGCACACGCTCAGCAGGAAAGGCTCTCACCTTAAACAGCCTGGAAGGATGGGAATAACAACTGAAAGCTTTGGGATGGACCGAGCATTAACACAGCGAGCGCATGTGTATGAGGTGCAGGTGCATGATGTGTGAAGTAAGAGGGTGTTGGCTAGCTGACAGCAGGAGGTTTTTGTGCAGTGGAGGTTTTTGGACCTGAGGACCTGGGTCTCTCCAACCAGACGGGATGGGTCAGTGGCAACAAGAGCCGAAGTCCAGCAAACTCACTGTGACCAGACGCATTTTTTAAAAAAAGAAGTTTAGCAAGTATAGCGAAAGGAAAGAAAAAAAATATCCTTTTTTTTGTACTTTTTCTTTGACAGTTTTCTACAAGTTTTTTGTTTTTCTTCCAGTTTTCATTTAAGAAAAAAAAAAATCACTTGGTCCAGTGGAGGGGTTAGTTGCAGTCGTAGACAAAGTCATAATTACTGGGTTCTTTGGGGATAGGGGGCGGAGCCTCGGGGATCTGGATGTTCTCCAGATCCAGGAGGCGGAGCTTCATCTCCATGTTCAGAAGAGTGTCCAAGTCCGAGCGGGTGAATTCGCTGGTCATCTCCTTCCCCAACAGAGCATTCAGGCCATCTGTCCACATACAGTACTGAAAAAGAGCCGCATGCACAGACATATCAATAAAATACTGTTACATCATGGTATTTTAAGCTTTACAGTGTCCCTCAAGTAAACATTTAAACTTGCAAACCGTGACTGAAAACTAAACATACACACTCACTGGCCGCTCATCATCTTTTCACTCACTGTCCATATCTACACACCATAACTCACCATCTATTTTATCAGGTCCACTTTGTAGTTCTACAATTACAGATTAAAGTTCATTTGTTTCTCTGCATAATGTGTTAAGACTTTCTTTATCCTGTTAATCAATGTCCCACAGGACCACCACAGAGCAGGTATTATTTGGGTGGTGGTTCATTTTCAGCACTGCAGTGACCCTGATGTAATATCTTGTGTTCATATGTCAGTGTTAATGTGCTGATGTTTGCAGTTTATATTCATGTGCACTATGGGCATTATGATGCACATATGTTCAGGTTCGATATGATTTTTAATTTTGTGGTCAAGATTCAATTCCATTTTTATTAAAAATGTTGTATATGTTTAAAATCCTCAAAATGATTCTAAAGAGCTCTATTTATATACTGCGTGTTTAACAGGACTTTTTCAACAGAACCTTTCCAAATATCACACCCCCAAGAATTTATACTTGATTTATAAAAAGCCCAGTCATTTGACTGTGGGTCTGTACATAACAAGCCCCTTCCCCTCCTCACTTTACTCTAGTAGGTGCTTAATTGATTAATTATCTGTAGCTAATGTAGACTTTTGTTTTATATAAAACAACTTATTTTTATTAAAATTATTTGTGAATAGTATTCAAAGTATCCAGTGACTATATTTTGCTATTGCAGTTTTGGCATAATTTGAATAAACAATGGCCAGTTTGGGTCACGGCAAAATGTTAAGTAAAAAACACAGCTGGCCCACAGATTTGTTGAGATTTTTAATATGGCCCTTTTAGTGTCTGAGTTTGACACCCCTGCAGTAAGTGTACCTGATAAAATGGATAATGAGTGCAGATACAAGGTAAGTGTGTCTATTGCTGTATCCAGTGAGTGTATATGCTTTCTCTAAACCATTAAGAATATTTTAACCAATGACTGTGTTTGTGCAGAGATATGTTTGTAAGATATGAAGTAGATAAAATATGGAGTGGCTGAAATTGTGCTCGTTCTCCTGCTGTGATGTTTGTGTGGTTATTTCACCTCATGTTTGTCAGGAGCAATGAAGTTTAAATACTCGTCAGACTCATAGAGGATAGAGAAGGCCAACTCCAGCACTTCCTGTTAGGGAACGAGAGGGAGAGAAAGAGAGAAAATCAGTCAGATGCTAATGGGGCTGCTGTGTTTGCGTGCCTCCTACTGCGCGCCTTTCACACGTCTCCTCAGCACATATTACTACAACAGATGGCTAATCTGTCGTGTGTGTGTGTGCGCTGCATCTCCTGCTGGGCACCAGGGGACAGCACTAGGACAATCGGCAAAGGGAGCGTTTCGCCGCTTTACTGTAACAAGACGCTTCAGCACTGTGGCTCAGCTCCTGACAAAGTACAAGCAAAAGTTTTTACGATAGCTATCAGGGGGATCCACTTAGCACCACAGGCAAACATTTCTGGATACAAAACTGTCAGCATGTCGGACAAACCAGCCTTTACAAAACTGAAAAATTTATGCGTTGCAAATCCTTACAAGAGTCCTCCCCCACGGGGTACCAAGATTTTAAGTGGGCTTTAGTTGCAGAACACGCTTAAAAAAACACTTTATTTCTCCAGAAGTACCTTCAAAGTGTTGTGCCTGTTTCAACCAATTTGCCTCTGTTCCCAGTGGTAAGCAGGGAATCAAAGCCCAAGGAAACATGAGTGTATCGGAGAGCTCTCAGTAGTCACATGCTAGACCGTTACAAATGCTAAACAGTCACTGATAACTGTGCAGGACAATTCTCCTGTAAGCAGTATTATTGTGTACAGTAGTGGTGTAAAAATACATTCAGTGCATTGCTCTGAAGGTGGTGATTCAAACATATCCATTTGAGAAAGCTAGACTTTATTGTAATAGTATTCAATAAAGTATGCACACTCAGTGGAAATGTGGTACTTTTTTTTTTTTGACTGTTCCCCAATTTATTCCTCTCCAATTCCACCCACTAGTTAGGACTCCCCCAGTCACATGATACTACCAGTGCTAGGAGGGCGAAGGCTAGCACAGGCTTCCTCCGAGACCTGTGAAGCCAGCAACCACATCTTTTCGAACTGCCGCTCACGCAGCGTCACTGGACAGCCGAACGCGCTCGGAGGAAAGCGTCAGCCGCCAGTTCTGTTATGTCAGCTAACAGACGCCTGCGCTGACTAGCATCGCGTTGAGTGATGGGAGGAGGGGGGGGCCATCCTACCCACCCAGAGAGAGCGAGGCCAACTGTGCTCTCTTGGACTCCCGGCCATGGATGGCTGTAGCATCACCAGGGATCAAACTTGCGATCTCTTGATGATAGAGCCAACGCTTAGACGGTTGCGCCACTTGGGAGCCCCAGTGTGGCACTTCTTGAAGAAAAAAAAGCAAGGTGATCATGTAAAGTTTGGTTTGTGCTCCTTTTCATATACGCACAATTTGTGACTGCATTCATGAAATCCTGCTGTTGTGGGTTTCCATTCTGTCAGTGATGCCCACAAATGTGATTTGAGATTGTGGCCTTGATTCATAATGTGGTCTCCAGCTACTGCCACAGACAGTGTCTCTGCTTATTCTTCAGAAAGAATTATGGCTATAGGGTTTGTGTGGCTCCTCTCTTGCTGCCCAGAGGCAGCGGTCAGTCTGGGGCTCTCCCTGAACCCCTCAGCAATTCTTCTACTGCATGCTTATCGACAGAGCTATAAAGCTGGCTGAGACAGAGGCGTGACGCTCCTTTGTCTTTCCTGCTAAATTTATCAGCCTCTATCAGTCAGCAGCCGTGTGCGCATGGCAGGCTCGGGGGGCCTCTGGGCAGCTGAGTTCATCCAAGTAAACAGTGTTCACAGCAGCTTTATGAGAATATCTCTAGTTTAAACAAGAATTATATACATTATGATTTGTCTGTGAAATCTAAAAGGCATGACTGAAATGCTCTCAGACTCTCAGAGCTCTGCTGAAAGTGTGAGGAAACTTTCACTTTGTCTGGCCCAAGTAATTTGTTTTATACCTGCCACCAAACTCTTCGAATGTATGTCTCTAGAATAAGGAAGACATGAAGAAATAAACTCATTGACACGTCCCAGCCTGTAAACAGTTTAAACAGTTCGGAAAGGCATTTTTTTCAGTCATACGTAAAAAAATCAGCACTCCACTGTAAAAATACCTCATGCCTGGCAGTGTCTCTTATTAGTCAACCTGGCTAGACTGCACTGATAACTTGCTAGTACTATCTTCTTGCATTTTTTTAATGTACTATAATTATGCTGGACATGCACAGGCTAAGTACCATTTACACTCTTAAAAAATGAAGATTCCCAAACGTTACTTGGCTTACTTGGATGTACAGTTATTGGAAAGAACTTTAATTAGTACAGAACTTAGATTCTATGGATGTTCTTTAAACTGTGACTCTCATTTATAAAATGTTTCTTTAAAAGGGTCCATATCATTTTCCTCAGCTTTTTGAAAGACTTGTAGTATATAAACACTGATAAAATTTCAAAACATACTACTCACTCACAAGTCTATACAGTCTATAGATGGAAATTAGGCTGTAAAAACAGCCCATTATGAATTCATTGTTTTTGTATTTACATATACCTGCCTATTCAGCCTACAGCAGTTTAGCTCTGCCCAGTTATGCTAAAGTTGTAAAGAGTGTTCCAGCCCAGATTACTTTTTAAATGAGGGACAATACAGAACAGAGGTCATTTACATATATCAGTCTTACAAGCACAGTAAAAAACAGCCTGTTTAATTCTAAGAGTTGGAAAATTGTCAGATAAAATTAATTATGGTTTTTTTGGTACATAAAAACACACAATCGTGGACCCCCAATCATTTACTGAAAAGTTCTATAGGGATATATATGTCATTGCTCCAAATAACTCTTTTTGATTATATTTGGCTTCTTTCTTATTAAGGATGCAGCTTCTATTGTTAACTCTTGTCCTTACTAATGAACATGCATGCATAAGATTAAACAGAGTGTATTGTATTTTTATTGAGAGTGCAATAAAAAGATGTAAACTGTGTTGAATTTGGCTAGAGGTGGGCGATATGGTTTTTGTCTCATTAAAACAGACAAAAAAGCCAGTAGTGCCACATAGAAAACTTAAAATCTCTACAGTGCTTTTGTTCAAAATAGCATGCACTGCATTAAACCAATAAAACAGGACTAACTATGCTCTTTGTAATGAAACATAGTTGTACAGTGTTCTTTAAGTACTGAGGAAACCCACAAAATGCTCAGAAAAGCATATTGTGACATAATTTAGCTAGATTGACATACTACATTGTCTGTGGTTTCAAGAAAAGCAAGTAAACAATTTGGATATGAGCCCTTTAATATATCTTTCACTTAATCTGACCAAAGTCATTTGTTATACTGCTGACACTGAACTTGGCTTTGTTTAGCAGAGAACAAGAAAGGTGACACTGGAGGTGATATGAGCTGATGTTTATGAGTCATACAAGCACAGACAGCCAGAGGATACACAGCTAATCCAGGGACAAATACTGATAAATCCACCCAAGTCTCTCCCTAACATACACACAAACACACCCATTCACACATCCCCATACATACACACACATACACACACCACACACTCACTCACTCACCTTGTTCTGCTTCAGGGCTCCTTTCTCTTTCATGTGCGGACAGTCCTTGCCAGTGACGACAGCTTTGATGTCAGCCACGGGCACTGCCAAGAGGAGAAAGGAACATTGAGCCGGGTCTGTCTCAGCTATCAGAAGTTTTCACTGAGCTACACTGATGCCGTCAGTTACACTTACATTTGTCCTGCAGAGAGTCGTGAGGCACCTCTCCCTGAGGGCTCTCCTCCAAGTCCCCATAGTGCAGCACTTTATGATTGGGCGATAAACGACAGTACCAGAACTTATCTGTAAGAAGAACAGAAAAACAGAGTGTCAATCCAACTGATCTACTCAATAGTTTGGTGGCATAGGTGTGTCTATTTTGACATGTCAATAAGCAAACAATTTCTCATTTTGTTGCTGTCATAAGAAAATCTAATACCATTTTCTTTCAATTTGCATGTTTTTTTACACCATTTGAAAATGCCAGCTGCTCTTTACACTGTGAAAACGTCATACTTATGTACTTAATTTAGTAAAATCACGTTTTTTAGGCTGGATGGTAGACCCTTCAAAGCTAACAGTGTTGTCATGTGTACATGCTGTCATGACTCTTAGCAACCATATGCACCCTTTAAAAATGTGTACTGAAGCACTCAGTTCACACCGAACCAAAGAATAATTAGCATATATTTCAATAGAAACATATAGGAAGAGTTAATAGCTCACTAAAACAACATCAAATCTATTTAGACTGTGAAATCTATAAAAAGCTCAAGTAGATCTACAGTTGATTATAGGAAGAATGCTACAGGAAGTTGATTGTTTAAGTTTCATGTCTTTTTAATGTCACAGTTCAATAAAGCCACCCAAACTAATATTTCAGCTTGAAGAAAAAAATTGTTTCTTTATGGACTTTTGTAATTAAAGCCTATTGTGACTAATTTGGACTGCAGAAGAGTAGAGCCAGATGCTGCGTTTCAGGCACAAACCAGCTTGTCTCTGTCACACACTGCTATATCACATTGCTATATGAAAGATCGGAGCTGTGCTGGACTTCGGATCTGAATTTGGCGCATCTTTACACTTGAACATAGATTCTGAATTTTATAAAAAAAGGATGCAAGGAAGCAAATATGATCCAAATTCTACCTTAAAATCTTTTGAAATAAACCCCATGTCTACCAGTCCTTCAGCATTTTCTCCATCATGCCAGGTGGCCCTGCCTGCCCAGCCCAACCTGTTTAAGGTTGGGAAATATAAATGGTATAAATCTTCTCTCAGCCTTGGCTATGTTCCAAAATCTCTCAAATTAGGTGTAATTAAACCCCTAATAAAGAAACCTAGTCTTGACCCCTCTGAGTTATCAAACTATAGATCTATTTCAAATCTTCCCTTTTTATCAAAAATTTTAGAGAAAGCCGTGGCAAAACAATTATGTTCCCATCTGTATAGAAGTAATATATATGAAAAATTTCAGTCTGGCTTCAGGCCTCACCATAGTACTGAAACAGCGTTAGTGAAAATTGTAAATTATCTTTTATTATCCGCTGACAAAGGAAACATATCCTTACTGGTTTTACTCGATCTTAGTGCAGCTTTTGACACAATAGACCATTCCATTCTATTAGACAGGCTTGAAAAACTAGTACACAATTGTATATTTCAGCTAAACCAGAGGACAAAATTGAACTTAATAAGATAGAGGACTGTGTAAAAGACAAAGACTGGATGTCAAGTAACTTCCTCTTACTAAACTCAGACAAAACAGAAGTTCTTCTTCTTGGTCCAAAAGCTGCTATGGATAATCTGCCTACGCTAACTCTGGCCTTTGATGAGCATATTACCAATATTACCAGAATAGCTTTCCTCCACCTGCATAACATCGCTAAATTAAGAAATGCACTGTCACTACAGGATGCAGAAATGTTAGTTCACGCCTTTATCACATCCAGTTTAGATTACTGTAATGCTCTGCTTTCTGGTTGTTCCAGCCAAAACCGTAAGCTTCAGTTAGTCCAGAATGCTGCAGCCAGAGTTCTCACCAAAACCAGGAAATTTGACCACATTAGCCCAATTTTGTGTACCGTACATTGGTTGCCAGTTAAATTCCGCATTGAGTACAAAATTCTTCTACTGACATATAAAGCTTTGAATGGCCTTGCTCCTCAGTACCTCAGTGACCTTATTTCCTAATATCAACCGACAAGCCCACTTAAATCACAAGGTGCTGCTCATTATTAGTACCCAGAATAAATAAAGTTACGTCAGGGGGAAGAGCCTTTTCATACAACGCCCCCCAGCTTTGGAATAACCTACCAGTCAGTGTTCGGGACTCAGACACAGCCTGTATCTTTAAGTCTAGGCTAAAAACGTACCTGTTTAGTCGAGCCTTTGGTTAATTTGTTTTCCTGTTAGAATAAGGCGTAGATCTGTCCGGTATCTACGGTAATCTGGGAATGTTGGTGCTGAACTAACTATCTGTCCCCCTTATCCCCCCCTTTCCCTGAGCTGAGTGGCTGCCCATCCTAAGAGGGTCTGACATGACATGATTATGCTGTTTTGCGTCTGTGCTGTTATCCGGTGTCAACCAGAGGAGGATGGGTCCCCCTTTTGAGTCTGGTTCCTCTCGAGGTTTCTTCCTCCTGTTGAGGGAGTTTTGCCTTGCCACTGTCGCCAAGGCTTGCCCACTGGGGGCATGGACCCGGATTCTCTGTAAAGCTGCTTTGTGACAACATCTGTTGTAAAAGGCACTATATAAATAAATTTGACTTGACTTGACTTAAATGGTATAAAGTTGACATTTCTGATATTTGCTTGTGAGGTTTGCTTAGTACAGCGACAATTTATAATAATTGTTATCTTAAAGATTTGTTATTTGTTACACAGCCTCCTTGTCCAACAGTGAAGGAACTAAGCTGGCCTTTTTAAGAATCATTGGGCCAAATAGTGTCAAATGGACAACAGAATAAGGCCCAATCTATTTCCTACTGCATTACCAAACATGCTGCAGCTTCTGTGTGAACGTTCCGTATCACCTATGTGTAGGGGTAGGACTTGTGGTTAAGCAGCAGGTGCATCACTAGCCTACTGACTGGGTAACGCTGTGACTGGCACAGAGGCTCCGTAACCCCCCTGCCTGGAACCCCCTGCACTCTGCAGAAGTCTGGCACGAGCTGGCGCTGCTGCTGCTACTCGTGCACAGGCTAGAGGCTGATGGCTGGCACTTGCCCTGGCGGCTCCATCCAAAAGCTAATTGCTGGGAACAGGAGCTTGGCACGGTGCCAGCACCTGGGTCTAAGCGGAGTCGAGTGGAATGGCGCTCCGTAGCTCGTTTGCTCGCTCCCACGGCACGGTGCAAGGAGGATTTCATGCAAAACAGCCTGCTCATTACTCTCTCGCTTTCTCCATAGCGTCAGACCTCCTAACAACACAAACGCAGCCGACTGAAGCTCGTTTATCTACAAACACAAAGTGAACGAGAGAGAGTGGCAAGAGAGTGGAACCGCCAACCATCTGTGTGCGCACACAAGATGTCAGAAAATATCTGCCGTGCTGATTAGTTTAAGGTGTAAGCACACAATGAAACAAGGCTTCAAAAGAAAGTTCCCCTGCAGGGGCTCTAGTTGCAAGGTTTGTTAGATTTCTTTGCTAATGGACACACAGACGCTCATACAGAGAAGGAGGTGCACAGAGACGGAGGGAGAGAAGTTATTTCCATTTAAGAGCAGCTCGATGAATATTTGATGGGCAGATGTGATTTTAAGAGGAGCTCTTCAGGTACAAGTACTGGCAAAGAGACAGCAGGGAGGGGAGGGGGAGAGAGAGAGAGAGAGAGAGAGAGAGAGGGAGAGAGAGAGAGAGGGAGAGAGAGGGGAGTGTGAGAGAGTGACTATATAGACATAGAGGGTGAGAGTAAGAGAGACTGTGCGAGAGCGAGAGAAAGAGAGAGATACAAGAATCAGTATGTACAGTGCATACAGCCTTGAGCCCGAGTCCAGGCAGAAGGGCTAACAAATAAAGTGTCTTTTTAACACACACACACACACACACACACACACACACACACACACAAGCGAACAGTACTACATATTAGAACACATAACACATCAGAAGACACTAGCAAACAGTAGAACACGCTATAATACACTGTCGAAATAAAGAGCTGTGTGTGTGAACATAGTCTTCAGTACATTTATTAAATGCATAAATGCACAAAAAGAGAAAAGGCTGTGAACACAAAGTGATGTGTGGGTGCACATGCCTGCTTCTGCCATGAAATTACTCAGACGAGAGTTACCAACACAAATATTACTCATCTCAATCCCAGAAATAGAAGTGCATCAAAAGACTTCAAGACAGTGGCGAGCAAAGTTTCACATTCTTCTGAATGGTTGGTCAGCTTGTGAGTCAAGAATAAGGGGAAGAACTGGGAATGTGCATCAAAATACCACTATACTGTGATATCTACTGCAAATGTGTGAACAATAAAAATGAAATAGAGCAGGACTATTACAATTACATTATTAAACTCGATTTAAATATCACTGAATAAAATCTATATTCTTGATGAGCCTGCAGCTACGATTAGGTGTCAGTTTGCATGAGAATGATACATATTTTAAATTGTCCTACTGGTCTCTGATACAGTGAGAAACCGAGTCTGGTGGACACACCAAATGTGTCATTTTTTTGCTATGTAGTGTTCTAGTTTAGTCGTATTTCATCTAAATAACCCATAGAAAACTAAATCACTGACATAATTGGTAAACTGAGTCTCCCTGGGTTACAGTGATACATGAGACATGAATAATAATTTAACAGTAATAGAGAATGAAATACAGATCAGTATGTGACATGGCTAGAGCTAGACTAGCAGCAGTGACAGGCCTGGGTTAGCAGGTGTTTCACCCTGCCCTGCTGAAAAGGTTAGATAGGCACAGACAGCATGTCCTTGGCCTGGGGTTATGTGGAGATAACGTCTGAATTCTGTCCATCAGATGCATTTTTTGCTTCCAACTGAAGCAGCATGTTTAGACTTTGAGAATGCCAAGGGCTCTTGTGACATGTGGGGGACAAATTTGATATGAGCTTAATGATCCTGCACTGATGCACTGCAGTGACCCCTACATGCATAATAATAAGTCTATTTAGAATGAACCCCTTCAACTGCAGGCTTAGTATTCCATTATTAACCTTAAGATTTGCCATTCAGTAACTACTATAAATTAGTCAGTAACTACATAAGAGATTAAAATAATTGGAAAATGAATGAGTATGGGATGTACATATTGTGCTCTGATGCTAAACTGTAGCCTAACATTAAGGTAAGTGTATGGATGCATGTACAAATCGTGTTATTGGGCCACTGCTTCACATTACACAATCAAAAAATAAAATAAAAAACAAACAAATGTCTTTTGCAGACTTGTTTAACCCTTAAAATTAGAATTATTATTTAATTACATCTAGCTACATTATTCAAATGTTTTCATGTAACTACATATGTAATTACATAGCAAATTAAGCAATGAATTACATTTAAAATTGCCAGATTTGTAATCTGTATCAACAACTTTAAGTCTGCACTCCTGACTTTTCTGTTTGTTTTGATCATCCAACAAGAAAAATGGCCCCGGATGGCCCCTTCAGTCAGAGCTATGCTAGCCAGTGCAGGCGTTTGTTAGCTGACATAACAGAACTGGCGATTAGTGTTCTCCTCCAAGCGCGTTTAAGCTGTCCAATGCTGTTGAGTTAGCAGCAGTTTCAAAGATGCTGTGACTGGCTTCACATGACTCAAAGCAGAGTCCTAACTAGTGGGTGGACCTGGATATGATTAAATTTGGGAGAAAAAAAAACAAAATAGAGACCTACACTTTCAAGAGAATTTCTTGATTTAATGAGCTTGGAGCAAGAAATCATTAACGAATTATACCATGATTTTGCTACCACTGGAGATAACTACAGCTTAAGAGTTAACCTGGTATCTGTGACAGTTTGATAGAGTCAGACATTGCTGCGTACAGCCAGTGCCAGTGTATTAAGAGTGTTTCAAAAAGAAGAAAAAGAAAGAAAGAGCCCCTGAATGAGAGCGTTACAGAATGATAAGAAGGGCGTAGGAGAACCGGAACTGAGAGAAAATGAGTAGGAAAGAGAGAGTGAAATGAAGAGTGAGAGAGCAGACAGAAAGGTGCCTAGCCTCATAGTGATCTAATCCAGCCGTGTGAAAAGCATTAAATTATCTGGACTAACTGATAAAGCCCCCCTCTGAGCTCCAGCAGACAGCTCTGCTCTCGTGCAAGCCGGCGTGAAAGCCGATATTACTTTCAGCATCTCCGCTCCACATAAGCCTCAGCACTCCCACCACTCGGCTCTCACTTAAAACACGAGCCAGCATCCTGCGCTCTCTCAGCCTCGCATCGGCTATTTTTACACCCGCAAAGCCTCCCTGCCAAACTAACAATAGCAACCATAAAGCTATTCATGGGATAGAGGGATAGAGCTGTTATTGCGAGGGCACCGTCCTCTCAGCCATGCAAACGCAGAGTCGTATTAATGCTCTGAGAGATGTGAGAGGGAAGCGTGTCCTTTTGTAGTAGATCAGTGGATGTGCCTCAGCCCCTGTGGTCAGTCTGAGTTCCGCTGGTGAGCTGGACTCCTTGAGAAGCAGGAGAATTGAATTAAGCAATTCTTCCATTACTGCAATTGATTCCTGCACTTCAGACCAATAAGCAACTAAGATTCCGGTGGAAAAAACGCTCCCAGACGAGATGATACATGCATTTATAACAAAGAAGATGTGTGAAATTGCATGTGCTTGTGTGTGAGAAAGCCCTACCCTGCCTCCTGCGGCTGCTGATCTTCCTGAAGCAGGTGCCCTCACATAGACGGTTCAGACGCTGCTGTTTGATCAGCTCCATGATCTCCGGCTGGATCTTCTCCCTCAGCTCCCTGTGCAACACACACACGACAAATGTCATATTATGTTGTATTTAGTTTATATAGTTGCTGTTATAAAAAAAATTAAAAATCTGTAACTGTGGTTGAGCAGGAAAACAATTAAAACAAAAATCATATGATCAAAACTGCTAGACAATCAATGATTCATTGCAGACAGCCATCATGAAGACTGCAACTAGCTTGCTTGTTTTTCATATTCTGCATGCTCTCCTGATGAATGTGCACACTCTCCTGTATGCATAAAGCAGTCATTAAACTGAATTATGCATGACTTTGAGAGGCATGCTGCTTGTATGGCTGGGGTGTATGGAGGGAGCAAACGAGTGGAACGGGGTCAGAACTGTGCTGACGCTCCAATAACGTCCCTCTTTCATCTGCATGGCCCTGCTAACACTTCTCCCTAATTGACTGTGCCTCACTGCTTTCAGATCTGCAGCATAGAGCTTCATTAAACTGATTATTGGTTTGAAGCCCTGCCTATCTTGTCACCAGTAAGTCAAAAGGATAATCTGTGGACAAAAAAAGGATTTTAATGATCATCCAATAAGCAGCGATGTATGAGATTTAAATAATAATGGACACTCATTTATTACCATGGCAGTATCAGCAGATAGCTTTGGGTGCTTGTTTTTGGACATTAGTTAATGCAGTGGTTAGGATTTTTTAAAAAAAAGGAGCTTCTCTGTGGTCTTAGCTTGTTACATTCTGGTGGCTGACTGATATTTTGGTTTCCCGCTAATATTGATGAGCCACAGTTTTATTGGTATCAGCAAAAATATTGAAAATTACTAACATTTTTGGACACAAAACCAGTGGGATTTAAACTCACAACTTCCTGCCAATGTCACAAAAACTGACTCATCTCCTACTTAACAATATGACAGCAATGCAGGCTGAGTAGCATCATGGCTAGAATAAAAGAATAAAACCATATGAAGGCTTTGGCTTTGGCCTTGTCACTCTTTCTGGTGCTAATGGCCTTTTCACATTGAGCCCAAGTTTTACACGCACACAAAACCAACCAAACAAAAACACTTACATTAAGTTTCGAAAACATGAACACTAACACTAACTCCTTCTTTTACACCTGCGCTCATGGTCACTCCTGTTGTTTGTTCACTCATTTTTAATGCTCGGAGTTTCGAGCTGAATTAGAGTCTTGAGCTCAATCACACAAAACACACACAGCACTGCAGCAGAGTTTCAGCTTGTGTGTGTCAGTAGAACTCCACATGCTGCATGTATTTGAGTCACACTGGCTAAAAGAAAAATGATAACTTTGTTGCAGTTACTACTGGCTGGATCTATTTCCTGTCACGTTCTCTTCACACTCTTCCTGCGTCGGATTTGATGTGAAGCTTTCAGTGCGTTATAGCTGTCAAGATCTACTCAGTGTGAAAAGATATCATAACAACTAAACATTAAACTATAAATACTCTGGTAGTGTTTTCTGTGCCAGACGTTCACTCCCAGGGCAACGTACTTTACTAGTGCGTGTAAATGAAGTAAAACCAGAACTGGCATTTCAGAGAGCAGGTTAGTATGCAAAGTGCTCACGCACACAAAATGGAAAGGAAAAAAAGGATAAACTTATTGATTATTATAAACTTCTTGATATCAGTATTTTAGCCCCATAAAATCTGTATCAATATCGGCTACAGCTTTTTCATATCAGTTGGTCCCATTACATTTCATATCAATTAGTTATAAACACATGTATACAGTTCTGACAAATCTCAAGTGAAATCTTTCATGAGTTTTAAAAGGGCATTGTAGCTATTTTTGACAAGTTTAAATGTTGCATGGAGATTTGCCAGCATGTTTTCTGGCTTAGAACGCTGCACAAATGGCATGCCAGGAGCCACAAAACTACTTTGAGAGTCCTCTTAGTCTAATGAGATTTAGACTGTCAATGGTGCCTTCGTCCCTATTGCCAATTGAGCGGAAATGCCATTTTAATGTGTGCTCGCAATCATGAGTGACACAGGTGCATCAGCAAGAGACCAATAGTGCATGTTCCTTCATAACGGAGTACACACTGAGGAGCTGGATGATTGAACAGCTTCAGCTATTGTGTTCCTACAAATCCAGCATGATCTGTTACCATGGTGGCCATGTGTACACCATGTTTGAAATCACTTGCCATATGAATAATTTTTATTTTATTCAGTAATAATGCATACAGTAAATATCAAAATATTAGAAACTAGACATCGTAAGGTATGTTTTATTCATTATTTATTCATTACCATTCATCGATGTTTTGTTATATTATTGATATGATATATAGCATTTGCATTTAATCATTACAGTAACTTCTTCTTGTTAGGAATAAGCCTAGATATTCATTCACTACTTTTTAAATACATTAATATTACTTTACAAAAAAATATATAAGAATTAACAATATTAATAACAATATAACTTACACCTGTAAAGTGCCTTTCACAAACCCAAGGTCGCTTTACAATGTCAGGGCGTAAAAGTATTCAGAAAAAAGGTAGGTTTTTATCTGAGCTTTGAGGATGGATATATACATACATACATATATATATATATACACACACACACACACACACACACACACATACACACACACATCCTCAATTCATGCGAAATCATCTTTGTTCATAATTGTCAGACACATTAAAAACACAGACACATTAAAAAAAATCTCTCTACAAATCTTTTGAAACCTATGAAGTGTTGGAGTACTAGCATCTTATTTGATCCATTTTATCCATCTAAAGTGGCCAAAAGTATGTGGATATGCTAGTTGTGCAAGTTAAATGAATTCGCATGATTTCAGGATGTGTATACATACACACATACATATATATATATATATATATATATACACACACACATACACACACACACACACACACACACACACACACACAGGAACTAAAATTTCAAACATTTACAGAACCATTAGTGGTTGGAATTCTCCAGATTCTGTCCATACAAAGGGCCTATCAAAGTGTTGTGCAAAGTGTTTTTCTCTGTAACAAATATACACACAACACTTTCTGATGCTGTTATATTAGCAACAAAACTGATTTTGTATTGTTGAAAACAATGACTGCAAACTTTTGAAGCATAGTGTTGGGGGTGTTTATGATGTCAAGGTATTGTGTGTGTTTTTATAGATGGTATAGTCCATGTGGGCGTGATTATGTGAAAGGCCAGTGTATGTCGCACTCACAGAATGGGCCGAGACTGGAAGTCCTCCTGGTTCATTCTCTCAGACTGCCGGATCTTGAGGATCTCCGTGTAGCTCAGGTTCTGCAGGCGGCTCTTAAACTGGTCCAGAGAGTTAGGCTTGACTGTCAGAGCTCGCGTGATCTGTTCCCTCACCACCTGCATCACCTATATCACACAGACAAAAAACAAGGACTGAATTTTGATACTGTCTGACAAACAAATTTCCGATTTTGTATTAGTCTCAAAATCTAGTAGTGAATTTGTGACTATTATAATAATCACAAGGAAAAATGAGACATAAAATCAAGGTCTGCTTTAGTTTTTGTATTAAAAGTGAATACAAGAGGAGAAACTGTGGTCCCTCATGACTGCCCTTGACAATGTGCACAAAAGGCTATAAAAACAAAGCTCCTATCATTATTACAATTAGAAAAATAAGAGCATTGTCCTTGTTTCCTTCAAAAGTCAGTGACTGCGTGTTATGAAAATATGACAATCATATTTATTTTTCCTTTATATGCTATCTGCAAACATCTAAAATTATTTGGAGACACAGCTATGTGCTTAAACATGGCTAAAATGATGGAGGGCTGTGAATGAAAGGAAAGGCAAGTGAGCAAGGAAAACCATCTAGGCATTGCAAGCCTTGGGTAACACTGAAACCTTCCTTTTAACCTGTACGTAAGGTATCTCATGAACACTGTAGATGACTAAAAAAAGGCCACTGACTGATCATACTGCATTGGCATCCTGTGTCATTTTTTGACAAGCCCTCACACTTTAAAAGCTGTCTACCTGCCTTATAATAATAATAATAATAATAATAATAATAGTTGTTTTTCCTATTATTATTATTATTATTATTATTAGTGCTAAAATGTGCATGGAAAAAGCTTATGCATCACAAATCTCAATATAAGACCGTTATAATGTTTCATAATGCGCCCAAAAGCTGTCCAAAGCCATGCTGGGCTATGGTCTCAGCTTTTTGAGCCCAGCTCCTGATCAGCTACAGCATGGCACCACTCTGGACAGGAGCCAGTGTGCACAGAGCTCTCTCCATACAGCCAGCAGCTCAGCCACCATCCCCCTCACACCCCAGCAGAGAGCGTGCTCACAGCTCCTCTACAAGCCTACAGCCTCCCCCTCTGCTCCTCACTCAGCACCCAGGGAACACACATGAAGCCTGGCTGCCCTTCAGTTCGCCCAGACCCTGCAAAGCTTTGATAGTGTACGGCCCTAAGCATGGAAAGAGTGAGTCGGCTGAACCTGCTCTTGAACCTCCAGCTGCTAATCGCATGGTGTGATTAGATGAGCAGTGAGGCGCTAGATAAAAATCTCTACTGGAATCAAGGCCAGCTGCCGTTCCCACAAACAGCGTCTCCGCTAACCAGTAGCGGCGCTGGGATTAGATGGGTTTTAATTAGCGATAAGAAGAGGTCAGGGTTCCTCCCAAATCACTACCCTAATCTGCCTCTGTGCTCTGAAAAGGAAGGAGTAATTGCTTGAGGGATAAACCTAGATGGTGTGCTTTAATAGCCATGGTAATCTTTCAAAGGAGATTTTGACCACAGCAGTCAGCATCTCAGATGTGAGCTGTGCTCTATGAGCGATCTCTAACAGTCAGGGAATTGACTGTTTCTAAGCAGATTTGCATATTCACTGATTTCTATGTAAATAATATGGTGCCCTCTGAAATTGCTGACACCCTCAGTCAGTATGAGCCAAAAAATCTGAAAAATATTTCTTTGTTGTCTATCACCTAGAGCTTGAAACATTTGGCCGAGCTGAGGCTAAAAATGTCTGGAACGCTGTTCGATAAAATGAACTGCACTGCTTTATGAATAAATTTATTAATGTGTAATTCAAACTTCATTTTCTCACTCACTATAGCTCACTATAGCATTATTTTCTATTATATATTAATTTATTTGTCTGTGATCTAATGGAAGATACTGTTGTCGTTACGCAGTATTCTTACCAGGTTTTACTCAGCACTTTGGGTTCAGCCAAAATTTCAGACCCGATTAAAGGCTGAGCTTCATCTCACATTGATGGACAAAATCTGATCAACATATTTCCAATTTTTTTGTTTCACCTTTTTAAATACACATTTATAAACTCTTAAGTGACTTCCTGCTTTACTGGGGAATAAATATGAGGCAATATGCAGCCCCCTCACTTATCTGTCAACATGGAGATCAGAGAGTATACAAATGAATAAAAATGCCCATCTCCTGCACTGGAGAACTGGAGAGAACTGGAGCTGTGATGAACTTCCCTGGAAAAGAATGTAAATATATTTTGCCCTAGTGAGGATGGTTTGCAAGGATGACAGTTACAGAAAGTGCAGGAGTTGATTGCATCCTGAGCTCATCAACGCTCCAAAACTACGATTAGACACCAGCCACCTCAATGTCAACAGATGATTTGGAAGGACTGCCAGGAAATCTTGGCATCTTGGAGACTTTTGAGAAATCCTGGCTGCTTCTGCAAAATCCACAGGAACCAAAGACTTATGGATCGGAGGATTGCACTGTCTTTTTGAAAAAAGATTTGTAGTTTTTTAATATGGGTTTCTCTCATTTTCTGGGCTACGTTCAAACTGATAAACAAATATCTATATAAACTGATATCTCTTGAGGCACTGAATTTATTTCTATGCTGCTTGATAATTTTTTTCTGATTCTGGCTTAATTTTGCTTTTCTCGAGGCAAATCTAGATTGCCTGAAAAAAGCAACAGTGGTCACAATGGTGGGCAGCCTCTTTAGGAATGAGAGTGTGATTTCCTGGGGAGCGACAGGGAGGTGAAGGATGGCAGAATTGCTGCTGAGAGGGTGGGTGGTGGTATTTGTGAATAAAGTGGAAAAGCTCCCTTTTTTAGAAATGCTGAGACGAGCCAGACTCCGTGCCTTTGCCTCACTGAGACACTGAAGTCTTCAACCAGCCGCCACCTTCTTCTCTTTTCTACTCTCCCCAGTATCGATATGCACAGAGCGCACTCGCCCACAGTGTGTCAGCTCCCAGATAATGCAGAGCGACATACAAGGGGGAGGAGAAGAGGCATGTTCATTTGTGTGCACGAACTGAGTGTTCTCTAGAGACAAAGACTTTCCTCATTTCTTCATAAGACCATAATTGCAAATTTATAACCATATATCTGTACCATTTTCACTCCCAAACAGCACCTCACAATTCAAAGCAATCTGAAGTTAAATCCTCCTTCCCACATCCTGCTGCCTTTTCCAAACTCAAATACACAAGGCATTAATCCCAGTATTACTGTGTTTCTGAAGCAGCTTTGCAAAATTATGAGATATTTACAGACTTCTGATCCGACAAGCTTATTCAAACAACATGAACTCAAAATGGGGAATTATAGCACACTGCCAGGACCCTTCATGAAAACAACAGCGGCACAAAACAAAAACAGACTCAGCATACTGCTGTTCTGGATTAGCTTTTGTGCAATAGTTGGTCTTGATAGACATACAAAAAAGGGTTCATGGGCAGGATGCCAGGCAAACTCAATTTCCCATTTCTTTGTTGGCTCAAAATATATATTTTATTTTGTGATAAGCCAGGTGGAATTTAATACACAAAGTAGAATTTTCCAGTTGATTAAATAAAGTTCAATCCAAATGCACTATTTGGGATTTAACAGTGAAATAGCTTTGAGTAAGAGTGGCCAATATGACAATATTGATTGCTATTGAAATAGAAATATTGAAATGTCACAATGTTCTGTTCTGTGCATATCATGGATATTATCAGTACTTAAAGAACACTGAACAATTGCATCAGATGAATCTCAATCAAAAGAGAGAAAGAAATCAATCATTTCCCAACTTAGTTAAGCTTGGTCTGAGACATAACATAACTGCTATTTTCCATATTCCAGTCCATCACGGCCCATCTTTCTTAGTTCTAGTCGATTCCAGCAGGTAGCCAGAGTTCTCCACAAGTACCACCAGCAGTCCTCATTTTAGTCTCCACCTTGCAACCTTAGTGATCCAGTCAGTTTTCCAGTCTAGACAGCCAATCAGAATGCTGGCTTGTCTGCAATCAGGGCGTGTAAGATTTATCGCTCATGTCTCTAATTTTAATTACAACCTTGCCTGGTTATCCATCATAAATGCACGCAGAGTCCTCTCCGCCGCACGTACTGCCTCATAATTAAGCCTCAGATTCATTTTTGACCTGTGATTATGAAAAAGCCTACATTTAGACCAGCAGAACTTATTAATGGCAGAACAGAAATGACTTTGGGTGACTTTGTCTCAGGTCAAACAGGAGACGGTACCATTAACAGACCACAAACTCACTGGAATATGGCTTCCTTTCATGTGAAAAATTCAAAGCCTTAAACATTACAAACCAAACACTGTGAATAGCGCTGACTATCTGCACATGCACAAGGTTTATGATTTAGAGATGATGGCATGTGAGCTTATGGTACATGTTGCAACGCACATCAACAGCCCATCTACCACCACAGCTGCTCCATTTACTTGCTTTCCACCTGCCCCTTACATCGAACTCAGTTGGAGAGTCATTAAAGCTGACACAAAAGTTCAGAGAATACACATCTAGAAACAAACAAAAGCAATCAATTCATCGACAGCCAGAAAATGCATTTGCCAAGCAAGCTGGCTCTGCAATCATGAATGCGTCCTGCTTTTTGCTTTTTGTTTGTTAGAGTCTGAAAGTGCTGTAGGGTTTGTGGGTAGAAAAAGGGGAACATTACCCATTTCACTATTGACATGTTAATTACATTATTTTTTATCTGAGCATCTATTGTATCACTTAATAACGCTCCACATCAAAGCGAGAGACATTACTGTCAGGAACAAATAGACATGATTATTGTGCAAAAACGGTTACATTACCATGCACTAACTACTGCCAGTGACCATGCAATGCGCTGGGCTCCAAATGAATCAGCACATCCGGGAAGCCACTGCATCAGACAGACATTGCATTTCAATGCATTTGTGTATGAAACAGTACAGCATGCTGTATATTCATGCATCTAAACAGATGGGTTGGATAGCTAGCCATGTGTGCCGTGTAGTGTCAAGCTATGAGCAGGCTATGAGCAGTGAGGGAAGCAGGTGAAGCAGAAAGCAGAACTCATCTCATGTGGAATCAGAGGCATGCAGGCGAACGAACCCAGTGTGCTGTGCGGCCCTCCACAGACCCTCTACGTCTACCAGCACATTCATGAGCTCCTGAAGTTTGACCACGGCTTCATAACATCAAAACAAATGTAACTGGCTAGACTATAGGGCTACCCATCTCTTCATATTACAATTTCAGTCTCAATTCATTTCTCAATGCAACCTGAATTAAGCATTTGCACTTGGACAACCAATGCATAAAACCAAGCAGCTGTGCAAGAAAAGTCAACACATTTTTCTTTTAGCGTTCAGTATTTTCACAACAACAGCTTAGCTGTATTATATCTTTGTTTTAATATGTTAGAGGAGTCTGGGGTATTTCTTCACATTAAAGCTTTGGAAAGATTTTAATTGTATAAAAAAATTATTAATCCGTTTCTAAATAAAATCTAAATCAAGAACAATGACAAATCCAAGCACCCAATTCTCCTTTTTCCAGTCCATAAACATTGTATCATCTGTACTTAAGCATGCTGTAATAGTCTGTGAGTCTACAGAAGGAAGATGTGGAAACAACTGTGAGTCTATCTCAAAAAGAAATAATCATGAAGAGGATGCCATGAAGATGAAGAAATAAATTTGTCTGACCAGAATAATTAAAAGGTTGTGAAGATAACTTTCATTGTGTGGAGCTTTCAGTTTTAATGATGATACTGACCATGTTTTGCAGTAGCAGCAGCACCATGAGGCACAGTGGTGTGTGAAGAATCGTAAATGAGAATCATGATCTCAGTTCTAAGCCAAAAATTCATGATCCTCATTTAATGGAGAATCGTGCAACCTAACCAGTTACAGTGATGCTTACAGGGATACTGTGTCTAATTGCAGGCTATATATGTGCCCTATGCTGAGCTGTGGGGCAGAATGGACTGGACTGATTGAGGAGCAGGCTGCCTTGCACTGAGGCACTGGTAGGGATGGCTCGTCCTCTCTTCATCACGGCTGAGCGGTCCTCAGCCTACTGTGGAGTGATGGCACCTGTCAGGTTTGTGGAAGTATTCTACCTCTTTTTCCCTTTTTTCTCTCTCACTTACTGTTTCTTTCACGCACTTTCAAGAAGAAATATTTTCTCAGGTTCACCATGGATCAATTTTAGGGCCTCCATCGTTAGGAGATCTTGAAGCTACCATGTGAGAAAGCTGTTGTTGAAGCAACAAAAACGTAAAGTTAAATTTTGATGGCACAGTTTTTGCTTTAACTCTCATAACAATGACTTAAAGTAGCATTAGATTCTTAGATGCTAAAAGGGAGGAGGTGTCCAGTGCAGCCACTTCTTCAGGCATGAAAGCCTCTGAACACTGTTGAAATGCTTCAGAATCTATAGAAATTATTCATCCATGTTTCTAAAGGATTTAAACCAGTGGCTTCCAACCGGGTCCACAGTGTCCGCCATATGGACCACACTTTTTCTCCAACCCAAACTGTAACACATAGTGATGAAGGAAAGATGAGGACCACCTGAGGACCAGATTGGGAACCACTGCTCTAGAGCAATTCAGTCATTGCTTAGTTAAATGTAATTGGTCTAAAATCTGTCAGAACTGGCATGAAAGCCTCCTCTCTTCAGGGGGCACAGATCGATTCTATAGTGATTTTAGTAAAGGGCTGTGAATGGCTTAGAGAGCCTCAGGAAACATAAACCAAAGCAGAAGATTAATCTCACATGAAGGGAGAAACAGAAGGGCGAGGCAGACGGTTTTTTATCCTCTCTCAGATGGATTTTTCTGGAAGCCATGGTTAGAAATTCGACTGAGCCTAAAAGCTCAGAATACTGAATGTTTCAGTAATCCAAAGCTCTCTAGCATTGTGTTTCAAACACAAACATGGATCGAGGCATTGAGTCACCAACACGAGACACCTGAGGGCCTCAGCCTAGCACTTAGAAATGCATTTCCACCGCTGGGCTGAGTGATTCAACACTCCAAAGCCAGACATGCCTTTCTGAATAAATATAAAAGCTTTATACCGCTGGCCAAAACTGTTTCCAACTGAGGTCCAGTTGTGACCTTGTTTGCTAATGTTAGCATTAGGCCAAAAAGACAAAGATGAGAATGAGCACAGTCACAAGGCTGATATTAAGAGCTTCGTGAAGTTGATATCGTGATAACTTCACAAATGTTTTTATAGTGGAAAGGTAAGTCATGTGGCTGTTACAAATAGCCCATAGAAAGAAAGAAAGGATAGAAACAAAAGAAGGATAGAAAGGAAATGCAAAGAATAAAGGGAAAAAACAAAGAGGCAAATGAAGAATCAAGTAAGTAAACAAGCTGCACACTCCCAGGCTTTACTGAAGGCTAAGCGCTGCTGTCTAATACCTTAATTATCATATGCTCACACATATTAATTAGTCTGAAAAATTTACATGATCTCACAAATTACTCTCTCTGATGCCACAGTACCATTTCCAATCATGGTCAGATGCTAAGCTGACCCAGCAAAACACACATCAGAAAGCACATTCCAAACCTTTGTGTACACCAGCAGCACAGCCTGCAGGCTGTTTTGTTTTTCCTCTTTGATAATCCACGGAAGCCGATCCTCTGAATATCGAATCAGGCAGAATCCTTGCCTCTCCAAAACAACAACCAAGTACAAAAGAGGATTACCCTAATTCGGCCTTTTTTGGGTTAAAACACAAAAACAGATCATGCTCAAGAATGCATTCTCTTGTAGTCTGAAAGTGCACACGTGCACTGCATATACATTGAGTTACTGTGCTCCTATTTACCTTACAAATAACAAAGAATAGACATCGCCACCACATATCAGTGAACAGAAGACTGATTGAGAAAACAAGCCACATAGAGAAGAGTAACAAACCTATTCATAATATCTGGTGCCCTCTGAGGGTGAGTCTACAGGTCAGAGCGAGTGTTTGCTCTAGATTGCTGGGTATTTAATCGCTAGCTGAAATCTGCCTCTAACCTGATTACTACTGGCAGACTCGCACAAAGCCTGCATGCAACCTGCGCCTGAGCCACAGCCTCAGCTAGCCCCATCTGTCCGTGGCCAGGCGATGGCACAAACAGGCTCTCAGCCACTAGCCTGTTTTCCTCCCATGCACTCTCTCTAACCTCTTCCATTTTAACCCCTTGAATACTAAAGACCCCCGTTCTTCAGTTTCAAAAGTACACACCTTACATAGTAGTTACTTAGTCGTTTAATAGTAGCCACTGGATACTACGCCTCAGGATTAATAACTGAATAAGTCTAGGTTTTAAGGAGTTAATCTCAACACTGGCTCATTCCCTCTTTTCTGAGTCTAGCTTGTAATCAGGCTTTTAAGGTTAAGTTTATGTTTAAAACCTTTAAGGCAAATATTTGGATAAAATGGATATCATATGTTAGTAATACTAGTGTCCAATTTTATCAGTGCAGCTAGTTCCAATCTGCCACTTCCATTCGTCGTGTCCAGTGGTGGTCCGACACAAGCTCCGTGTTCAGTCAGTGTTGTACTCACATGTCACCGTCACCTCCATGTTTGGGAGCTGGGCTCCAGGCTGGTGGAGCCCACAGTGGCCGAGTAGAGAAACAACCAGGTATTGAGGCAAGTGGTCAGTGAAAGAATGGAGTGTTGCAGTGCCCAAAGGGTCCCTCGGTGGTCCAGACGTGCTGCTAATGAAGCCAGATTCTCTGTTAGCCACAGGATGGAGAGTCCAGCTGCCTGTTCATTTCTCTCCACTGGATACGCGCTGAAGACAGAAAGCATCGCCCAGCATCTCTGCTTATGTCCATCCCAGCGCTGCTGTCTGATTGGACAGATGCAATGGGGACTAAGCCAATGGCAGCCCAGCACAGGAAATCACGAGGGTTTTATGGCAGGGAGGAGAGAGGGGGTCGGGGTGGGGGGAGGATTTAGAAGCAGGGGGAGGAGCACGAGCTGCTAGCTTAAACACAGCCGCTACATCACTACTCCACTCCGCTCGGATGCACTGAGCGCCCGTTTGTGCTCAGGTGCCCAAACTGCTTTCGTCATTCACTGAAGGGTTGGTGGGGGGGGGTGGGGGGTTTAGTAGCTGAACGTGAGCAAACACTCTTCCTCTCTCTCCCTCTCTCTTTATGTCTCTCTTTCTCTCTCCCTCGCGCACAATAGGCATTCCATCTTGCCGTAGAGAAGCTGGAGTAGGAATAATTAGAATACGGTCACCATGGAAACAGGCAAAACGTTGCCTGTCGGATTTTTGCCCCCGAGAGCATTGGCGTCAGAGAGATCAGACCTGCTCCCCTCCCTCCTCAGCATCATACACACATACAAACAAATTTTTACCATTTACTAAATCTGACAGGCCAAACAGAGACAGAGACAGAGACAGAGAGAGAGAGAGAGAGAGAGAGAGAGAGAGAGAGAGAGAGAGAGAGAAGCAAGTGTTTATAGTGTGCGTAGAAATATGAGGTGTGCATGTGAGTGTGCGTACATGGGGGGTTTATGATGGAGAGGATGTGCAGTCATCCATAAACAGGCTCGTAATCATCATTTTGAAGTATGTCTGACTCGGCCTTCGCTGCCCAGCACAAAATGGAGGACATACTCACGGATGGCACACTGATAGTGAACGGGAACAAAGAGCAGCAGCAGTCGCAATTTCCTTCATCAGGACCAAAATGCACAATATAAGTCAGGGTTGCACTGATATGGGAATTGTGAGCTGATATTATTTTTCAGCCATATATCTGCCAATACAGGTGACGAATGTAGAAACCAAGACTTCAGGTTTTCAAATCCAGCAATATGACTCAAATGCAGATATTTTACCATCAGTCAAATCTAAAAATGCCGATGTCGAAATGATTCTGATCATCATGCATCCCTAATGTAAATGTCTGAATAGAACTAAGACACTCCCTTATGTTAAAACTGCTAACTGCAGTGTTTAATCAGTTTCTGAAATGTAACAAAAATGTGTGATCTGATACTTCAAGCATTGCAATACTGCATTAGCACTGGTGACAAAGTACAGTACTCCATAACCACTAAAATCATAGAGATGCCTGACTAACAGACTAATATCAGTACAAGCAGATTTAAAATTACTTTTAAAAACAACTGGCATCAGAAAGATTTGACCACAGACTTGACAACAGATTTGATTGATATTACGACATATTTATTGTACTCTGGAAGAGCAGAATGTTTAGGTGATGCTGGGCTACTGCGCTAAAGTGTTTTCATTTTATTCATTTTACTATATTTTTTAACCCTAAAGAAATAAATGTTACATTTTCAGTAATGATAATCCAGGAAGTCTTTATTTCCACATTTTAGAAATGTTTACGCATTGGCATTGGCCTCAGCAGATATGGACATGAAAAAAGTGGACACTATTCCCATCCTGGTGCATCCCCATTTCAAATAGCTTTCCGTGATAAAGAAGTCATAATTCTTCATAGCAATGTTATCTCACTGCTACTCAACAATGATAATGGATTTCAACACATACCTAAAACAGGCCTCTTTTTTAATTAACCAGAATTAAAATTAATTAAAAGAACACAGCTCCTAATAATCTCACTGCAGTAGCTCACACTACGACACACAGATTAGACAGCAGTGCTGTCCTAAGGCTCTAATTAAGTGTGCATGTGCACATTTTCCGGACCACTTCAGAGTAATTTACATGGTCCTACAGCCGAAATGGTCCTGACTTTATTAAGAACTACATTTTTTTTTATTGAAAATGCAAAACCTTTTCTTTTTGCTACTAAGGTTAAGGCAAAAAAGGCTCAAGTTATTATTTAAAATCACCCCCACATACACACATACACACAAACACACACACACACACACACACACACACATATATATATATATATATATACGAACACAGCAGCTGTCCTTCACATTGTGTGAAAATTTCATGACAAATGGGTCAATACAAATGCTCCAAAATCACCTGCAATTAAAACTAAACTTTACACTGACATTTTTGTTTGGACAACGACGATGTACGATTTCATCTCCTGACAATGACAAGTACTAAAAAACCCTCAGCCTCAAGCAAAGCAGGACTTAGAGTGGGAAGAGTAATGTGGCTCCACCCCCCCGTTTAACCATGATCCCATGTCTACCCTTCACCACTAAACATAGGTCTAAAACAGCAGCTTGTCTGACCTGGAGCCATTCTTGCACTTCATCCTCTGACTGTGGAAGAAACACATAGTGGTTTCCTTAATAAAATATCTCTTTGATGCACTGCTGGTGATTGAGGATGTGGCTCATCTTAGTGTTCCACACATCACTGCTAATGCTCTGCTGCAGTGAGAACATGGTAAGTTCACTGCAAAGCAATGATGAGCTAGCTGCATCACTGAAGTTGGATATTTGCTCAGGAGTGCAGAGTGTTTTTATGCCAATCAATAAATATAGCAATACTAACTGATATTAATTTCATCAAAACACTGGCACTTTACCATTATTTGACTCAAACAATTCAGACGAAACAATAAAATGGCCTTTGTATCAATTACAGACTATTTTTTCTTTTACTTTATTTGTTCTTAAATATTACAATAGAAATACAGTATTAATGTACTTCAGTGCTGTATCAGCAACTATTATCAGTTTAGCACTAGTGCAGAGGGAGTTTTTCCCTGTTATCCACCTATAATCTCTATAGACACAGTGCAGGCATCTTATGGAAAAGCAAGAGGTCATTTTGTTGCCTACTTTTTCTCTACTTTATGAGCTACTCTGCACAAAAAATTGAAACAGCAAAAGACCCTACTGTTCAAAAGTCTAAAGTCTCTGATCATGTTCGGAATCAATGTTTTCAATAAAATAAGACATATGGTTGCAGATGAATGTGTAAAATGACTGTAATACCAAAACACATTTACTATCAAGACACTCATTTCTGAAAGTGCGAGGCAGTCCAACCCAAGCTTTGCTTTATTTTCTTTATTATCAAGCACTGTGACAGAATAGAGTGTGTCGTCTACCTATTTCCAAACCAAACACACATAAGTTAGCTGTGTTGAAGGACCCGTATCCCACATACATATGATGTTTATGTGGGTTTATGCGCCAACATAAATTATAATGACATTTTTATGACTATATAAACCCTCTCTTTATCCCTTAGAATTAAACCAGCTGTTTTTGTTACTGTGCCTTTAAGAATGACATATAAATGAGTTCCATTTTGATTGCCTGCCCTGTGTTGTGCCACATATTAAAAGCTCAAATATGTTAAAACAAGCTGCTTCTGTGGCTTCATTTCCACACGTGGACTGTACAGACTCGGGTGTGAATGGTACATTTTGAACATTTTTGAATTTTAGTTTAACATGATATGGGCCCTTTGAAAAAGGTGATTGCGTTATAGTTAGTGAACAATGTAAAATTCTACTTGTAAAATTGCTTTAAATAGGCTATGTCAAGGCAAATGTCTACTCCTGTGCCCCAAGTCATAAGATGAATAGTCCATAAACATTTTTCATGCCTGCTGTGGCAGCATGCTTTAGCTTAGGATGCTTGACAGTGTAGGTTTTAAGTTTGCTGGTGATATTTTCCTCAACTTTGTTGTGTAACTTACTCTCAGCTGTCTGAAGTCATAACATAATTTAGTTATGTAATCTTCGCTAGGGTACAAGTAGTCTGTCGGAAGCAGGCACATACTTATAGGGATGAGTGCTGCAGTGTCAGTTGCCTGCATTCTCATTTATGTGTACACAGTCTTTTTATTGTATTGTACCCTTGGAATAGGTATGATGAGCTATGGGCTATAGCCTGATGTCCAGACATTGTGAGAATATAGCATCTGTAAAGGTTAAAACTTATACTGACCCCACCGCACCCCTAGTGTGCCCACCTACATATGACGAAGAGTCCATCTAAAAGTTGTCGGGACAACTTCAGAGGATGGCAGAGTCCACCTAGCATCAACACAAAAAAAAAAAACAATGCTGCTCTGGGTCTTCCTACTGATCAACAGGGACACTGGCTGCTGTATTATATCACTGGCTGTGTTTATTCCCAATTACAGCGTCACCTTCAAGCTGTAATTCTTAATGAGTGCAAGTCTAAATATGGCAGTGTGCAGAACACTACCCCCATAGTGAAAAAGTCTACGAATGCATTTTTCAATGTAAAGATGATCAGAGTTGGTCAACAAAGGCCATCGTAATCCAGAGAACAGCAGATTCTCCTCTTGCTCCACACTGCACACTGCTACAGTACAAACACACTCACTTCAGCGCTGCTGTTCACAAAGCACATCATAACTCATGTCTCTCATTCGAGTCAAATTCATATTTAACAAACCCCATGCTGAGAGCAAACTTAAAACAAATCAGCCACCAGACTGCATTCTCTCAAAAGGTAGTTTAACACAGAGACAGTCAGTTCCCTTTGAGTTTACCATACCTGCCTGTCTGTTCTTATTTTGGTAATGGGGGACATGAGCAGACAGACAGATTTGGGACTTCCTCTGATCACTAGATTAAAACAGTTCTTTTCCTCCATATACCGCATGCTTATTTTTAATGAGGCTAGAATGCAGATGAGAAACAAAAGCGACCAAAGAATTCTCAGATGTGCTTTTTCATGTAAGAATATAAACGCTGATGGATTTGATTAGCGCACAGGCAAATGTGATCCAGGGAAATATAAAAAAAAATTAGTTTTCATGTCCATGCATCCTCATTAAGCTCAAATATTAAAGCTTTGCACGAGCTGGATATTTCATCCAGTGTGGCTTTTGCAGGGACAAGTTTGCAGTGTGATTACCATAATTACACAAACAACATTCTGGCACACTCGCGCCAAAGGTTAGTCTCCGCCAAGTGGCCTGGACCACCTTCATTTAAATCCACAGCTAATTAGTTACTCTGACGACACCAGTATATTCAAACCCACAGAGTGAGAGACAGAGAGAGAGAGAGAGAGAGAGAGAGAGAGAGAGAGAGAGAGAGAGAGAGAGAGAGAAAGAGAGAGAGAGAAAGAGACAAAAAGAGAGAGAGACAAAAAGAGAGACGAAAAGAAAGGGGAGAAGAGAGGGGAGAAGAGAGAGAGAGAAAGAAAGAAAGAAAGAAAGGGAAAAGAGAGGGAAATATATAGAGAGATAGAAGAAAGGGAGACAGAGAGAGAGAGAGAGAGAGATACTAAGGAGGGAGCAAATGTTCACAGTGGGCATAGAAATATAAGGTGAAAAAAAAGAGAGAGAGATGGAGATACATAGATGGGCAAAGGGTAAAGAGGGAGAGAGGGAAAAAGAAAGGTAGAGAGAGAAAGAGAGAGAAGGCAAAAGAGATGTACAGACAGAGGGAGATAAAGGAGAAGAGGGGGGGAGAGAGTTACAGAGAGGTGTAGAGTGAGAGAGAGAGTAGAGAGAGAGAATTAGAGAGAATGAGATTGAGCATAAGAGAAATAGAGAGAGAGAGACAGAGAGAGAGAGCATGAAAGAGAGAGAAAACATACACACACTCTTAGTAACAAAGCCGTCTACCTTATTGAAGTCTTCAGATGTGGCTCTCATCTCTTTCCAGGTTTTGTTGAGCAGCTGGATGCAGATGCAGAAGAACTCCTCAAACGATCGGTCATGAGTGAAGAACATGGGGTGGAAGTCATGGCAGTTCTCGCTGGCTGTGGAGAGAGTGCAGACAGACAGTTTATCATGTGATCTAAAGCTTCCTTTGCTCTGTTTCAGTGGGGCAAAATATTATACTCTGAGTGTGACAGGAGGTTGTGCAGCTATCAAGAATGACTCACTTAAAGCCACAGTTGTAACACCAACAACCTTATCTTGTACGTGCAAGTAAAACATAATTACACAGTGGAAGATAAGAATCATACAGGTGCTCCAGCAACTCTGTCATCTAACAGGCAAAAAGGTTCTTCCAACACTCAAACTGGTTTCAAATGTGTGTCTGCTTTTA